>NC_138298.1:4345000-4422500 GCF_965601325.2 Salmo salar
AGGCGGTCTCCCATCCAAGTACTAACAAGGCCCGACCCTGCTTAGCTTCCGAGATCAGACGAGATCGGGCGTACCCAGGCTGGTATGGCCGTAAGCGAGAAACAATCTCTTGCTACAACATATATAGTCAAAGTGAATCTGATAAAACAGAGATTTAGTCAATTCATCATTAAATGCTTAATACAAGGCAGTGTTGCTGATGAAATAGTGCAAGAGCACACCCTCGTGGACAAAATGCTTACAGCACCTGGTATTCCCAGGCGGTCTCCCATCCAAGTACTAACCAGGCCCGACCCTGCTTAGCTTCCGAGATCAGACGAGATCGGGCGTACTCAGGCTGGTATGGCCGTAAGCGAGAAACAATCTCTTGCTACAACATATATAGTCAAAGTGAGTCTGATAAAACTGAAATTTAGTCAATTCATCATTAAATGCTTAATACAAGGCAGTGTTGCTGATGAAATAGTGCAAGAGCACACCCTCGTGGACAAAATGCTTACAGCACCTGGTATTCCCAGGCGGTCTCCCATCCAAGTACTAACCAGGCCCGACCCTGCTTAGCTTCCGAGATCAGACGAGATCGGGCGTACCCAGGCTGGTATGGCCGTAAGCGAGAAACAATCTCTTGCTACAACATATATAGTCAAAGTGAGTGTGATAAACAGACATTGCATTTTCACCAATTAGATAAGCAGCTTGAACTTTGTGTCACTGAAAAAGTAGAAGAAATTACAAACACTGTTCCCATCACTTTTTAGCACAGGTAGTTGGATAAAATACAAACTTTATTTCCTTTCATCATTTGAACAGGGCAAAGGAGCACAAAGCACACACAAGCTGCATTCAGCAACAATATTCTTGTTTGTCTTATAAATACAAGGCAGATGCTAATTGAAAACACAAGGAAATTTGATCCTATTAAAAAGGCAGGAAGCTGCATTTAGTCAATTCATCATTAAATGCTTACTACAAGGCAGTGTTGCTGATGAAATAGTGCAGGGGCACACCCTCGTGGACAAAATGCTTACAGCACCTGGTATTCCCAGGCTGTCTCCCATCCAAGCACTAACCAGGCCCGACCCTGCTTAGCTTCCGAGATCAGACGAGATCGGGCGTACCCAGGCTGGTATGGCCGTAAGCGAGAAACAATCTCTTGCTACAACATATATAGTCAAAGTGAGTCTGATAAAACAGACATTTGGTCAATTCATCATTAAATGCTTAATACAAGGCAGTGTTGCTGATGAAATAGTGCAAGAGCACACCCTCGTGGACAAAATGCTTACAGCACCTGGTATTCCCAGGCGGTCTCCCATCCAAGTACTAACCAGGCCCGACCCTGCTTAGCTTCCGAGATCAGACGAGATCGGGCGTACCCAGGCTGGTATGGCCGTAAGCGAGAAACAATCTCTTGCTACAACATATATAGTCAAAGTGAGTCTGATAAAACAGACATTTAGTCAATTCATCATTAAATGCTTAATACAAGGCAGTGTTGCTGATGAAATAGTGCAAGAGCACACCCTCGTGGACAAAATGCTTACAGCACCTGGTATTCCCAGGCGGTCTCCCATCCAAGTACTAACCAGGCCCGACCCTGCTTAGCTTCCGAGATCAGACGAGATCGGGCGTACCCAGGCTGGTATGGCCGTAAGCGAGAAACAATCTCTTGCTACAACATATATAGTCAAAGTGAATCTGATAAAACAGACATTTGGTCAATTCATCATTAAATGCTTAATACAAGGCAGTGTTGCTGATGAAATAGTGCAAGAGCACACCCTCGTGGACAAAATGCTTACAGCACCTGGTATTCCCAGGCGGTCTCCCATCCAAGTACTAACCAGGCCCGACCCTGCTTAGCTTCCGAGATCAGACGAGATCGGGCGTACTCAGGCTGGTATGGCCGTAAGCGAGAAACAATCTCTTGCTACAACATATATAGTCAAAGTGAGTCTGATAAAACAGAAATTTAGTCAATTCATCATTAAATGCTTAATACAAGGCAGTGTTGCTGATGAAATAGTGCAAGAGCACACCCTCGTGGACAAAATGCTTACAGCACCTGGTATTCCCAGGCGGTCTCCCATCCAAGTACTAACCAGGCCCGACCCTGCTTAGCTTCCGAGATCAGACGAGATCGGGCGTACCCAGGCTGGTATGGCCGTAAGTGAGAAACAATCTCTTGCTACAACATATATAGTCAAAGTGAGTGTGATAAACAGACATTGCATTTTCACCAATTAGATAAGCAGCTTGAACTTTGTGTCACTGAAAAAGTAGAAGAAATTACAAACACTGTTCCCATCACTTTTTAGCACAGGTAGTTGGATAAAATACAAACTTTATTTCCTTTCATCATTTGAACAGGGCAAAGGAGCACAAAGCACACACAAGCTGCATTCAGCAACAATATTCTTGTTTGTCTTATAAATACAAGGCAGATGCTAATTGAAAACACAAGGAAATTTGATCCTATTAAAAAGGCAGGAAGCTGCATTTAGTCAATTCATCATTAAATGCTTACTACAAGGCAGTGTTGCTGATGAAATAGTGCAGGGGCACACCCTCGTGGACAAAATGCTTACAGCACCTCGTATTCCCAGGCTGTCTCCCATCCAAGCACTAACCAGGCCCGACCCTGCTTAGCTTCCGAGATCAGACGAGATCGGGCGTACCCAGGCTGGTATGGCCGTAAGCGAGAAACAATCTCTTGCTACAACATATATAGTCAAAGTGAGTCTGATAAAACAGACATTTGGTCAATTCATCATTAAATGCTTAATACAAGGCAGTGTTGCTGATGAAATAGTGCAAGAGCACACCCTCGTGGACAAAATGCTTACAGCACCTGGTATTCCCAGGCGGTCTCCCATCCAAGTACTAACCAGGCCCGACCCTGCTTAGCTTCCGAGATCAGACGAGATCGGGCGTACCCAGGCTGGTATGGCCGTAAGCGAGAAACAATCTCTTGCTACAACATATATAGTCAAAGTGAGTCTGATAAAACAGACATTTAGTCAATTCATCATTAAATGCTTAATACAAGGCAGTGTTGCTGATGAAATAGTGCAAGAGCACACCCTCGTGGACAAAATGCTTACAGCACCTGGTATTCCCAGGCGGTCTCCCATCCAAGTACTAACCAGGCCCGACCCTGCTTAGCTTCCGAGATCAGACGAGATCGGGCGTACCCAGGCTGGTATGGCCGTAAGCGAGAAACAATCTCTTGCTACAACATATATAGTCAAAGTGAGTGTGATAAACAGACATTGCATTTTCACCAATTAGATAAGCAGCTTGAACTTTGTGTCACTGAAAAAGTAGAAGAAATTACAAACACTGTTCCCATCACTTTTTAGCACAGGTAGTTGGATAAAATACAAACTTTATTTCCTTTCATCATTTGAACAGGGCAAAGGAGCACAAAGCACACACAAGCTGCATTCAGCAACAATATTCTTGTTTGTCTTATAAATACAAGGCAGATGCTAATTGAAAACACAAGGAAATTTGATCCTATTAAAAAGGCAGGAAGCTGCATTTAGTCAATTCATCATTAAATGCTTACTACAAGGCAGTGTTGCTGATGAAATAGTGCAGGGGCACACCCTCGTGGACAAAATGCTTACAGCACCTGGTATTCCCAGGCTGTCTCCCATCCAAGCACTAACCAGGCCCGACCCTGCTTAGCTTCCGAGATCAGACGAGATCGGGCGTACCCAGGCTGGTATGGCCGTAAGCGAGAAACAATCTCTTGCTACAACATATATAGTCAAAGTGAGTCTGATAAAACAGACATTTGGTCAATTCATCATTAAATGCTTAATACAAGGCAGTGTTGCTGATGAAATAGTGCAAGAGCACACCCTCGTGGACAAAATGCTTACAGCACCTGGTATTCCCAGGCGGTCTCCCATCCAAGTACTAACCAGGCCCGACCCTGCTTAGCTTCCGAGATCAGACGAGATCGGGCGTACCCAGGCTGGTATGGCCGTAAGCGAGAAACAATCTCTTGCTACAACATATATAGTCAAAGTGAGTCTGATAAAACAGACATTTAGTCAATTCATCATTAAATGCTTAATACAAGGCAGTGTTGCTGATGAAATAGTGCAAGAGCACACCCTCGTGGACAAAATGCTTACAGCACCTGGTATTCCCAGGCGGTCTCCCATCCAAGTACTAACCAGGCCCGACCCTGCTTAGCTTCCGAGATCAGACGAGATCGGGCGTACCCAGGCTGGTATGGCCGTAAGCGAGAAACAATCTCTTGCTACAACATATATAGTCAAAGTGAGTGTGATAAACAGACATTGCATTTTCACCAATTAGATAAGCAGCTTGAACTTTGTGTCACTGAAAAAGTAGAAGAAATTACAAACACTGTTCCCATCACTTTTTAGCACAGGTAGTTGGATAAAATACAAACTTTATTTCCTTTCATCATTTGAACAGGGCAAAGGAGCACAAAGCACACACAAGCTGCATTCAGCAACAATATTCTTGTTTGTCTTATAAATACAAGGCAGATGCTAATTGAAAACACAAGGAAATTTGATCCTATTAAAAAGGCAGGAAGCTGCATTTAGTCAATTCATCATTAAATGCTTACTACAAGGCAGTGTTGCTGATGAAATAGTGCAGGGGCACACCCTCGTGGACAAAATGCTTACAGCACCTGGTATTCCCAGGCTGTCTCCCATCCAAGTACTAACCAGGCCCGACCCTGCTTAGCTTCCGAGATCAGACGAGATCGGGCGTACCCAGGCTGGTATGGCCGTAAGCGAGAAACAATCTCTTGCTACAACATATATAGTCAAAGTGAGTCTGATAAAACAGACATTTGGTCAATTCATCATTAAATGCTTAATACAAGGCAGTGTTGCTGATGAAATAGTGCAAGAGCACACCCTCGTGGACAAAATGCTTACAGCACCTGGTATTCCCAGGCGGTCTCCCATCCAAGTACTAACCAGGCCCGACCCTGCTTAGCTTCCGAGATCAGACGAGATCGGGCGTACCCAGGCTGGTATGGCCGTAAGCGAGAAACAATCTCTTGCTACAACATATATAGTCAAAGTGAGTCTGATAAAACAGACATTTAGTCAATTCATCATTAAATGCTTAATACAAGGCAGTGTTGCTGATGAAATAGTGCAAGAGCACACCCTCGTGGACAAAATGCTTACAGCACCTGGTATTCCCAGGCGGTCTCCCATCCAAGTACTAACCAGGCCCGACCCTGCTTAGCTTCCGAGATCAGACGAGATCGGGCGTACCCAGGCTGGTATGGCCGTAAGCGAGAAACAATCTCTTGCTACAACATATATAGTCAAAGTGAATCTGATAAAACAGACATTTAGTCAATTCATCATTAAATGCTTAATACAAGGCAGTGTTGCTGATGAAATAGTGCAAGAGCACACCCTCGTGGACAAAATGCTTACAGCACCTGGTATTCCCAGGCGGTCTCCCATCCAAGTACTAACCAGGCCCGACCCTGCTTAGCTTCCGAGATCAGACGAGATCGGGCGTACTCAGGCTGGTATGGCCGTAAGCGAGAAACAATCTCTTGCTACAACATATATAGTCAAAGTGAGTGTGATAAACAGACATTGCATTTTCACCAATTAGATAAGCAGCTTGAACTTTGTGTCACTGAAAAAGTAGAAGAAATTACAAACACTGTTCCCATCACTTTTTAGCACAGGTAGTTGGATAAAATACAAACTTTATTTCCTTTCATCATTTGAACAGGGCAAAGGAGCACAAAGCACACACAAGCTGCATTCAGCAACAATATTCTTGTTTGTCTTATAAATACAAGGCAGATGCTAATTGAAAACACAAGGAAATTTGATCCTATTAAAAAGGCAGGAAGCTGCATTTAGTCAATTCATCATTAAATGCTTACTACAAGGCAGTGTTGCTGATGAAATAGTGCAGGGGCACACCCTCGTGGACAAAATGCTTACAGCACCTGGTATTCCCAGGCTGTCTCCCATCCAAGCACTAACCAGGCCCGACCCTGCTTAGCTTCCGAGATCAGACGAGATCGGGCGTACCCAGGCTGGTATGGCCGTAAGCGAGAAACAATCTCTTGCTACAACATATATAGTCAAAGTGAGTCTGATAAAACAGACATTTGGTCAATTCATCATTAAATGCTTAATACAAGGCAGTGTTGCTGATGAAATAGTGCAAGAGCACACCCTCGTGGACAAAATGCTTACAGCACCTGGTATTCCCAGGCGGTCTCCCATCCAAGTACTAACCAGGCCCGACCCTGCTTAGCTTCCGAGATCAGACGAGATCGGGCGTACCCAGGCTGGTATGGCCGTAAGCGAGAAACAATCTCTTGCTACAACATATATAGTCAAAGTGAGTCTGATAAAACAGACATTTAGTCAATTCATCATTAAATGCTTAATACAAGGCAGTGTTGCTGATGAAATAGTGCAAGAGCACACCCTCGTGGACAAAATGCTTACAGCACCTGGTATTCCCAGGCGGTCTCCCATCCAAGTACTAACCAGGCCCGACCCTGCTTAGCTTCCGAGATCAGACGAGATCGGGCGTACCCAGGCTGGTATGGCCGTAAGCGAGAAACAATCTCTTGCTACAACATATATAGTCAAAGTGAATCTGATAAAACAGACATTTGGTCAATTCATCATTAAATGCTTAATACAAGGCAGTGTTGCTGATGAAATAGTGCAAGAGCACACCCTCGTGGACAAAATGCTTACAGCACCTGGTATTCCCAGGCGGTCTCCCATCCAAGTACTAACCAGGCCCGACCCTGCTTAGCTTCCGAGATCAGACGAGATCGGGCGTACTCAGGCTGGTATGGCCGTAAGCGAGAAACAATCTCTTGCTACAACATATATAGTCAAAGTGAGTCTGATAAAACAGAAATTTAGTCAATTCATCATTAAATGCTTAATACAAGGCAGTGTTGCTGATGAAATAGTGCAAGAGCACACCCTCGTGGACAAAATGCTTACAGCACCTGGTATTCCCAGGCGGTCTCCCATCCAAGTACTAACCAGGCCCGACCCTGCTTAGCTTCCGAGATCAGACGAGATCGGGCGTACCCAGGCTGGTATGGCCGTAAGCGAGAAACAATCTCTTGCTACAACATATATAGTCAAAGTGAGTCTGATAAAACAGACATTTAGTCAATTCATCATTAAATGCTTAATACAAGGCAGTGTTGCTGATGAAATAGTGCAAGAGCACACCCTCGTGGACAAAATGCTTACAGCACCTGGTATTCCCAGGCGGTCTCCCATCCAAGTACTAACAAGGCCCGACCCTGCTTAGCTTCCGAGATCAGACGAGATCGGGCGTACCCAGGCTGGTATGGCCGTAAGCGAGAAACAATCTCTTGCTACAACATATATAGTCAAAGTGAATCTGATAAAACAGAGATTTAGTCAATTCATCATTAAATGCTTAATACAAGGCAGTGTTGCTGATGAAATAGTGCAAGAGCACACCCTCGTGGACAAAATGCTTACAGCACCTGGTATTCCCAGGCGGTCTCCCATCCAAGTACTAACCAGGCCCGACCCTGCTTAGCTTCCGAGATCAGACGAGATCGGGCGTACTCAGGCTGGTATGGCCGTAAGCGAGAAACAATCTCTTGCTACAACATATATAGTCAAAGTGAGTGTGATAAACAGACATTGCATTTTCACCAATTAGATAAGCAGCTTGAACTTTGTGTCACTGAAAAAGTAGAAGAAATTACAAACACTGTTCCCATCACTTTTTAGCACAGGTAGTTGGATAAAATACAAACTTTATTTCCTTTCATCATTTGAACAGGGCAAAGGAGCACAAAGCACACACAAGCTGCATTCAGCAACAATATTCTTGTTTGTCTTATAAATACAAGGCAGATGCTAATTGAAAACACAAGGAAATTTGATCCTATTAAAAAGGCAGGAAGCTGCATTTAGTCAATTCATCATTAAATGCTTACTACAAGGCAGTGTTGCTGATGAAATAGTGCAGGGGCACACCCTCGTGGACAAAATGCTTACAGCACCTGGTATTCCCAGGCTGTCTCCCATCCAAGCACTAACCAGGCCCGACCCTGCTTAGCTTCCGAGATCAGACGAGATCGGGCGTACCCAGGCTGGTATGGCCGTAAGCGAGAAACAATCTCTTGCTACAACATATATAGTCAAAGTGAGTCTGATAAAACAGACATTTGGTCAATTCATCATTAAATGCTTAATACAAGGCAGTGTTGCTGATGAAATAGTGCAAGAGCACACCCTCGTGGACAAAATGCTTACAGCACCTGGTATTCCCAGGCGGTCTCCCATCCAAGTACTAACCAGGCCCGACCCTGCTTAGCTTCCGAGATCAGACGAGATCGGGCGTACCCAGGCTGGTATGGCCGTAAGCGAGAAACAATCTCTTGCTACAACATATATAGTCAAAGTGAGTCTGATAAAACAGACATTTAGTCAATTCATCATTAAATGCTTAATACAAGGCAGTGTTGCTGATGAAATAGTGCAAGAGCACACCCTCGTGGACAAAATGCTTACAGCACCTGGTATTCCCAGGCGGTCTCCCATCCAAGTACTAACCAGGCCCGACCCTGCTTAGCTTCCGAGATCAGACGAGATCGGGCGTACCCAGGCTGGTATGGCCGTAAGCGAGAAACAATCTCTTGCTACAACATATATAGTCAAAGTGAATCTGATAAAACAGACATTTGGTCAATTCATCATTAAATGCTTAATACAAGGCAGTGTTGCTGATGAAATAGTGCAAGAGCACACCCTCGTGGACAAAATGCTTACAGCACCTGGTATTCCCAGGCGGTCTCCCATCCAAGTACTAACCAGGCCCGACCCTGCTTAGCTTCCGAGATCAGACGAGATCGGGCGTACTCAGGCTGGTATGGCCGTAAGCGAGAAACAATCTCTTGCTACAACATATATAGTCAAAGTGAGTCTGATAAAACAGAAATTTAGTCAATTCATCATTAAATGCTTAATACAAGGCAGTGTTGCTGATGAAATAGTGCAAGAGCACACCCTCGTGGACAAAATGCTTACAGCACCTGGTATTCCCAGGCGGTCTCCCATCCAAGTACTAACCAGGCCCGACCCTGCTTAGCTTCCGAGATCAGACGAGATCGGGCGTACCCAGGCTGGTATGGCCGTAAGCGAGAAACAATCTCTTGCTACAACATATATAGTCAAAGTGAGTCTGATAAAACAGACATTTAGTCAATTCATCATTAAATGCTTAATACAAGGCAGTGTTGCTGATGAAATAGTGCAAGAGCACACCCTCGTGGACAAAATGCTTACAGCACCTGGTATTCCCAGGCGGTCTCCCATCCAAGTACTAACAAGGCCCGACCCTGCTTAGCTTCCGAGATCAGACGAGATCGGGCGTACCCAGGCTGGTATGGCCGTAAGCGAGAAACAATCTCTTGCTACAACATATATAGTCAAAGTGAATCTGATAAAACAGAGATTTAGTCAATTCATCATTAAATGCTTAATACAAGGCAGTGTTGCTGATGAAATAGTGCAAGAGCACACCCTCGTGGACAAAATGCTTACAGCACCTGGTATTCCCAGGCGGTCTCCCATCCAAGTACTAACCAGGCCCGACCCTGCTTAGCTTCCGAGATCAGACGAGATCGGGCGTACTCAGGCTGGTATGGCCGTAAGCGAGAAACAATCTCTTGCTACAACATATATAGTCAAAGTGAGTCTGATAAAACTGAAATTTAGTCAATTCATCATTAAATGCTTAATACAAGGCAGTGTTGCTGATGAAATAGTGCAAGAGCACACCCTCGTGGACAAAATGCTTACAGCACCTGGTATTCCCAGGCGGTCTCCCATCCAAGTACTAACCAGGCCCGACCCTGCTTAGCTTCCGAGATCAGACGAGATCGGGCGTACCCAGGCTGGTATGGCCGTAAGCGAGAAACAATCTCTTGCTACAACATATATAGTCAAAGTGAGTGTGATAAACAGACATTGCATTTTCACCAATTAGATAAGCAGCTTGAACTTTGTGTCACTGAAAAAGTAGAAGAAATTACAAACACTGTTCCCATCACTTTTTAGCACAGGTAGTTGGATAAAATACAAACTTTATTTCCTTTCATCATTTGAACAGGGCAAAGGAGCACAAAGCACACACAAGCTGCATTCAGCAACAATATTCTTGTTTGTCTTATAAATACAAGGCAGATGCTAATTGAAAACACAAGGAAATTTGATCCTATTAAAAAGGCAGGAAGCTGCATTTAGTCAATTCATCATTAAATGCTTACTACAAGGCAGTGTTGCTGATGAAATAGTGCAGGGGCACACCCTCGTGGACAAAATGCTTACAGCACCTGGTATTCCCAGGCTGTCTCCCATCCAAGCACTAACCAGGCCCGACCCTGCTTAGCTTCCGAGATCAGACGAGATCGGGCGTACCCAGGCTGGTATGGCCGTAAGCGAGAAACAATCTCTTGCTACAACATATATAGTCAAAGTGAGTCTGATAAAACAGACATTTGGTCAATTCATCATTAAATGCTTAATACAAGGCAGTGTTGCTGATGAAATAGTGCAAGAGCACACCCTCGTGGACAAAATGCTTACAGCACCTGGTATTCCCAGGCGGTCTCCCATCCAAGTACTAACCAGGCCCGACCCTGCTTAGCTTCCGAGATCAGACGAGATCGGGCGTACCCAGGCTGGTATGGCCGTAAGCGAGAAACAATCTCTTGCTACAACATATATAGTCAAAGTGAGTCTGATAAAACAGACATTTAGTCAATTCATCATTAAATGCTTAATACAAGGCAGTGTTGCTGATGAAATAGTGCAAGAGCACACCCTCGTGGACAAAATGCTTACAGCACCTGGTATTCCCAGGCGGTCTCCCATCCAAGTACTAACCAGGCCCGACCCTGCTTAGCTTCCGAGATCAGACGAGATCGGGCGTACCCAGGCTGGTATGGCCGTAAGCGAGAAACAATCTCTTGCTACAACATATATAGTCAAAGTGAATCTGATAAAACAGACATTTGGTCAATTCATCATTAAATGCTTAATACAAGGCAGTGTTGCTGATGAAATAGTGCAAGAGCACACCCTCGTGGACAAAATGCTTACAGCACCTGGTATTCCCAGGCGGTCTCCCATCCAAGTACTAACCAGGCCCGACCCTGCTTAGCTTCCGAGATCAGACGAGATCGGGCGTACTCAGGCTGGTATGGCCGTAAGCGAGAAACAATCTCTTGCTACAACATATATAGTCAAAGTGAGTCTGATAAAACAGAAATTTAGTCAATTCATTATTAAATGCTTAATACAAGGCAGTGTTGCTGATGAAATAGTGCAAGAGCACACCCTCGTGGACAAAATGCTTACAGCACCTGGTATTCCCAGGCGGTCTCCCATCCAAGTACTAACCAGGCCCGACCCTGCTTAGCTTCCGAGATCAGACGAGATCGGGCGTACCCAGGCTGGTATGGCCGTAAGTGAGAAACAATCTCTTGCTACAACATATATAGTCAAAGTGAGTGTGATAAACAGACATTGCATTTTCACCAATTAGATAAGCAGCTTGAACTTTGTGTCACTGAAAAAGTAGAAGAAATTACAAACACTGTTCCCATCACTTTTTAGCACAGGTAGTTGGATAAAATACAAACTTTATTTCCTTTCATCATTTGAACAGGGCAAAGGAGCACAAAGCACACACAAGCTGCATTCAGCAACAATATTCTTGTTTGTCTTATAAATACAAGGCAGATGCTAATTGAAAACACAAGGAAATTTGATCCTATTAAAAAGGCAGGAAGCTGCATTTAGTCAATTCATCATTAAATGCTTACTACAAGGCAGTGTTGCTGATGAAATAGTGCAGGGGCACACCCTCGTGGACAAAATGCTTACAGCACCTCGTATTCCCAGGCTGTCTCCCATCCAAGCACTAACCAGGCCCGACCCTGCTTAGCTTCCGAGATCAGACGAGATCGGGCGTACCCAGGCTGGTATGGCCGTAAGCGAGAAACAATCTCTTGCTACAACATATATAGTCAAAGTGAGTCTGATAAAACAGACATTTGGTCAATTCATCATTAAATGCTTAATACAAGGCAGTGTTGCTGATGAAATAGTGCAAGAGCACACCCTCGTGGACAAAATGCTTACAGCACCTGGTATTCCCAGGCGGTCTCCCATCCAAGTACTAACCAGGCCCGACCCTGCTTAGCTTCCGAGATCAGACGAGATCGGGCGTACCCAGGCTGGTATGGCCGTAAGCGAGAAACAATCTCTTGCTACAACATATATAGTCAAAGTGAGTCTGATAAAACAGACATTTAGTCAATTCATCATTAAATGCTTAATACAAGGCAGTGTTGCTGATGAAATAGTGCAAGAGCACACCCTCGTGGACAAAATGCTTACAGCACCTGGTATTCCCAGGCGGTCTCCCATCCAAGTACTAACCAGGCCCGACCCTGCTTAGCTTCCGAGATCAGACGAGATCGGGCGTACCCAGGCTGGTATGGCCGTAAGCGAGAAACAATCTCTTGCTACAACATATATAGTCAAAGTGAGTGTGATAAACAGACATTGCATTTTCACCAATTAGATAAGCAGCTTGAACTTTGTGTCACTGAAAAAGTAGAAGAAATTACAAACACTGTTCCCATCACTTTTTAGCACAGGTAGTTGGATAAAATACAAACTTTATTTCCTTTCATCATTTGAACAGGGCAAAGGAGCACAAAGCACACACAAGCTGCATTCAGCAACAATATTCTTGTTTGTCTTATAAATACAAGGCAGATGCTAATTGAAAACACAAGGAAATTTGATCCTATTAAAAAGGCAGGAAGCTGCATTTAGTCAATTCATCATTAAATGCTTACTACAAGGCAGTGTTGCTGATGAAATAGTGCAGGGGCACACCCTCGTGGACAAAATGCTTACAGCACCTGGTATTCCCAGGCTGTCTCCCATCCAAGTACTAACCAGGCCCGACCCTGCTTAGCTTCCGAGATCAGACGAGATCGGGCGTACCCAGGCTGGTATGGCCGTAAGCGAGAAACAATCTCTTGCTACAACATATATAGTCAAAGTGAGTCTGATAAAACAGACATTTGGTCAATTCATCATTAAATGCTTAATACAAGGCAGTGTTGCTGATGAAATATTGCAAGAGCACACCCTCGTGGACAAAATGCTTACAGCACCTGGTATTCCCAGGCGGTCTCCCATCCAAGTACTAACCAGGCCCGACCCTGCTTAGCTTCCGAGATCAGACGAGATCGGGCGTACCCAGGCTGGTATGGCCGTAAGCGAGAAACAATCTCTTGCTACAACATATATAGTCAAAGTGAGTCTGATAAAACAGACATTTAGTCAATTCATCATTAAATGCTTAATACAAGGCAGTGTTGCTGATGAAATAGTGCAAGAGCACACCCTCGTGGACAAAATGCTTACAGCACCTGGTATTCCCAGGCGGTCTCCCATCCAAGTACTAACCAGGCCCGACCCTGCTTAGCTTCCGAGATCAGACGAGATCGGGCGTACCCAGGCTGGTATGGCCGTAAGCGAGAAACAATCTCTTGCTACAACATATATAGTCAAAGTGAATCTGATAAAACAGACATTTAGTCAATTCATCATTAAATGCTTAATACAAGGCAGTGTTGCTGATGAAATAGTGCAAGAGCACACCCTCGTGGACAAAATGCTTACAGCACCTGGTATTCCCAGGCGGTCTCCCATCCAAGTACTAACCAGGCCCGACCCTGCTTAGCTTCCGAGATCAGACGAGATCGGGCGTACTCAGGCTGGTATGGCCGTAAGCGAGAAACAATCTCTTGCTACAACATATATAGTCAAAGTGAGTCTGATAAAACAGAAATTTAGTCAATTCATCATTAAATGCTTAATACAAGGCAGTGTTGCTGATGAAATAGTGCAAGAGCACACCCTCGTGGACAAAATGCTTACAGCACCTGGTATTCCCAGGCGGTCTCCCATCCAAGTACTAACCAGGCCCGACCCTGCTTAGCTTCCGAGATCAGACGAGATCGGGCGTACCCAGGCTGGTATGGCCGTAAGCGAGAAACAATCTCTTGCTACAACATATATAGTCAAAGTGAATCTGATAAAACAGACATTTAGTCAATTCATCATTAAATGCTTACTACAAGGCAGTGTTGCTGATGAAATAGTGCAAGAGCACACCCTCGTGGACAAAATGCTTACAGCACCTGGTATTCCCAGGCGGTCTCCCATCCAAGTACTAACCAGGCCCGACCCTGCTTAGCTTCCGAGATCAGACGAGATCGGGCGTACTCAGGCTGGTATGGCCGTAAGCGAGAAACAATCTCTTGCTACAACATATATAGTCAAAGTGAGTCTGATAAAACAGAAATTTAGTCAATTCATCATTAAATGCTTAATACAAGGCAGTGTTGCTGATGAAATAGTGCAAGAGCACACCCTCGTGGACAAAATGCTTACAGCACCTGGTATTCCCAGGCGGTCTCCCATCCAAGTACTAACCAGGCCCGACCCTGCTTAGCTTCCGAGATCAGGCGTACCCAGGCTGGTATGGCCGTAAGCGAGAAACAATCTCTTGCTACAACATATATAGTCAAAGTGAGTGTGATAAACAGACATTGCATTTTCACCAATTAGATAAGCAGCTTGAACTTTGTGTCACTGAAAAAGTAGAAGAAATTACAAACACTGTTCCCATCACTTTTTAGCACAGGTAGTTGGATAAAATACAAACTTTATTTCCTTTCATCATTTGAACAGGGCAAAGGAGCACAAAGCACACACAAGCTGCATTCAGCAACAATATTCTTGTTTGTCTTATAAATACAAGGCAGATGCTAATTGAAAACACAAGGAAATTTGATCCTATTAAAAAGGCAGGAAGCTGCATTTAGTCAATTCATCATTAAATGCTTACTACAAGGCAGTGTTGCTGATGAAATAGTGCAGGGGCACACCCTCGTGGACAAAATGCTTACAGCACCTGGTATTCCCAGGCTGTCTCCCATCCAAGTACTAACCAGGCCCGACCCTGCTTAGCTTCCGAGATCAGACGAGATCGGGCGTACCCAGGCTGGTATGGCCGTAAGCGAGAAACAATCTCTTGCTACAACATATATAGTCAAAGTGAGTCTGATAAAACAGACATTTAGTCAATTCATCATTAAATGCTTAATACAAGGCAGTGTTGCTGATGAAATAGTGCAAGAGCACACCCTCGTGGACAAAATGCTTACAGCACATGGTATTCCCAGGCGGTCTGCCATCCAAGTACTAACCAGGCCCGACCCTGCTTAGCTTCCGAGATCAGACGAGATCGGGCGTACCCAGGCTGGTATGGCCGTAAGCGAGAAACAATCTCTTGCTACAACATATATAGTCAAAGTGAGTCTGATAAAACAGACATTTAGTCAATTCATCATTAAATGCTTAATACAAGGCAGTGTTGCTGATGAAATAGTGCAAGAGCACACCCTCGTGGACAAAATGCTTACAGCACCTGGTATTCCCAGGCTGTCTCCCATCCAAGTACTAACCAGGCCCGACCCTGCTTAGCTTCCGAGATCAGACGAGATCGGGCGTACCCAGGCTGGTATGGCCGTAAGCGAGAAAAAATCTCTTGCTACAACATATATAGTCAAAGTGAGTGTGATAAACAGACATTGCATTTTCACCAATTAGATAAGCAGCTTGAACTTTGTGTCACTGAAAAAGTAGAAGAAATTACAAACACTGTTCCCATCACTTTTTAGCACAGGTAGTTGGATAAAATACAAACTTTATTTCCTTTCATCATTTGAACAGGGCAAAGGAGCACAAAGCACACACAAGCTGCATTCAGCAACAATATTCTTGTTTGTCTTATAAATACAAGGCAGATGCTAATTGAAAACACAAGGAAATTTGATCCTATTAAAAAGCCAGGAAGCTGCATTTAGTCAATTCATCATTAAATGCTTACTACAAGGCAGTGTTGCTGATGAAATAGTGCAGGGGCACACCCTCGTGGACAAAATGCTTACAGCACCTGGTATTCCCAGGCGGTCTCCCATCCAAGTACTAACCAGGCCCGACCCTGCTTAGCTTCCGAGATCAGACGAGATCGGGCGTACCCAGGCTGGTATGGCCGTAAGCGAGAAACAATCTCTTGCTACAACATATATAGTCAAAGTGAATCTGATAAAACAGACATTTAGTCAATTCATCATTAAATGCTTAATACAAGGCATTGTTGCTGATGAAATAGTGCAAGAGCACACCCTCGTGGACAAGATGCTTACAGCACCTGGTATTCCCAGGCGGTCTCCCATCCAAGTACTAACCAGGCCCGACCCTGCTTAGCTTCCGAGATCAGACGAGATCGGGCGTACTCAGGCTGGTATGGCCGTAAGCGAGAAACAATCTCTTGCTACAACATATATAGTCAAAGTGAGTGTGATAAACAGACATTGCATTTTCACCAATTAGATAAGCAGCTTGAACTTTGTGTCACTGAAAAAGTAGAAGAAATTACAAACACTGTTCCCATCACTTTTTAGCACAGGTAGTTGGATAAAATACAAACTTTATTTCCTTTCATCATTTGAACAGGGCAAAGGAGCACAAAGCACACACAAGCTGCATTCAGCAACAATATTCTTGTTTGTCTTATAAATACAAGGCAGATGCTAATTGAAAACACAAGGAAATTTGATCCTATTAAAAAGGCAGGAAGCTGCATTTAGTCAATTCATCATTAAATGCTTACTACAAGGCAGTGTTGCTGATGAAATAGTGCAGGGGCACACCCTCGTGGACAAAATGCTTACAGCACCTGGTATTCCCAGGCTGTCTCCCATCCAAGTACTAACCAGGCCCGACCCTGCTTAGCTTCCGAGATCAGACGAGATCGGGCGTACCCAGGCTGGTATGGCCGTAAGCGAGAAACAATCTCTTGCTACAACATATATAGTCAAAGTGAGTCTGATAAAACAGACATTTGGTCAATTCATCATTAAATGCTTAATACAAGGCAGTGTTGCTGATGAAATAGTGCAAGAGCACAGCCTCGTGGACAAAATGCTTACAGCACCTGGTATTCCCAGGCGGTCTCCCATCCAAGTACTAACCAGGCCCGACCCTGCTTAGCTTCCGAGATCAGACGAGATCGGGCGTACCCAGGCTGGTATGGCCGTAAGCGAGAAACAATCTCTTGCTACAACATATATAGTCAAAGTGAGTCTGATAAAACAGACATTTAGTCAATTCATCATTAAATGCTTAATACAAGGCAGTGTTGCTGATGAAATAGTGCAAGAGCACACCCTCGTGGACAAAATGCTTACAGCACCTGGTATTCCCAGGCGGTCTCCCATCCAAGTACTAACCAGGCCCGACCCTGCTTAGCTTCCTAGATCAGACGAGATCGGGCGTACCCAGGCTGGTATGGCCTTAAGCGAGAAACAATCTCTTGCTACAACATATATAGTCAAAGTGAGTGTGATAAACAGACATTGCATTTTCACCAATTAGATAAGCAGCTTGAACTTTGTGTCACTGAAAAAGTAGAAGAAATTACAAACACTGTTCCCATCACTTTTTAGCACAGGTAGTTGGATAAAATACAAACTTTATTTCCTTTCATCATTTGAACAGGGCAAAGGAGCATAAAGCACACACAAGCTGCATTCAGCAACAATATTCTTGTTTGTCTTATAAATACAAGGCAGATGCTAATTGAAAACACAAGGAAATTTGATCCTATTAAAAAGGCAGGAAGCTGCATTTTGTCAATTCATCATTAAATGCTTACTACAAGGCAGTGTTGCTGATGAAATAGTGCAAGAGCACACCCTCGTGGACAAAATGCTTACAGCACCTGGTATTCCCAGGCGGTCTCCCATCCAAGTACTAACCAGGCCAGACCCTGCTTAGCTTCCTAGATCAGACGAGATCGGGCGTACCCAGGCTGGTATGGCCGTAAGCGAGAAACAATCTCTTGCTACAACATATATAGTCAAAGTGAGTGTGATAAACAGACATTGCATTTTCACCAATTAGATAAGCAGCTTGAACTTTGTGTCACTGAAAAAGTAGAAGAAATTACAAACACTGTTCCCATCACTTTTTAGCACAGGTAGTTGGATAAAATACAAACTTTATTTCCTTTCATCATTTGAACAGGGCAAAGGAGCATAAAGCACACACAAGCTGCATTTAGCAACAATATTCTTGTTTGTCTTATAAATACAAGGCAGATGCTAATTGAAAACACAAGGAAATTTGATCCTATTAAAAAGGCAGGAAGCTGCATTTTGTCAATTCATCATTATGCTTACTACAAGGCAGTGTTGCTGATGAATAAGTGCAAGAGCACACCCTCGTGGACAAAATGCTTACAGCACCTGGTATTCCCAGGCGGTCTCCCATCCAAGTACTAACCAGGCCCGACCCTGCTTAGCTTCCGAGATCAGACGAGATCGGGCGTACCCAGGCTGATATGGCCGTAAGCGAGAATCAATCTCTTGCTACAACATATATAGTCAAAGTGAGTCTGATAAAACAGACATTTAGTCAATTCATCATTAAATGCTTACTACAAGGCAGTGTTGCTGATGAAATAGTGCAAGAGCACACCCTCGTGGACAAAATGCTTACAGCACCTGGTATTCCCAGGCGGTCTCCCATCCAAGTACTAACCAGGCCCGACCCTGCTTAGCTTCCGAGATCAGACGAGATCGGGCGTACCCAGGCTGGTATGGCCGTAAGCGAGAAACAATCTCTTGCTACAACATATATAGTCAAAGTGAGTCTGATAAAACAGACATTTAGTCAATTCATCATTAAATGCTTAATACAAGGCAGTGTTGCTGATGAAATAGTGCAAGAGCACACCCTCGTGGACAAAATGCTTACAGCACCTGGTATTCCCAGGCGGTCTCCCATCCAAGTACTAACCAGGCCCGACCCTGCTTAGCTTCCGAGATCAGACGAGATCGGGCGTACCCAGGCTGGTATGGCCGTAAGCGAGAAACAATCTCTTGCTACAACATATATAGTCAAAGTGAGTCTGATAAAACAGAAATTTAGTCAATTCATCATTAAATGCTTAATACAAGGCAGTGTTGCTGATGAAATAGTGCAAGAGCACACCCTCGTGGACAAAATGCTTACAGCACCTGGTATTCCCAGGCGGTCTCCCATCCAAGTACTAACCAGGCCCGACCCTGCTTAGCTTCCGAGATCAGACGAGATCGGGCGTACCCAGGCTGGTATGGCCGTAAGCGAGAAACAATCTCTTGCTACAACATATATAGTCAAAGTGAGTCTGATAAAACAGAAATTTAGTCAATTCATCATTAAATGCTTAATACAAGGCAGTGTTGCTGATGAAATAGTGCAAGAGCACACCCTCGTGGACAAAATGCTTACAGCACCTGGTATTCCCAGGCGGTCTCCCATCCAAGTACTAACCAGGCCCGACCCTGCTTAGCTTCCGAGATCAGACGAGATCGGGCGTACCCAGGCTGGTATGGCCGTAAGCGAGAAACAATCTCTTGCTACAACATATATAGTCAAAGTGAGTCTGATAAAACAGACATTTAGTCAATTCATCATTAAATGCTTAATACAAGGCAGTGTTGCTGATGAAATAGTGCAAGAGCACACCCTCGTGGACAAAATGCTTACAGCACCTGGTATTCCCAGGCGGTCTCCCATCCAAGTACTAACCAGGCCCGACCCTGCTTAGCTTCCTAGATCAGACGAGATCGGGCGTACCCAGGCTGGTATGGCCTTAAGCGAGAAACAATCTCTTGCTACAACATATATAGTCAAAGTGAGTGTGATAAACAGACATTGCATTTTCACCAATTAGATAAGCAGCTTGAACTTTGTGTCACTGAAAAAGTAGAAGAAATTACAAACACTGTTCCCATCACTTTTTAGCACAGGTAGTTGGATAAAATACAAACTTTATTTCCTTTCATCATTTGAACAGGGCAAAGGAGCATAAAGCACACACAAGCTGCATTCAGCAACAATATTCTTGTTTGTCTTATAAATACAAGGCAGATGCTAATTGAAAACACAAGGAAATTTGATCCTATTAAAAAGGCAGGAAGCTGCATTTTGTCAATTCATCATTAAATGCTTACTACAAGGCAGTGTTGCTGATGAAATAGTGCAAGAGCACACCCTCGTGGACAAAATGCTTACAGCACCTGGTATTCCCAGGCGGTCTCCCATCCAAGTACTAACCAGGCCAGACCCTGCTTAGCTTCCTAGATCAGACGAGATCGGGCGTACCCAGGCTGGTATGGCCGTAAGCGAGAAACAATCTCTTGCTACAACATATATAGTCAAAGTGAGTGTGATAAACAGACATTGCATTTTCACCAATTAGATAAGCAGCTTGAACTTTGTGTCACTGAAAAAGTAGAAGAAATTACAAACACTGTTCCCATCACTTTTTAGCACAGGTAGTTGGATAAAATACAAACTTTATTTCCTTTCATCATTTGAACAGGGCAAAGGAGCATAAAGCACACACAAGCTGCATTTAGCAACAATATTCTTGTTTGTCTTATAAATACAAGGCAGATGCTAATTGAAAACACAAGGAAATTTGATCCTATTAAAAAGGCAGGAAGCTGCATTTTGTCAATTCATCATTATGCTTACTACAAGGCAGTGTTGCTGATGAATAAGTGCAAGAGCACACCCTCGTGGACAAAATGCTTACAGCACCTGGTATTCCCAGGCGGTCTCCCATCCAAGTACTAACCAGGCCCGACCCTGCTTAGCTTCCGAGATCAGACGAGATCGGGCGTACCCAGGCTGATATGGCCGTAAGCGAGAATCAATCTCTTGCTACAACATATATAGTCAAAGTGAGTCTGATAAAACAGACATTTAGTCAATTCATCATTAAATGCTTACTACAAGGCAGTGTTGCTGATGAAATAGTGCAAGAGCACACCCTCGTGGACAAAATGCTTACAGCACCTGGTATTCCCAGGCGGTCTCCCATCCAAGTACTAACCAGGCCCGACCCTGCTTAGCTTCCGAGATCAGACGAGATCGGGCGTACCCAGGCTGGTATGGCCGTAAGCGAGAAACAATCTCTTGCTACAACATATATAGTCAAAGTGAGTCTGATAAAACAGACATTTAGTCAATTCATCATTAAATGCTTAATACAAGGCAGTGTTGCTGATGAAATAGTGCAAGAGCACACCCTCGTGGACAAAATGCTTACAGCACCTGGTATTCCCAGGCGGTCTCCCATCCAAGTACTAACCAGGCCCGACCCTGCTTAGCTTCCGAGATCAGACGAGATCGGGCGTACCCAGGCTGGTATGGCCGTAAGCGAGAAACAATCTCTTGCTACAACATATATAGTCAAAGTGAGTCTGATAAAACAGAAATTTAGTCAATTCATCATTAAATGCTTAATACAAGGCAGTGTTGCTGATGAAATAGTGCAAGAGCACACCCTCGTGGACAAAATGCTTACAGCACCTGGTATTCCCAGGCGGTCTCCCATCCAAGTACTAACCAGGCCCGACCCTGCTTAGCTTCCGAGATCAGACGAGATCGGGCGTACCCAGGCTGGTATGGCCGTAAGCGAGAAACAATCTCTTGCTACAACATATATAGTCAAAGTGAGTCTGATAAAACAGAAATTTAGTCAATTCATCATTAAATGCTTAATACAAGGCAGTGTTGCTGATGAAATAGTGCAAGAGCACACCCTCGTGGACAAAATGCTTACAGCACCTGGTATTCCCAGGCGGTCTCCCATCCAAGTACTAACCAGGCCCGACCCTGCTTAGCTTCCGAGATCAGACGAGATCGGGCGTACCCAGGCTGGTATGGCCGTAAGTGAGAAACAATCTCTTGCTACAACATATATAGTCAAAGTGAGTGTGATAAACAGACATTGCATTTTCACCAATTAGATAAGCAGCTTGAACTTTGTGTCACTGAAAAAGTAGAAGAAATTACAAACACTGTTCCCATCACTTTTTAGCACAGGTAGTTGGATAAAATACAAACTTTATTTCCTTTCATCATTTGAACAGGGCAAAGGAGCATAAAGCACACACAAGCTGCATTCAGCAACAATATTCTTGTTTGTCTTATAAATACAAGGCAGATGCTAATTGAAAACACAAGGAAATTTGATCCTATTAAAAAGGCAGGAAGCTGCATTTTGTCAATTCATCATTAAATGCTTACTACAAGGCAGTGTTGCTGATGAAATAGTGCAAGAGCACACCCTCGTGGACAAAATGCTTACAGCACCTGGTATTCCCAGGCGGTCTCCCATCCAAGTACTAACCAGGCCAGACCCTGCTTAGCTTCCTAGATCAGACGAGATCGGGCGTACCCAGGCTGGTATGGCCGTAAGCGAGAAACAATCTCTTGCTACAACATATATAGTCAAAGTGAGTGTGATAAACAGACATTGCATTTTCACCAATTAGATAAGCAGCTTGAACTTTGTGTCACTGAAAAAGTAGAAGAAATTACAAACACTGTTCCCATCACTTTTTAGCACAGGTAGTTGGATAAAATACAAACTTTATTTCCTTTCATCATTTGAACAGGGCAAAGGAGCATAAAGCACACACAAGCTGCATTTAGCAACAATATTCTTGTTTGTCTTATAAATACAAGGCAGATGCTAATTGAAAACACAAGGAAATTTGATCCTATTAAAAAGGCAGGAAGCTGCATTTTGTCAATTCATCATTATGCTTACTACAAGGCAGTGTTGCTGATGAATAAGTGCAAGAGCACACCCTCGTGGACAAAATGCTTACAGCACCTGGTATTCCCAGGCGGTCTCCCATCCAAGTACTAACCAGGCCCGACCCTGCTTAGCTTCCGAGATCAGACGAGATCGGGCGTACCCAGGCTGATATGGCCGTAAGCGAGAATCAATCTCTTGCTACAACATATATAGTCAAAGTGAGTCTGATAAAACAGACATTTAGTCAATTCATCATTAAATGCTTACTACAAGGCAGTGTTGCTGATGAAATAGTGCAAGAGCACACCCTCGTGGACAAAATGCTTACAGCACCTGGTATTCCCAGGCGGTCTCCCATCCAAGTACTAACCAGGCCCGACCCTGCTTAGCTTCCGAGATCAGACGAGATCGGGCGTACCCAGGCTGATATGGCCGTAAGCGAGAATCAATCTCTTGCTACAACATATATAGTCAAAGTGAGTCTGATAAAACAGACATTTAGTCAATTCATCATTAAATGCTTACTACAAGGCAGTGTTGCTGATGAAATAGTGCAAGAGCACACCCTCGTGGACAAAATGCTTACAGCACCTGGTATTCCCAGGCGGTCTCCCATCCAAGTACTAACCAGGCCCGACCCTGCTTAGCTTCCAAGATCAGACGAGATTGGGCGTACCCAGGCTGGTATGGCCGTAAGCGAGAAACAATCTCTTGCTACAACATATATAGTCAAAGTGAGTGTGATAAACAGACATTGCATTTTCACCAATTAGATAAGCAGCTTGAACTTTGTGTCACTGAAAAAGTAGAAGAAATTACAAACACTGTTCCCATCACTTTTTAGCACAGGTAGTTGGATAAAATACAAACTTTATTTCCTTTCATCATTTGAACAGGGCAAAGGAGCATAAAGCACACACAAGCTGCATTCAGCAACAATATTCTTGTTTGTCTTATAAATACAAGGCAGATGCTAATTGAAAACACAAGGAAATTTGATCCTATTAAAAAGGCAGGAAGCTGCATTTTGTCAATTCATCATTAAATGCTTACTACAAGGCAGTGTTGCTGATGAAATAGTGCAAGAGCACACCCTCGTGGACAAAATGCTTACAGCACCTGGTATTCCCAGGCGGTCTCCCATCCAAGTACTAACCAGGCCCGACCCTGCTTAGCTTCCAAGATCAGACGAGATTGGGCGTACCCAGGCTGGTATGGCCGTAAGCGAGAAACAATCTCTTGCTACAACATATATAGTCAAAGTGAGTGTGATAAACAGACATTGCATTTTCACCAATTAGATAAGCAGCTTGAACTTTGTGTCACTGAAAAAGTAGAAGAAATTACAAACACTGTTCCCATCACTTTTTAGCACAGGTAGTTGGATAAAATACAAACTTTATTTCCTTTCATCATTTGAACAGGGCAAAGGAGCATAAAGCACACACAAGCTGCATTCAGCAACAATATTCTTGTTTGTCTTATAAATACAAGGCAGATGCTAATTGAAAACACAAGGAAATTTGATCCTATTAAAAAGGCAGGAAGCTGCATTTTGTCAATTCATCATTAAATGCTTACTACAAGGCAGTGTTGCTGATGAAATAGTGCAAGAGCACACCCTCGTGGACAAAATGCTTACAGCACCTGGTATTCCCAGGCGGTCTCCCATCCAAGTACTAACCAGGCCCGACCCTGCTTAGCTTCCGAGATCAGACGAGATTGGGCGTACCCAGGCTGGTATGGCCGTAAGCGAGAAACAATCTCTTGCTACAACATATATAGTCAAAGTGAGTGTGATAAACAGACATTGCATTTTCACCAATTAGATAAGCAGCTTGAACTTTGTGTCACTGAAAAAGTAGAAGAAATTACAAACACTGTTCCCATCACTTTTTAGCACAGGTAGTTGGATAAAATACAAACTTTATTTCCTTTCATCATTTGAACAGGGCAAAGGAGCATAAAGCACACACAAGCTGCATTCAGCAACAATATTCTTGTTTGTCTTATAAATACAAGGCAGATGCTAATTGAAAACACAAGGAAATTTGATCCTATTAAAAAGGCAGGAAGCTGCATTTTGTCAATTCATCATTAAATGCTTACTACAAGGCAGTGTTGCTGATGAAATAGTGCAAGAGCACACCCTCGTGGACAAAATGCTTACAGCACCTGGTATTCCCAGGCGGTATCCCATCCAAGTACTAACCAGGCCCGACCCTGCTTAGCTTCCTAGATCAGACAAGATCGGGCGTACCCAGGCTGGTATGGCCGTAAGCGAGAAACAATCTCTGCTACAACATATATAGTCAAAGTGAGTGTGATAAACAGACATTGCATTTTCACCAATTAGATAAGCAGCTTGAACTTTGTGTCACTGAAAAAGTAGAAGAAATTACAAACACTGTTCCCATCACTTTTTAGCACAGGTAGTTGGATAAAATACAAACTTTATTTCCTTTCATCATTTGAACAGGGCAAAGGAGCATAAAGCACACACAAGCTGCATTCAGCAACAATATTCTTGTTTGTCTTATAAATACAAGGCAGATGCTAATTGAAAACACAAGGAAATTTGATCCTATTAAAAAGGCAGGAAGCTGCATTTTGTCAATTCATCATTAAATGCTTACTACAAGGCAGTGTTGCTGATGAAATAGTGCAAGAGCACACCCTCGTGGACAAAATGCTTACAGCACCTGGTATTCCCAGGCGGTCTCCCATCCAAGTACTAACCAGGCCCGACCCTGCTTAGCTTCCGAGATCAGACGAGATCGGGCGTACCCAGGCTGATATGGCCGTAAGCGAGAATCACTCTCTTGCTACAACATATATAGTCAAAGTGAGTCTGATAAAACAGACATTTAGTCAATTCATCATTAAATGCTTACTACAAGGCAGTGTTGCTGATGAAATAGTGCAAGAGCACACCCTCGTGGACAAAATGCTTACAGCACCTGGTATTCCCAGGCGGTCTCCCATCCAAGTACTAACCAGGCCCGACCCTGCTTAGCTTCCGAGATCAGACGAGATCGGGCGTACCCAGGCTGATATGGCCGTAAGCGAGAATCAATCTCTTGCTACAACATATATAGTCAAAGTGAGTCTGATAAAACAGACATTTAGTCAATTCATCATTAAACGCTTACTACAAGGCAGTGTTGCTGATGAAATAGTGCAAGAGCACACCCTCGTGGACAAAATGCTTACAGCACCTGGTATTCCCAGGCGGTCTCCCATCCAAGTACTAACCAGGCCCGACCCTGCTTAGCTTCCTAGATCAAACGAGATCGGGCGTACCCAGGCTGGTATGGCCGTAAGCGAGAAACAATCTCTTGCTACAACATATATAGTCAAAGTGAGTGTGATAAACAGACATTGCATTTTCACCAATTAGATAAGCAGCTTGAACTTTGTGTCACTGAAAAAGTAGAAGAAATTACAAACACTGTTCCCATCACTTTTTAGCACAGGTAGTTGGATAAAATACAAACTTTATTTCCTTTCATCATTTGAACAGGGCAAAGGAGCATAAAGCACACACAAGCTGCATTCAGCAACAATATTCTTGTTTGTCTTATAAATACAAGGCAGATGCTAATTGAAAACACAAGGAAATTTGATCCTATTAAAAAGGCAGGAAGCTGCATTTTGTCAATTCATCATTAAATGCTTACTACAAGGCAGTGTTGCTGATGAAATAGTGCAAGAGCACACCCTCGTGGACAAAATGCTTACAGCACCTGGTATTCCCAGGCGGTCTCCCATCCAAGTACTAACCAGGCCCGACCCTGCTTAGCTTCCAAGATCAGACGAGATCGGGCGTACCCAGGCTGATATGGCCGTAAGCAAGAATCAATCTCTTGCTACAACATATATAGTCAAATTTGAGTCTGATAAAACAGACATTTAGTCAATTCATCATTAAATGCTTACTACAAGGCAGTGTTGCTGATGAAATAGTGCAAGAGCACACCCTCGTGGACAAAATGCTTACAGCACCTGGTATTCCCAGGCGGTCTCCCATCCAAGTACTAACCAGGCCCGACCCTGCTTAGCTTCCTAGATCAGACGAGATCGGGCGTACCCAGGCTGGTATGGCCGTAAGCGAGAAACAATCTCTTGCTACAACATATATAGTCAAAGTGAGTGTGATAAACAGACATTGCATTTTCACCAATTAGATAAGCAGCTTGAACTTTGTGTCACTGAAAAAGTAGAAGAAATTACAAACACTGTTCCCATCACTTTTTAGCACAGGTAGTTGGATAAAATACAAACTTTATTTCCTTTCATCATTTGAACAGGCCAAAGGAGCATAAAGCACACACAAGCTGCATTCAGCAACAATATTCTTGTTTGTCTTATAAATACAAGGCAGATGCTAATTGAAAACACAAGGAAATTTGATCCTATTAAAAAGGCAGGAAGCTGCATTTTGTCAATTCATCATTAAATGCTTACTACAAGGCAGTGTTGCTGATGAAATAGTGCAAGAGCACACCCTCGTGGACAAAATGCTTACAGCACCTGGTATTCCCAGGCGGTCTCCCATCCAAGTACTAACCAGGCCCGACCCTGCTTAGCTTCCGAGATCAGACGAGATTGGGCGTACCCAGGCTGGTATGGCCGTAAGCGAGAAACAATCTCTTGCTACAACATATATAGTCAAAGTGAGTGTGATAAACAGACATTGCATTTTCACCAATTAGATAAGCAGCTTGAACTTTGTGTCACTGAAAAAGTAGAAGAAATTACAAACACTGTTCCCATCACTTTTTAGCACAGGTAGTTGGATAAAATACAAACTTTATTTCCTTTCATCATTTGAACAGGGCAAAGGAGCATAAAGCACACACAAGCTGCATTCAGCAACAATATTCTTGTTTGTCTTATAAATACAAGGCAGATGCTAATTGAAAACACAAGGAAATTTGATCCTATTAAAAAGGCAGGAAGCTGCATTTTGTCAATTCATCATTAAATGCTTACTACAAGGCAGTGTTGCTGATGAAATAGTGCAAGAGCACACCCTCGTGGACAAAATGCTTACAGCACCTGGTATTCCCAGGCGGTATCCCATCCAAGTACTAACCAGGCCCGACCCTGCTTAGCTTACATTTTACATTTTTTTTACATTTTAGTCATTTAGCAGACGCTCTTATCCAGAGCGACTTACAAATTGGTGCATTCACCTATAATATCCAGTGGAACAACCACTTTACAATAGTGCATCTAAATCTTTTAAGGGGGGGGTTAGAAGGATTACTTTATCCTATCCCAGGTATTCCTTGAAGAGGTGGGGTTTCAGGTGTCTCCGGAAGGTGGTGATTGACTCCGCTGTCCTGGCGTCGTGAGGGAGCTTGTTCCACCATTGGGGTGCCAGAGCAGCGAACAGTTTTGACTGGGCTGAGCGGGAACTGTGCTTCCTCAGAGGTAGGGAGGCGAGCAGGCCAGAGGTGGATGAACGGAGTGCCCTTGTTTGGGTGTAGGGCCTGATCAGAGCCTGAAGGTACGGAGGTGCCGTTCCCCTCACAGCTCCGTAGGCAAGCACCATGGTCTTGTAGCGGATGCGAGCTTCGACTGGAAGCCAGTGGAGAGAGCGGAGGAGCGGGGTGACGTGAGAGAACTTGGGAAGGTTGAACACCAGACGGGCTGCGGCGTTCTGGATGAGTTGTAGGGGTTTAATGGCACAGGCAGGGAGCCCAGCCAACAGCGAGTTGCAGTAATCCAGACGGGAGATGACAAGTGCCTGGATTAGGACCTGCGCCGCTTCCTGTGTGAGGCAGGGTCGTACTCTGCGAATGTTGTAGAGCATGAACCTACAGGATCGGGTCACCGCCTTGATGTTGGTGGAGAACGACAGGGTGTTGTCCAGGGTCACGCCAAGGCTCTTAGCACTCTGGGAGGAGGACACAAGGGAGTTGTCAACCGTGATGGCGAGATCATGGAACGGGCAGTCCTTCCCCGGGAGGAAGAGCAGCTCCGTCTTGCCGAGGTTCAGCTTGAGGTGGTGATCCGTCATCCACACTGATATGTCTGCCAGACATGCAGAGATGCGATTCGCCACCTGGTTGTCAGAAGGGGGAAAGGAGAAGATTAATTGTGTGTCGTCTGCATAGCAATGATATGAGAGACCATGTGAGGATATGACAGAGCCAAGTGACTTGGTGTATAGCGAGAATAGGAGTGGGCCAAGAACAGAGCCCTGGGGGACACCAGTGGTGAGAGCACGTGGTGCGGAGACAGATTCTCGCCACGCCACCTGGTAGGAGCGACCTGTCAGGTAGGACGCAATCCAAGCGTGCGCGGTGCCGGAGATGCCCAGCTCGGAGAGGGTGGAGAGGAGGATCTGATGGTTCACGGTATCGAAGGCAGCAGATAGGTCTAGAAGGATGAGAGCAGAGGAGAGAGAGTTAGCTTTAGCAGTGCGGAGAGCCTCCGTGACACAGAGAAGAGCAGTCTCAGTTGAATGCCCAGTCTTGAAACCTGACTGATTAGGATCAAGAAGGTCATTCTGAGAGAGATAGCAAGAGAGCTGGCCAAGCACGGCGCGTTCAAGAGTTTTGGAGAGAAAGGAAAGAAGGGATACTGGCCTGTAGTTGTTGACATCGGAGGGATCGAGTGTAGGTTTTTTCAGAAGGGGTGCAACTCTCGCTCTCTTGAAGACGGAAGGGACGTAGCCAGCGGTCAAGGATGCGTTGATGAGCGAGGTGAGGTAGGGGAGAAGGTCTCCGGAAATGGTCTGGAGAAGAGAGGAGGGGATAGGGTCAAGTGGGCAGGTTGTTGGGCGGCCGGCCGTCACAAGACGCGAGAGTTCATCTGGAGAGAGAGGGGAGAAAGAGGTCAAAGCACAGGGTAGGGCAGTGTGAGCAGGACCAGCAGTGTCGTTTGACTTAGCAAACGAGGATCGGATGTCGTCAACCTTCTTTTCAAAATGGTTGACGAAGTCATCCGCAGAGAGGGAGGAGGGGGGGGGGGGGAGGGGGGAGGAGGATTAAGGAGGGAGGAGAAGGTAGCAAAGAGCTTCCTAGGGTTAGAGGCAGATGCTTGGAGTTTAGAGTGGTAGAAGGTGGCTTTAGCAGCAGAGACAGAAGAGGAAAATGTAGAGATGTAGAGCTTCCTAGATCAGACAAGATCGGGCGTACCCAGGCTGGTATGGCCGTAAGCGAGAAACAATCTCTGCTACAACATATATAGTCAAAGTGAGTGTGATAAACAGACATTGCATTTTCACCAATTAGATAAGCAGCTTGAACTTTGTGTCACTGAAAAAGTAGAAGAAATTACAAACACTGTTCCCATCACTTTTTAGCACAGGTAGTTGGATAAAATACAAACTTTATTTCCTTTCATCATTTGAACAGGGCAAAGGAGCATAAAGCACACACAAGCTGCATTCAGCAACAATATTCTTGTTTGTCTTATAAATACAAGGCAGATGCTAATTGAAAACACAAGGAAATTTGATCCTATTAAAAAGGCAGGAAGCTGCATTTTGTCAATTCATCATTAAATGCTTACTACAAGGCAGTGTTGCTGATGAAATAGTGCAAGAGCACACCCTCGTGGACAAAATGCTTACAGCACCTGGTATTCCCAGGCGGTCTCCCATCCAAGTACTAACCAGGCCCGACCCTGCTTAGCTTCCGAGATCAGACGAGATCGGGCGTACCCAGGCTGATATGGCCGTAAGCGAGAATCACTCTCTTGCTACAACATATATAGTCAAAGTGAGTCTGATAAAACAGACATTTAGTCAATTCATCATTAAATGCTTACTACAAGGCAGTGTTGCTGATGAAATAGTGCAAGAGCACACCCTCGTGGACAAAATGCTTACAGCACCTGGTATTCCCAGGCGGTCTCCCATCCAAGTACTAACCAGGCCCGACCCTGCTTAGCTTCCGAGATCAGACGAGATCGGGCGTACCCAGGCTGATATGGCCGTAAGCGAGAATCAATCTCTTGCTACAACATATATAGTCAAAGTGAGTCTGATAAAACAGACATTTAGTCAATTCATCATTAAACGCTTACTACAAGGCAGTGTTGCTGATGAAATAGTGCAAGAGCACACCCTCGTGGACAAAATGCTTACAGCACCTGGTATTCCCAGGCGGTCTCCCATCCAAGTACTAACCAGGCCCGACCCTGCTTAGCTTCCAAGATCAGACGAGATTGGGCGTACCCAGGCTGGTATGGCCGTAAGCGAGAAACAATCTCTTGCTACAACATATATAGTCAAAGTGAGTGTGATAAACAGACATTGCATTTTCACCAATTAGATAAGCAGCTTGAACTTTGTGTCACTGAAAAAGTAGAAGAAATTACAAACACTGTTCCCATCACTTTTTAGCACAGGTAGTTGGATAAAATACAAACTTTATTTCCTTTCATCATTTGAACAGGGCAAAGGAGCATAAAGCACACACAAGCTGCATTCAGCAACAATATTCTTGTTTGTCTTATAAATACAAGGCAGATGCTAATTGAAAACACAAGGAAATTTGATCCTATTAAAAAGGCAGGAAGCTGCATTTTGTCAATTCATCATTAAATGCTTACTACAAGGCAGTGTTGCTGATGAAATAGTGCAAGAGCACACCCTCGTGGACAAAATGCTTACAGCACCTGGTATTCCCAGGCGGTCTCCCATCCAAGTACTAACCAGGCCCGACCCTGCTTAGCTTCCAAGATCAGACGAGATTGGGCGTACCCAGGCTGGTATGGCCGTAAGCGAGAAACAATCTCTTGCTACAACATATATAGTCAAAGTGAGTGTGATAAACAGACATTGCATTTTCACCAATTAGATAAGCAGCTTGAACTTTGTGTCACTGAAAAAGTAGAAGAAATTACAAACACTGTTCCCATCACTTTTTAGCACAGGTAGTTGGATAAAATACAAACTTTATTTCCTTTCATCATTTGAACAGGGCAAAGGAGCATAAAGCACACACAAGCTGCATTCAGCAACAATATTCTTGTTTGTCTTATAAATACAAGGCAGATGCTAATTGAAAACACAAGGAAATTTGATCCTATTAAAAAGGCAGGAAGCTGCATTTTGTCAATTCATCATTAAATGCTTACTACAAGGCAGTGTTGCTGATGAAATAGTGCAAGAGCACACCCTCGTGGACAAAATGCTTACAGCACCTGGTATTCCCAGGCGGTCTCCCATCCAAGTACTAACCAGGCCCGACCCTGCTTAGCTTCCGAGATCAGACGAGATTGGGCGTACCCAGGCTGGTATGGCCGTAAGCGAGAAACAATCTCTTGCTACAACATATATAGTCAAAGTGAGTGTGATAAACAGACATTGCATTTTCACCAATTAGATAAGCAGCTTGAACTTTGTGTCACTGAAAAAGTAGAAGAAATTACAAACACTGTTCCCATCACTTTTTAGCACAGGTAGTTGGATAAAATACAAACTTTATTTCCTTTCATCATTTGAACAGGGCAAAGGAGCATAAAGCACACACAAGCTGCATTCAGCAACAATATTCTTGTTTGTCTTATAAATACAAGGCAGATGCTAATTGAAAACACAAGGAAATTTGATCCTATTAAAAAGGCAGGAAGCTGCATTTTGTCAATTCATCATTAAATGCTTACTACAAGGCAGTGTTGCTGATGAAATAGTGCAAGAGCACACCCTCGTGGACAAAATGCTTACAGCACCTGGTATTCCCAGGCGGTATCCCATCCAAGTACTAACCAGGCCCGACCCTGCTTAGCTTCCTAGATCAGACAAGATCGGGCGTACCCAGGCTGGTATGGCCGTAAGCGAGAAACAATCTCTGCTACAACATATATAGTCAAAGTGAGTGTGATAAACAGACATTGCATTTTCACCAATTAGATAAGCAGCTTGAACTTTGTGTCACTGAAAAAGTAGAAGAAATTACAAACACTGTTCCCATCACTTTTTAGCACAGGTAGTTGGATAAAATACAAACTTTATTTCCTTTCATCATTTGAACAGGGCAAAGGAGCATAAAGCACACACAAGCTGCATTCAGCAACAATATTCTTGTTTGTCTTATAAATACAAGGCAGATGCTAATTGAAAACACAAGGAAATTTGATCCTATTAAAAAGGCAGGAAGCTGCATTTTGTCAATTCATCATTAAATGCTTACTACAAGGCAGTGTTGCTGATGAAATAGTGCAAGAGCACACCCTCGTGGACAAAATGCTTACAGCACCTGGTATTCCCAGGCGGTCTCCCATCCAAGTACTAACCAGGCCCGACCCTGCTTAGCTTCCGAGATCAGACGAGATCGGGCGTACCCAGGCTGATATGGCCGTAAGCGAGAATCACTCTCTTGCTACAACATATATAGTCAAAGTGAGTCTGATAAAACAGACATTTAGTCAATTCATCATTAAATGCTTACTACAAGGCAGTGTTGCTGATGAAATAGTGCAAGAGCACACCCTCGTGGACAAAATGCTTACAGCACCTGGTATTCCCAGGCGGTCTCCCATCCAAGTACTAACCAGGCCCGACCCTGCTTAGCTTCCGAGATCAGACGAGATCGGGCGTACCCAGGCTGATATGGCCGTAAGCGAGAATCAATCTCTTGCTACAACATATATAGTCAAAGTGAGTCTGATAAAACAGACATTTAGTCAATTCATCATTAAACGCTTACTACAAGGCAGTGTTGCTGATGAAATAGTGCAAGAGCACACCCTCGTGGACAAAATGCTTACAGCACCTGGTATTCCCAGGCGGTCTCCCATCCAAGTACTAACCAGGCCCGACCCTGCTTAGCTTCCAAGATCAGACGAGATTGGGCGTACCCAGGCTGGTATGGCCGTAAGCGAGAAACAATCTCTTGCTACAACATATATAGTCAAAGTGAGTGTGATAAACAGACATTGCATTTTCACCAATTAGATAAGCAGCTTGAACTTTGTGTCACTGAAAAAGTAGAAGAAATTACAAACACTGTTCCCATCACTTTTTAGCACAGGTAGTTGGATAAAATACAAACTTTATTTCCTTTCATCATTTGAACAGGGCAAAGGAGCATAAAGCACACACAAGCTGCATTCAGCAACAATATTCTTGTTTGTCTTATAAATACAAGGCAGATGCTAATTGAAAACACAAGGAAATTTGATCCTATTAAAAAGGCAGGAAGCTGCATTTTGTCAATTCATCATTAAATGCTTACTACAAGGCAGTGTTGCTGATGAAATAGTGCAAGAGCACACCCTCGTGGACAAAATGCTTACAGCACCTGGTATTCCCAGGCGGTCTCCCATCCAAGTACTAACCAGGCCCGACCCTGCTTAGCTTCCAAGATCAGACGAGATTGGGCGTACCCAGGCTGGTATGGCCGTAAGCGAGAAACAATCTCTTGCTACAACATATATAGTCAAAGTGAGTGTGATAAACAGACATTGCATTTTCACCAATTAGATAAGCAGCTTGAACTTTGTGTCACTGAAAAAGTAGAAGAAATTACAAACACTGTTCCCATCACTTTTTAGCACAGGTAGTTGGATAAAATACAAACTTTATTTCCTTTCATCATTTGAACAGGGCAAAGGAGCATAAAGCACACACAAGCTGCATTCAGCAACAATATTCTTGTTTGTCTTATAAATACAAGGCAGATGCTAATTGAAAACACAAGGAAATTTGATCCTATTAAAAAGGCAGGAAGCTGCATTTTGTCAATTCATCATTAAATGCTTACTACAAGGCAGTGTTGCTGATGAAATAGTGCAAGAGCACACCCTCGTGGACAAAATGCTTACAGCACCTGGTATTCCCAGGCGGTCTCCCATCCAAGTACTAACCAGGCCCGACCCTGCTTAGCTTCCGAGATCAGACGAGATTGGGCGTACCCAGGCTGGTATGGCCGTAAGCGAGAAACAATCTCTTGCTACAACATATATAGTCAAAGTGAGTGTGATAAACAGACATTGCATTTTCACCAATTAGATAAGCAGCTTGAACTTTGTGTCACTGAAAAAGTAGAAGAAATTACAAACACTGTTCCCATCACTTTTTAGCACAGGTAGTTGGATAAAATACAAACTTTATTTCCTTTCATCATTTGAACAGGGCAAAGGAGCATAAAGCACACACAAGCTGCATTCAGCAACAATATTCTTGTTTGTCTTATAAATACAAGGCAGATGCTAATTGAAAACACAAGGAAATTTGATCCTATTAAAAAGGCAGGAAGCTGCATTTTGTCAATTCATCATTAAATGCTTACTACAAGGCAGTGTTGCTGATGAAATAGTGCAAGAGCACACCCTCGTGGACAAAATGCTTACAGCACCTGGTATTCCCAGGCGGTATCCCATCCAAGTACTAACCAGGCCCGACCCTGCTTAGCTTCCTAGATCAGACAAGATCGGGCGTACCCAGGCTGGTATGGCCGTAAGCGAGAAACAATCTCTGCTACAACATATATAGTCAAAGTGAGTGTGATAAACAGACATTGCATTTTCACCAATTAGATAAGCAGCTTGAACTTTGTGTCACTGAAAAAGTAGAAGAAATTACAAACACTGTTCCCATCACTTTTTAGCACAGGTAGTTGGATAAAATACAAACTTTATTTCCTTTCATCATTTGAACAGGGCAAAGGAGCATAAAGCACACACAAGCTGCATTCAGCAACAATATTCTTGTTTGTCTTATAAATACAAGGCAGATGCTAATTGAAAACACAAGGAAATTTGATCCTATTAAAAAGGCAGGAAGCTGCATTTTGTCAATTCATCATTAAATGCTTACTACAAGGCAGTGTTGCTGATGAAATAGTGCAAGAGCACACCCTCGTGGACAAAATGCTTACAGCACCTGGTATTCCCAGGCGGTCTCCCATCCAAGTACTAACCAGGCCCGACCCTGCTTAGCTTCCGAGATCAGACGAGATCGGGCGTACCCAGGCTGATATGGCCGTAAGCGAGAATCACTCTCTTGCTACAACATATATAGTCAAAGTGAGTCTGATAAAACAGACATTTAGTCAATTCATCATTAAATGCTTACTACAAGGCAGTGTTGCTGATGAAATAGTGCAAGAGCACACCCTCGTGGACAAAATGCTTACAGCACCTGGTATTCCCAGGCGGTCTCCCATCCAAGTACTAACCAGGCCCGACCCTGCTTAGCTTCCGAGATCAGACGAGATCGGGCGTACCCAGGCTGATATGGCCGTAAGCGAGAATCAATCTCTTGCTACAACATATATAGTCAAAGTGAGTCTGATAAAACAGACATTTAGTCAATTCATCATTAAACGCTTACTACAAGGCAGTGTTGCTGATGAAATAGTGCAAGAGCACACCCTCGTGGACAAAATGCTTACAGCACCTGGTATTCCCAGGCGGTCTCCCATCCAAGTACTAACCAGGCCCGACCCTGCTTAGCTTCCTAGATCAAACGAGATCGGGCGTACCCAGGCTGGTATGGCCGTAAGCGAGAAACAATCTCTTGCTACAACATATATAGTCAAAGTGAGTGTGATAAACAGACATTGCATTTTCACCAATTAGATAAGCAGCTTGAACTTTGTGTCACTGAAAAAGTAGAAGAAATTACAAACACTGTTCCCATCACTTTTTAGCACAGGTAGTTGGATAAAATACAAACTTTATTTCCTTTCATCATTTGAACAGGGCAAAGGAGCATAAAGCACACACAAGCTGCATTCAGCAACAATATTCTTGTTTGTCTTATAAATACAAGGCAGATGCTAATTGAAAACACAAGGAAATTTGATCCTATTAAAAAGGCAGGAAGCTGCATTTTGTCAATTCATCATTAAATGCTTACTACAAGGCAGTGTTGCTGATGAAATAGTGCAAGAGCACACCCTCGTGGACAAAATGCTTACAGCACCTGGTATTCCCAGGCGGTATCCCATCCAAGTACTAACCAGGCCCGACCCTGCTTAGCTTACATTTTACATTTTTTTTACATTTTAGTCATTTAGCAGACGCTCTTATCCAGAGCGACTTACAAATTGGTGCATTCACCTATAATATCCAGTGGAACAACCACTTTACAATAGTGCATCTAAATCTTTTAAGGGGGGGGTTAGAAGGATTACTTTATCCTATCCCAGGTATTCCTTGAAGAGGTGGGGTTTCAGGTGTCTCCGGAAGGTGGTGATTGACTCCGCTGTCCTGGCGTCGTGAGGGAGCTTGTTCCACCATTGGGGTGCCAGAGCAGCGAACAGTTTTGACTGGGCTGAGCGGGAACTGTGCTTCCTCAGAGGTAGGGAGGCGAGCAGGCCAGAGGTGGATGAACGGAGTGCCCTTGTTTGGGTGTAGGGCCTGATCAGAGCCTGAAGGTACGGAGGTGCCGTTCCCCTCACAGCTCCGTAGGCAAGCACCATGGTCTTGTAGCGGATGCGAGCTTCGACTGGAAGCCAGTGGAGAGAGCGGAGGAGCGGGGTGACGTGAGAGAACTTGGGAAGGTTGAACACCAGACGGGCTGCGGCGTTCTGGATGAGTTGTAGGGGTTTAATGGCACAGGCAGGGAGCCCAGCCAACAGCGAGTTGCAGTAATCCAGACGGGAGATGACAAGTGCCTGGATTAGGACCTGCGCCGCTTCCTGTGTGAGGCAGGGTCGTACTCTGCGAATGTTGTAGAGCATGAACCTACAGGATCGGGTCACCGCCTTGATGTTGGTGGAGAACGACAGGGTGTTGTCCAGGGTCACGCCAAGGCTCTTAGCACTCTGGGAGGAGGACACAAGGGAGTTGTCAACCGTGATGGCGAGATCATGGAACGGGCAGTCCTTCCCCGGGAGGAAGAGCAGCTCCGTCTTGCCGAGGTTCAGCTTGAGGTGGTGATCCGTCATCCACACTGATATGTCTGCCAGACATGCAGAGATGCGATTCGCCACCTGGTTGTCAGAAGGGGGAAAGGAGAAGATTAATTGTGTGTCGTCTGCATAGCAATGATATGAGAGACCATGTGAGGATATGACAGAGCCAAGTGACTTGGTGTATAGCGAGAATAGGAGTGGGCCAAGAACAGAGCCCTGGGGGACACCAGTGGTGAGAGCACGTGGTGCGGAGACAGATTCTCGCCACGCCACCTGGTAGGAGCGACCTGTCAGGTAGGACGCAATCCAAGCGTGCGCGGTGCCGGAGATGCCCAGCTCGGAGAGGGTGGAGAGGAGGATCTGATGGTTCACGGTATCGAAGGCAGCAGATAGGTCTAGAAGGATGAGAGCAGAGGAGAGAGAGTTAGCTTTAGCAGTGCGGAGAGCCTCCGTGACACAGAGAAGAGCAGTCTCAGTTGAATGCCCAGTCTTGAAACCTGACTGATTAGGATCAAGAAGGTCATTCTGAGAGAGATAGCAAGAGAGCTGGCCAAGCACGGCGCGTTCAAGAGTTTTGGAGAGAAAGGAAAGAAGGGATACTGGCCTGTAGTTGTTGACATCGGAGGGATCGAGTGTAGGTTTTTTCAGAAGGGGTGCAACTCTCGCTCTCTTGAAGACGGAAGGGACGTAGCCAGCGGTCAAGGATGCGTTGATGAGCGAGGTGAGGTAGGGGAGAAGGTCTCCGGAAATGGTCTGGAGAAGAGAGGAGGGGATAGGGTCAAGTGGGCAGGTTGTTGGGCGGCCGGCCGTCACAAGACGCGAGAGTTCATCTGGAGAGAGAGGGGAGAAAGAGGTCAAAGCACAGGGTAGGGCAGTGTGAGCAGGACCAGCAGTGTCGTTTGACTTAGCAAACGAGGATCGGATGTCGTCAACCTTCTTTTCAAAATGGTTGACGAAGTCATCCGCAGAGAGGGAGGAGGGGGGGGGGGGGGAGGGGGAGGAGGATTAAGGAGGGAGGAGAAGGTAGCAAAGAGCTTCCTAGGGTTAGAGGCAGATGCTTGGAGTTTAGAGTGGTAGAAGGTGGCTTTAGCAGCAGAGACAGAAGAGGAAAATGTAGAGATGTAGAGCTTCCTAGATCAGACAAGATCGGGCGTACCCAGGCTGGTATGGCCGTAAGCGAGAAACAATCTCTGCTACAACATATATAGTCAAAGTGAGTGTGATAAACAGACATTGCATTTTCACCAATTAGATAAGCAGCTTGAACTTTGTGTCACTGAAAAAGTAGAAGAAATTACAAACACTGTTCCCATCACTTTTTAGCACAGGTAGTTGGATAAAATACAAACTTTATTTCCTTTCATCATTTGAACAGGGCAAAGGAGCATAAAGCACACACAAGCTGCATTCAGCAACAATATTCTTGTTTGTCTTATAAATACAAGGCAGATGCTAATTGAAAACACAAGGAAATTTGATCCTATTAAAAAGGCAGGAAGCTGCATTTTGTCAATTCATCATTAAATGCTTACTACAAGGCAGTGTTGCTGATGAAATAGTGCAAGAGCACACCCTCGTGGACAAAATGCTTACAGCACCTGGTATTCCCAGGCGGTCTCCCATCCAAGTACTAACCAGGCCCGACCCTGCTTAGCTTCCGAGATCAGACGAGATCGGGCGTACCCAGGCTGATATGGCCGTAAGCGAGAATCACTCTCTTGCTACAACATATATAGTCAAAGTGAGTCTGATAAAACAGACATTTAGTCAATTCATCATTAAATGCTTACTACAAGGCAGTGTTGCTGATGAAATAGTGCAAGAGCACACCCTCGTGGACAAAATGCTTACAGCACCTGGTATTCCCAGGCGGTCTCCCATCCAAGTACTAACCAGGCCCGACCCTGCTTAGCTTCCGAGATCAGACGAGATCGGGCGTACCCAGGCTGATATGGCCGTAAGCGAGAATCAATCTCTTGCTACAACATATATAGTCAAAGTGAGTCTGATAAAACAGACATTTAGTCAATTCATCATTAAATGCTTACTACAAGGCAGTGTTGCTGATGAAATAGTGCAAGAGCACACCCTCGTGGACAAAATGCTTACAGCACCTGGTATTCCCAGGCGGTCTCCCATCCAAGTACTAACCAGGCCCGACCCTGCTTAGCTTCCGAGATCAGACGAGATCGGGCGTACCCAGGCTGATATGGCCGTAAGCGAGAATCAATCTCTTGCTACAACATATATAGTCAAAGTGAGTCTGATAAAACAGACATTTAGTCAATTCATCATTAAACGCTTACTACAAGGCAGTGTTGCTGATGAAATAGTGCAAGAGCACACCCTCGTGGACAAAATGCTTACAGCACCTGGTATTCCCAGGCGGTCTCCCATCCAAGTACTAACCAGGCCCGACCCTGCTTAGCTTCCTAGATCAGACGAGATCGGGCGTACCCAGGCTGGTATGGCCGTAAGCGATAAACAATCTCTTGCTACAACATATATAGTCAAAGTGAGTGTGATAAACAGACATTGCATTTTCACCAATTAGATAAGCAGCTTGAACTTTGTGTCACTGAAAAAGTAGAAGAAATTACAAACACTGTTCCCATCACTTTTTAGCACAGGTAGTTGGATAAAATACAAACTTCATTTCCTTTCATCATTTGAACAGGCCAAAGGAGCATAAAGCACACACAAGCTGCATTCAGCAACAATATTCTTGTTTGTCTTATAAATACAAGGCAGATGCTAATTGAAAACACAAGGAAATTTGATCCTATTAAAAAGGCAGGAAGCTGCATTTTGTCAATTCATCATTAAATGCTTACTACAAGGCAGTGTTGCTGATGAAATAGTGCAAGAGCACACCCTCGTGGACAAAATGCTTACAGCACCTGGTATTCCCAGGCGGTCTCCCATCCAAGTACTAACCAGGCCCGACCCTGCTTAGCTTCCGAGATCAGACGAGATCGGGCGTACCCAGGCTGATATGGCCGTAAGCGAGAATCAATCTCTTGCTACAACATATATAGTCAAAGTGAGTCTGATAAAACAGACATTTAGTCAATTCATCATTAAATGCTTACTACAAGGCAGTGTTGCTGATGAAATAGTGCAAGAGCACACCCTCGTGGACAAAATGCTTACAGCACCTGGTATTCCCAGGCGGTCTCCCATCCAAGTACTAACCAGGCCCGACCCTGCTTAGCTTCCGAGATCAGACGAGATCGGGCGTACCCAGGCTGATATGGCCGTAAGCGATAATCAATCTCTTGCTACAACATATATAGTCAAAGTGAGTCTGATAAAACAGAAATTTAGTCAATTCATCATTAAATGCTTACTACAAGGCAGTGTTGCTGATGAAATAGTGCAAGAGCACACCCTCGTGGACAAAATGCTTACAGCACCTGGTATTCCCAGGCGGTCTCCCATCCAAGTACTAACCAGGCCCGACCCTGCTTAGCTTCCAAGATCAGACGAGATCGGGCGTACCCAGGCTGATATGGCCGTAAGCAAGAATCAATCTCTTGCTACAACATATATAGTCAAATTTGAGTCTGATAAAACAGACATTTAGTCAATTCATCATTAAATGCTTACTACAAGGCAGTGTTGCTGATGAAATAGTGCAAGAGCACACCCTCGTGGACAAAATGCTTACAGCACCTGGTATTCCCAGGCGGTCTCCCATCCAAGTACTAACCAGGCCCGACCCTGCTTAGCTTCCTAGATCAGACGAGATCGGGCGTACCCAGGCTGGTATGGCCGTAAGCGAGAAACAATCTCTTGCTACAACATATATAGTCAAAGTGAGTGTGATAAACAGACATTGCATTTTCACCAATTAGATAAGCAGCTTGAACTTTGTGTCACTGAAAAAGTAGAAGAAATTACAAACACTGTTCCCATCACTTTTTAGCACAGGTAGTTGGATAAAATACAAACTTTATTTCCTTTCATCATTTGAACAGGCCAAAGGAGCATAAAGCACACACAAGCTGCATTCAGCAACAATATTCTTGTTTGTCTTATAAATACAAGGCAGATGCTAATTGAAAACACAAGGAAATTTGATCCTATTAAAAAGGCAGGAAGCTGCATTTTGTCAATTCATCATTAAATGCTTACTACAAGGCAGTGTTGCTGATGAAATAGTGCAAGAGCACACCCTCGTGGACAAAATGCTTACAGCACCTGGTATTCCCAGGCGGTCTCCCATCCAAGTACTAACCAGGCCCGACCCTGCTTAGCTTCCGAGATCAGACGAGATCGGGCGTACCCAGGCTGATATGGCCGTAAGCGAGAATCAATCTCTTGCTACAACATATATAGTCAAAGTGAGTCTGATAAAACAGACATTTAGTCAATTCATCATTAAATGCTTACTACAAGGCAGTGTTGCTGATGAAATAGTGCAAGAGCACACCCTCGTGGACAAAATGCTTACAGCACCTGGTATTCCCAGGCGGTCTCCCATCCAAGTACTAACCAGGCCCGACCCTGCTTAGCTTCCGAGATCAGACGAGATCGGGCGTACCCAGGCTGATATGGCCGTAAGCGAGAATCAATCTCTTGCTACAACATATATAGTCAAAGTGAGTCTGATAAAACAGACATTTAGTCAATTCATCATTAAACGCTTACTACAAGGCAGTGTTGCTGATGAAATAGTGCAAGAGCACACCCTCGTGGACAAAATGCTTACAGCACCTGGTATTCCCAGGCGGTCTCCCATCCAAGTACTAACCAGGCCCGACCCTGCTTAGCTTCCTAGATCAGACGAGATCGGGCGTACCCAGGCTGGTATGGCCGTAAGCGATAAACAATCTCTTGCTACAACATATATAGTCAAAGTGAGTGTGATAAACAGACATTGCATTTTCACCAATTAGATAAGCAGCTTGAACTTTGTGTCACTGAAAAAGTAGAAGAAATTACAAACACTGTTCCCATCACTTTTTAGCACAGGTAGTTGGATAAAATACAAACTTCATTTCCTTTCATCATTTGAACAGGCCAAAGGAGCATAAAGCACACACAAGCTGCATTCAGCAACAATATTCTTGTTTGTCTTATAAATACAAGGCAGATGCTAATTGAAAACACAAGGAAATTTGATCCTATTAAAAAGGCAGGAAGCTGCATTTTGTCAATTCATCATTAAATGCTTACTACAAGGCAGTGTTGCTGATGAAATAGTGCAAGAGCACACCCTCGTGGACAAAATGCTTACAGCACCTGGTATTCCCAGGCGGTCTCCCATCCAAGTACTAACCAGGCCCGACCCTGCTTAGCTTCCGAGATCAGACGAGATCGGGCGTACCCAGGCTGATATGGCCGTAAGCGAGAATCAATCTCTTGCTACAACATATATAGTCAAAGTGAGTCTGATAAAACAGACATTTAGTCAATTCATCATTAAATGCTTACTACAAGGCAGTGTTGCTGATGAAATAGTGCAAGAGCACACCCTCGTGGACAAAATGCTTACAGCACCTGGTATTCCCAGGCGGTCTCCCATCCAAGTACTAACCAGGCCCGACCCTGCTTAGCTTCCGAGATCAGACGAGATCGGGCGTACCCAGGCTGATATGGCCGTAAGCGAGAATCAATCTCTTGCTACAACATATATAGTCAAAGTGAGTCTGATAAAACAGACATTTAGTCAATTCATCATTAAACGCTTACTACAAGGCAGTGTTGCTGATGAAATAGTGCAAGAGCACACCCTCGTGGACAAAATGCTTACAGCACCTGGTATTCCCAGGCGGTCTCCCATCCAAGTACTAACCAGGCCCGACCCTGCTTAGCTTCCTAGATCAGACGAGATCGGGCGTACCCAGGCTGGTATGGCCGTAAGCGATAAACAATCTCTTGCTACAACATATATAGTCAAAGTGAGTGTGATAAACAGACATTGCATTTTCACCAATTAGATAAGCAGCTTGAACTTTGTGTCACTGAAAAAGTAGAAGAAATTACAAACACTGTTCCCATCACTTTTTAGCACAGGTAGTTGGATAAAATACAAACTTCATTTCCTTTCATCATTTGAACAGGCCAAAGGAGCATAAAGCACACACAAGCTGCATTCAGCAACAATATTCTTGTTTGTCTTATAAATACAAGGCAGATGCTAATTGAAAACACAAGGAAATTTGATCCTATTAAAAAGGCAGGAAGCTGCATTTTGTCAATTCATCATTAAATGCTTACTACAAGGCAGTGTTGCTGATGAAATAGTGCAAGAGCACACCCTCGTGGACAAAATGCTTACAGCACCTGGTATTCCCAGGCGGTCTCCCATCCAAGTACTAACCAGGCCCGACCCTGCTTAGCTTCCGAGATCAGACGAGATCGGGCGTACCCAGGCTGATATGGCCGTAAGCGAGAATCAATCTCTTGCTACAACATATATAGTCAAAGTGAGTCTGATAAAACAGACATTTAGTCAATTCATCATTAAATGCTTACTACAAGGCAGTGTTGCTGATGAAATAGTGCAAGAGCACACCCTCGTGGACAAAATGCTTACAGCACCTGGTATTCCCAGGCGGTCTCCCATCCAAGTACTAACCAGGCCCGACCCTGCTTAGCTTCCGAGATCAGACGAGATCGGGCGTACCCAGGCTGATATGGCCGTAAGCGAGAATCAATCTCTTGCTACAACATATATAGTCAAAGTGAGTCTGATAAAACAGACATTTAGTCAATTCATCATTAAACGCTTACTACAAGGCAGTGTTGCTGATGAAATAGTGCAAGAGCACACCCTCGTGGACAAAATGCTTACAGCACCTGGTATTCCCAGGCGGTCTCCCATCCAAGTACTAACCAGGCCCGACCCTGCTTAGCTTCCTAGATCAGACGAGATCGGGCGTACCCAGGCTGGTATGGCCGTAAGCGATAAACAATCTCTTGCTACAACATATATAGTCAAAGTGAGTGTGATAAACAGACATTGCATTTTCACCAATTAGATAAGCAGCTTGAACTTTGTGTCACTGAAAAAGTAGAAGAAATTACAAACACTGTTCCCATCACTTTTTAGCACAGGTAGTTGGATAAAATACAAACTTCATTTCCTTTCATCATTTGAACAGGCCAAAGGAGCATAAAGCACACACAAGCTGCATTCAGCAACAATATTCTTGTTTGTCTTATAAATACAAGGCAGATGCTAATTGAAAACACAAGGAAATTTGATCCTATTAAAAAGGCAGGAAGCTGCATTTTGTCAATTCATCATTAAATGCTTACTACAAGGCAGTGTTGCTGATGAAATAGTGCAAGAGCACACCCTCGTGGACAAAATGCTTACAGCACCTGGTATTCCCAGGCGGTCTCCCATCCAAGTACTAACCAGGCCCGACCCTGCTTAGCTTCCGAGATCAGACGAGATCGGGCGTACCCAGGCTGATATGGCCGTAAGCGAGAATCAATCTCTTGCTACAACATATATAGTCAAAGTGAGTCTGATAAAACAGACATTTAGTCAATTCATCATTAAATGCTTACTACAAGGCAGTGTTGCTGATGAAATAGTGCAAGAGCACACCCTCGTGGACAAAATGCTTACAGCACCTGGTATTCCCAGGCGGTCTCCCATCCAAGTACTAACCAGGCCCGACCCTGCTTAGCTTCCGAGATCAGACGAGATCGGGCATACCCAGGCTGATATGGCCGTAAGCGAGAATCAATCTCTTGCTACAACATATATAGTCAAAGTGAGTCTGATAAAACAGAAATTTAGTCAATTCATCATTAAATGCTTACTACAAGGCAGTGTTGCTGATGAAATAGTGCAAGAGCACACCCTCGTGGACAAAATGCTTACAGCACCTGGTATTCCCAGGCGGTCTCCCATCCAAGTACTAACCAGGCCCGACCCTGCTTAGCTTCCAAGATCAGACGAGATCGGGCGTACCCAGGCTGATATGGCCGTAAGCAAGAATCAATCTCTTGCTACAACATATATAGTCAAATTTGAGTCTGATAAAACAGACATTTAGTCAATTCATCATTAAATGCTTACTACAAGGCAGTGTTGCTGATGAAATAGTGCAAGAGCACACCCTCGTGGACAAAATGCTTACAGCACCTGGTATTCCCAGGCGGTCTCCCATCCAAGTACTAACCAGGCCCGACCCTGCTTAGCTTCCTAGATCAGACGAGATCGGGCGTACCCAGGCTGGTATGGCCGTAAGCGATAAACAATCTCTTGCTACAACATATATAGTCAAAGTGAGTGTGATAAACAGACATTGCATTTTCACCAATTAGATAAGCAGCTTGAACTTTGTGTCACTGAAAAAGTAGAAGAAATTACAAACACTGTTCCCATCACTTTTTAGCACAGGTAGTTGGATAAAATACAAACTTCATTTCCTTTCATCATTTGAACAGGCCAAAGGAGCATAAAGCACACACAAGCTGCATTCAGCAACAATATTCTTGTTTGTCTTATAAATACAAGGCAGATGCTAATTGAAAACACAAGGAAATTTGATCCTATTAAAAAGGCAGGAAGCTGCATTTTGTCAATTCATCATTAAATGCTTACTACAAGGCAGTGTTGCTGATGAAATAGTGCAAGAGCACACCCTCGTGGACAAAATGCTTACAGCACCTGGTATTCCCAGGCGGTCTCCCATCCAAGTACTAACCAGGCCCGACCCTGCTTAGCTTCCGAGATCAGACGAGATCGGGCGTACCCAGGCTGATATGGCCGTAAGCGAGAATCAATCTCTTGCTACAACATATATAGTCAAAGTGAGTCTGATAAAACAGACATTTAGTCAATTCATCATTAAATGCTTACTACAAGGCAGTGTTGCTGATGAAATAGTGCAAGAGCACACCCTCGTGGACAAAATGCTTACAGCACCTGGTATTCCCAGGCGGTCTCCCATCCAAGTACTAACCAGGCCCGACCCTGCTTAGCTTCCGAGATCAGACGAGATCGGGCGTACCCAGGCTGATATGGCCGTAAGCGAGAATCAATCTCTTGCTACAACATATATAGTCAAAGTGAGTCTGATAAAACAGAAATTTAGTCAATTCATCATTAAATGCTTACTACAAGGCAGTGTTGCTGATGAAATAGTGCAAGAGCACACCCTCGTGGACAAAATGCTTACAGCACCTGGTATTCCCAGGCGGTCTCCCATCCAAGTACTAACCAGGCCCGACCCTGCTTAGCTTCCAAGATCAGACGAGATCGGGCGTACCCAGGCTGATATGGCCGTAAGCAAGAATCAATCTCTTGCTACAACATATATAGTCAAATTTGAGTCTGATAAAACAGACATTTAGTCAATTCATCATTAAATGCTTACTACAAGGCAGTGTTGCTGATGAAATAGTGCAAGAGCACACCCTCGTGGACAAAATGCTTACAGCACCTGGTATTCCCAGGCGGTCTCCCATCCAAGTACTAACCAGGCCCGACCCTGCTTAGCTTCCTAGATCAGACGAGATCGGGCGTACCCAGGCTGGTATGGCCGTAAGCGAGAAACAATCTCTTGCTACAACATATATAGTCAAAGTGAGTGTGATAAACAGACATTGCATTTTCACCAATTAGATAAGCAGCTTGAACTTTGTGTCACTGAAAAAGTAGAAGAAATTACAAACACTGTTCCCATCACTTTTTAGCACAGGTAGTTGGATAAAATACAAACTTTATTTCCTTTCATCATTTGAACAGGCCAAAGGAGCATAAAGCACACACAAGCTGCATTCAGCAACAATATTCTTGTTTGTCTTATAAATACAAGGCAGATGCTAATTGAAAACACAAGGAAATTTGATCCTATTAAAAAGGCAGGAAGCTGCATTTTGTCAATTCATCATTAAATGCTTACTACAAGGCAGTGTTGCTGATGAAATAGTGCAAGAGCACACCCTCGTGGACAAAATGCTTACAGCACCTGGTATTCCCAGGCGGTCTCCCATCCAAGTACTAACCAGGCCCGACCCTGCTTAGCTTCCGAGATCAGACGAGATCGGGCGTACCCAGGCTGATATGGCCGTAAGCGAGAATCAATCTCTTGCTACAACATATATAGTCAAAGTGAGTCTGATAAAACAGACATTTAGTCAATTCATCATTAAATGCTTACTACAAGGCAGTGTTGCTGATGAAATAGTGCAAGAGCACACCCTCGTGGACAAAATGCTTACAGCACCTGGTATTCCCAGGCGGTCTCCCATCCAAGTACTAACCAGGCCCGACCCTGCTTAGCTTCCGAGATCAGACGAGATCGGGCGTACCCAGGCTGATATGGCCGTAAGCGAGAATCAATCTCTTGCTACAACATATATAGTCAAAGTGAGTCTGATAAAACAGACATTTAGTCAATTCATCATTAAACGCTTACTACAAGGCAGTGTTGCTGATGAAATAGTGCAAGAGCACACCCTCGTGGACAAAATGCTTACAGCACCTGGTATTCCCAGGCGGTCTCCCATCCAAGTACTAACCAGGCCCGACCCTGCTTAGCTTCCTAGATCAGACGAGATCGGGCGTACCCAGGCTGGTATGGCCGTAAGCGATAAACAATCTCTTGCTACAACATATATAGTCAAAGTGAGTGTGATAAACAGACATTGCATTTTCACCAATTAGATAAGCAGCTTGAACTTTGTGTCACTGAAAAAGTAGAAGAAATTACAAACACTGTTCCCATCACTTTTTAGCACAGGTAGTTGGATAAAATACAAACTTCATTTCCTTTCATCATTTGAACAGGCCAAAGGAGCATAAAGCACACACAAGCTGCATTCAGCAACAATATTCTTGTTTGTCTTATAAATACAAGGCAGATGCTAATTGAAAACACAAGGAAATTTGATCCTATTAAAAAGGCAGGAAGCTGCATTTTGTCAATTCATCATTAAATGCTTACTACAAGGCAGTGTTGCTGATGAAATAGTGCAAGAGCACACCCTCGTGGACAAAATGCTTACAGCACCTGGTATTCCCAGGCGGTCTCCCATCCAAGTACTAACCAGGCCCGACCCTGCTTAGCTTCCGAGATCAGACGAGATCGGGCGTACCCAGGCTGATATGGCCGTAAGCGAGAATCAATCTCTTGCTACAACATATATAGTCAAAGTGAGTCTGATAAAACAGACATTTAGTCAATTCATCATTAAACGCTTACTACAAGGCAGTGTTGCTGATGAAATAGTGCAAGAGCACACCCTCGTGGACAAAATGCTTACAGCACCTGGTATTCCCAGGCGGTCTCCCATCCAAGTACTAACCAGGCCCGACCCTGCTTAGCTTCCTAGATCAGACGAGATCGGGCGTACCCAGGCTGGTATGGCCGTAAGCGATAAACAATCTCTTGCTACAACATATATAGTCAAAGTGAGTGTGATAAACAGACATTGCATTTTCACCAATTAGATAAGCAGCTTGAACTTTGTGTCACTGAAAAAGTAGAAGAAATTACAAACACTGTTCCCATCACTTTTTAGCACAGGTAGTTGGATAAAATACAAACTTCATTTCCTTTCATCATTTGAACAGGCCAAAGGAGCATAAAGCACACACAAGCTGCATTCAGCAACAATATTCTTGTTTGTCTTATAAATACAAGGCAGATGCTAATTGAAAACACAAGGAAATTTGATCCTATTAAAAAGGCAGGAAGCTGCATTTTGTCAATTCATCATTAAATGCTTACTACAAGGCAGTGTTGCTGATGAAATAGTGCAAGAGCACACCCTCGTGGACAAAATGCTTACAGCACCTGGTATTCCCAGGCGGTCTCCCATCCAAGTACTAACCAGGCCCGACCCTGCTTAGCTTCCGAGATCAGACGAGATCGGGCGTACCCAGGCTGATATGGCCGTAAGCGAGAATCAATCTCTTGCTACAACATATATAGTCAAAGTGAGTCTGATAAAACAGACATTTAGTCAATTCATCATTAAATGCTTACTACAAGGCAGTGTTGCTGATGAAATAGTGCAAGAGCACACCCTCGTGGACAAAATGCTTACAGCACCTGGTATTCCCAGGCGGTCTCCCATCCAAGTACTAACCAGGCCCGACCCTGCTTAGCTTCCGAGATCAGACGAGATCGGGCGTACCCAGGCTGATATGGCCGTAAGCGAGAATCAATCTCTTGCTACAACATATATAGTCAAAGTGAGTCTGATAAAACAGACATTTAGTCAATTCATCATTAAATGCTTACTACAAGGCAGTGTTGCTGATGAAATAGTGCAAGAGCACACCCTCGTGGACAAAATGCTTACAGCACCTGGTATTCCCAGGCGGTCTCCCATCCAAGTACTAACCAGGCCCGACCCTGCTTAGCTTCCTAGATCAGACGAGATCGGGCGTACCCAGGCTGGTATGGCCGTAAGCGAGAAACAATCTCTTGCTACAACATATATAGTCAAAGTGAGTGTGATAAACAGACATTGCATTTTCACCAATTAGATAAGCAGCTTGAACTTTGTGTCACTGAAAAAGTAGAAGAAATTACAAACACTGTTCCCATCACTTTTTAGCACAGGTAGTTGGATAAAATACAAACTTTATTTCCTTTCATCATTTGAACAGGGCAAAGGAGCATAAAGCACACACAAGCTGCATTTAGCAACAATATTCTTGTTTGTCTTATAAATACAAGGCAGATGCTAATTGAAAACACAAGGAAATTTGATCCTATTAAAAAGGCAGGAAGCTGCATTTTGTCAATTCATCATTATGCTTACTACAAGGCAGTGTTGCTGATGAATAAGTGCAAGAGCACACCCTCGTGGACAAAATGCTTACAGCACCTGGTATTCCCAGGCGGTCTCCCATCCAAGTACTAACCAGGCCCGACCCTGCTTAGCTTCCGAGATCAGACGAGATCGGGCGTACCCAGGCTGATATGGCCGTAAGCGAGAATTAATCTCTTGCTACAACATATATAGTCAAAGTGAGTCTGATAAAACAGACATTTAGTCAATTCATCATTAAATGCTTACTACAAGGCAGTGTTGCTGATGAAATAGTGCAAGAGCACACCCTCGTGGACAAAATATTTACAGCACCTGGTATTCCCAGGCGGTCTCCCATCCAAGTACTAACCAGGCCCAACCCTGCTTAGCTTCCTAGATCAGACGAGATCGGGCGTACCCAGGCTGGTATGGCCGTAAGCGAGAAACAATCTCTTGCTACAACATATATAGTCAAAGTGAGTGTGATAAACAGACATTGCATTTTCACCAATTAGATAAGCAGCTTGAACTTTGTGTCACTGAAAAAGTAGAAGAAATTACAAACACTGTTCCCATCACTTTTTAGCACAGGTAGTTGGATAAAATACAAACTTTATTTCCTTTCATCATTTGAACAGGGCAAAGGAGCATAAAGCACACACAAGCTGCATTCAGCAACAATATTCTTGTTTGTCTTATAAATACAAGGCAGATGCTAATTGAAAACACAAGGAAATTTGATCCTATTAAAAAGGCAGGAAGCTGCATTTTGTCAATTCATCATTAAATGCTTACTACAAGGCAGTGTTGCTGATGAAATAGTGCAAGAGCACACCCTCGTGGACAAAATGCTTACAGCACCTGGTATTCCCAGGCGGTCTCCCATCCAAGTACTAACCAGGCCCGACCCTGCTTAGCTTCCGAGATCAGACGAGATCGGGCGTACCCAGGCTGATATGGCCGTAAGCGAGAATCATTCTCTTGCTACAACATATATAGTCAAAGTGAGTCTGATAAAACAGACATTTAGTCAATTCATCATTAAACGCTTACTACAAGGCAGTGTTGCTGATGAAATAGTGCAAGAGCACACCCTCGTGGACAAAATGCTTACAGCACCTGGTATTCCCAGGCGGTCTCCCATCCAAGTACTAACCAGGCCCGACCCTGCTTAGCTTCCAAGATCAGACGAGATCGGGCGTACCCAGGCTGATATGGCCGTAAGCGAGAATCAATCTCTTGCTACAACATATATAGTCAAAGTGAGTCTGATAAAACAGACATTTAGTCAATTCATCATTAAATGCTTACTACAAGGCAGTGTTGCTGATGAAATAGTGCAAGAGCACACCCTCGTGGACAAAATGCTTACAGCACTTGGTATTCCCAGGCGGTCTCCCATCCAAGTACTAACCAGGCCCGACCCTGCTTAGCTTCCGAGATCAGACGAGATCGGGCGTACCCAGGCTGATATGGCCGTAAGCGAGAATCAATCTCTTGCTACAACATATATAGTCAAAGTGAGTCTGATAAAACAGACATTTAGTCAATTCATCATTAAACGCTTACTACAAGGCAGTGTTGCTGATGAAATAGTGCAAGAGCACACCCTCGTGGACAAAATGCTTACAGCACCTGGTATTCCCAGGCGGTCTCCCATCCAAGTACTAACCAGGCCCGACCCTGCTTAGCTTCCTAGATCAGACGAGATCGGGCGTACCCAGGCTGGTATGGCCGTAAGCGATAAACAATCTCTTGCTACAACATATATAGTCAAAGTGAGTGTGATAAACAGACATTGCATTTTCACCAATTAGATAAGCAGCTTGAACTTTCTGTCACTGAAAAAGTAGAAGAAATTACAAACACTGTTCCCATCACTTTTTAGCACAGGTAGTTGGATAAAATACAAACTTTATTTCCTTTCATCATTTGAACAGGCCAAAGGAGCATAAAGCACACACAAGCTGCATTCAGCAACAATATTCTTGTTTGTCTTATAAATACAAGGCAGATGCTAATTGAAAACACAAGGAAATTTGATCCTATTAAAAAGGCAGGAAGCTGCATTTTGTCAATTCATCATTAAATGCTTACTACAAGGCAGTGTTGCTGATGAAATAGTGCAAGAGCACACCCTCGTGGACAAAATGCTTACAGCACCTGGTATTCCCAGGCGGTCTCCCATCCAAGTACTAACCAGGCCCGACCCTGCTTAGCTTCCGAGATCAGACGAGATCGGGCGTACCCAGGCTGATATGGCCGTAAGCGAGAATTAATCTCTTGCTACAACATATATAGTCAAAGTGAGTCTGATAAAACAGACATTTAGTCAATTCATCATTAAATGCTTACTACAAGGCAGTGTTGCTGATGAAATAGTGCAAGAGCACACCCTCGTGGACAAAATATTTACAGCACCTGGTATTCCCAGGCGGTCTCCCATCCAAGTACTAACCAGGCCCAACCCTGCTTAGCTTCCTAGATCAGACGAGATCGGGCGTACCCAGGCTGGTATGGCCGTAAGCGAGAAACAATCTCTTGCTACAACATATATAGTCAAAGTGAGTGTGATAAACAGACATTGCATTTTCACCAATTAGATAAGCAGCTTGAACTTTGTGTCACTGAAAAAGTAGAAGAAATTACAAACACTGTTCCCATCACTTTTTAGCACAGGTAGTTGGATAAAATACAAACTTTATTTCCTTTCATCATTTGAACAGGGCAAAGGAGCATAAAGCACACACAAGCTGCATTCAGCAACAATATTCTTGTTTGTCTTATAAATACAAGGCAGATGCTAATTGAAAACACAAGGAAATTTGATCCTATTAAAAAGGCAGGAAGCTGCATTTTGTCAATTCATCATTAAATGCTTACTACAAGGCAGTGTTGCTGATGAAATAGTGCAAGAGCACACCCTCGTGGACAAAATGCTTACAGCACCTGGTATTCCCAGGCGGTCTCCCATCCAAGTACTAACCAGGCCCGACCCTGCTTAGCTTCCTAGATCAGACGAGATCGGGCGTACCCAGGCTGGTATGGCCGTAAGCGAGAAACAATCTCTTGCTACAACATATATAGTCAAAGTGAGTGTGATAAACAGACATTGCATTTTCACCAATTAGATAAGCAGCTTGAACTTTGTGTCACTGAAAAAGTAGAAGAAATTACAAACACTGTTCCCATCACTTTTTAGCACAGGTAGTTGGATAAAATACAAACTTTATTTCCTTTCATCATTTGAACAGGGCAAAGGAGCATAAAGCACACACAAGCTGCATTCAGCAACAATATTCTTGTTTGTCTTATAAATACAAGGCAGATGCTAATTGAAAACACAAGGAAATTTGATCCTATTAAAAAGGCAGGAAGCTGCATTTTGTCAATTCATCATTAAATGCTTACTACAAGGCAGTGTTGCTGATGAAATAGTGCAAGAGCACACCCTCGTGGACAAAATGCTTACAGCACCTGGTATTCCCAGGCGGTCTCCCATCCAAGTACTAACCAGGCCCGACCCTGCTTAGCTTCCTAGATCAGACGAGATCGGGCGTACCCAGGCTGGTATGGCCGTAAGCGAGAATCAATCTCTTGCTACAACATATATAGTCAAAGTGAGTGTGATAAACAGACATTGCATTTTCACCAATTAGATAAGCAGCTTGAACTTTGTGTCACTGAAAAAGTAGAAGAAATTACAAACACTGTTCCCATCACTTTTTAGCACAGGTAGTTGGATAAAATACAAACTTTATTTCCTTTCATCATTTGAACAGGCCAAAGGAGCATAAAGCACACACAAGCTGCATTCAGCAACAATATTCTTGTTTGTCTTATAAATACAAGGCAGATGCTAATTGAAAACACAAGGAAATTTGATCCTATTAAAAAGGCAGGAAGCTGCATTTTGTCAATTCATCATTAAATGCTTACTACAAGGCAGTGTTGCTGATGAAATAGTGCAAGAGCACACCCTCGTGGACAAAATGCTTACAGCACCTGGTATTCCCAGGCGGTCTCCCATCCAAGTACTAACCAGGCCCGACCCTGCTTATCTTCCGAGATCAGACGAGATCGGGCGTACCCAGGCTGATATGGCCGTAAGCGAGAATTAATCTCTTGCTACAACATATATAGTCAAAGTGAGTCTGATAAAACAGACATTTAGTCAATTCATCATTAAATGCTTACTACAAGGCAGTGTTGCTGATGAAATAGTGCAAGAGCACACCCTCGTGGACAAAATATTTACAGCACCTGGTATTCCCAGGCGGTCTCCCATCCAAGTACTAACCAGGCCCGACCCTGCTTAGCTTCCTAGATCAGACGAGATCGGGCGTACCCAGGCTGGTATGGCCGTAAGCGAGAAACAATCTCTTGCTACAACATATATAGTCAAAGTGAGTGTGATAAACAGACATTGCATTTTCACCAGTTAGATAAGCAGCTTGAACTTTGTGTCACTGAAAAAGTAGAAGAAATTACAAACACTGTTCCCATCACTTTTTAGCACAGGTAGTTGGATAAAATACAAACTTTATTTCCTTTCATCATTTGAACAGGGCAAAGGAGCATAAAGCACACACAAGCTGCATTCAGCAACAATATTCTTGTTTGTCTTATAAATACAAGGCAGATGCTAATTGAAAACACAAGGAAATTTGATCCTATTAAAAAGGCAGGAAGCTGCATTTTGTCAATTCATCATTAAATGCTTACTACAAGGCAGTGTTGCTGATGAAATAGTGCAAGAGCACACCCTCGTGGACAAAATGCTTACAGCACCTGGTATTCCCAGGCGGTCTCCCATCCAAGTACTAACCAGGCCCGACCCTGCTTAGCTTCCGAGATCAGACGAGATCGGGCGTACCCAGGCTGATATGGCCGTAAGCGAGAATTAATCTCTTGCTACCACATATATAGTCAAAGTGAGTCTGATAAAACAGACATTTAGTCAATTCATCATTAAATGCTTACTACAAGGCAGTGTTGCTGATGAAATAGTGCAAGAGCACACCCTCGTGGACAAAATATTTACAGCACCTGGTATTCCCAGGCGGTCTCCCATCCAAGTACTAACCAGGCCCGACCCTGCTTAGCTTCCTAGATCAGACGAGATCGGGCGTACCCAGGCTGGTATGGCCGTAAGCGAGAAACAATCTCTTGCTACAACATATATAGTCAAAGTGAGTGTGATAAACAGACATTGCATTTTCACCAATTAGATAAGCAGCTTGAACTTTGTGTCACTGAAAAAGTAGAAGAAATTACAAACACTGTTCCCATCACTTTTTAGCACAGGTAGTTGGATAAAATACAAACTTCATTTCCTTTCATCATTTGAACAGGGCAAAGGAGCATAAAGCACACACAAGCTGCATTCAGCAACAATATTCTTGTTTGTCTTATAAATACAAGGCAGATGCTAATTGAAAACACAAGGAAATTTGATCCTATTAAAAAGGCAGGAAGCTGCATTTTGTCAATTCATCATTAAATGCTTACTACAAGGCAGTGTTGCTGATGAAATAGTGCAAGAGCACACCCTCGTGGACAAAATGCTTACAGCACCTGGTATTCCCAGGCGGTCTCCCATCCAAGTACTAACCAGGCCCGACCCTGCTTAGCTTCCGAGATCAGACGAGATCGGGCGTACCCAGGCTGATATGGCCGTAAGCGAGAATCAATCTCTTGCTACAACATATATAGTCAAAGTGAGTCTGATAAAACAGACATTTAGTCAATTCATCATTAAATGCTTACTACAAGGCAGTGTTGCTGATGAAATAGTGCAAGAGCACACCCTCGTGGACAAAATGCTTACAGCACCTGGTATTCCCAGGCGGTCTCGCATCCAAGTACTAACCAGGCCCGACCCTGCTTAGCTTCCTAGATCAGACGAGATCGGGCGTACCCAGGCTGGTATGGCCGTAAGCGATAAACAATCTCTTGCTACAACATATATAGTCAAAGTGAGTGTGATAAACAGACATTGCATTTTCACCAATTAGATAAGCAGCTTGAACTTTGTGTCACTGAAAAAGTAGAAGAAATTACAAACACTGTTCCCATCACTTTTTAGCACAGGTAGTTGGATAAAATACAAACTTTATTTCCTTTCATCATTTGAACAGGCCAAAGGAGCATAAAGCACACACAAGCTGCATTCAGCAACAATATTCTTGTTTGTCTTATAAATACAAGGCAGATGCTAATTGAAAACACAAGGAAATTTGATCCTATTAAAAAGGCAGGAAGCTGCATTTTGTCAATTCATCATTAAATGCTTACTACAAGGCAGTGTTGCTGATGAAATAGTGCAAGAGCACACCCTCGTGGACAAAATGCTTACAGCACCTGGTATTCCCAGGCGGTCTCCCATCCAAGTACTAACCAGGCCCGACCCTGCTTAGCTTCCGAGATCAGACGAGATCGGGCGTACCCAGGCTGATATGGCCGTAAGCGAGAATTAATCTCTTGCTACAACATATATAGTCAAAGTGAGTCTGATAAAACAGACATTTAGTCAATTCATCATTAAATGCTTACTACAAGGCAGTGTTGCTGATGAAATAGTGCAAGAGCACACCCTCGTGGACAAAATATTTACAGCACCTGGTATTCCCAGGCGGTCTCCCATCCAAGTACTAACCAGGCCCGACCCTGCTTAGCTTCCTAGATCAGACGAGATCGGGCATACCCAGGCTGGTATGGCCGTAAGCGAGAAACAATCTCTTGCTACAACATATATAGTCAAAGTGAGTGTGATAAACAGACATTGCATTTTCACCAGTTAGATAAGCAGCTTGAACTTTGTGTCACTGAAAAAGTAGAAGAAATTACAAACACTGTTCCCATCACTTTTTAGCACAGGTAGTTGGATAAAATACAAACTTTATTTCCTTTCATCATTTGAACAGGGCAAAGGAGCATAAAGCACACACAAGCTGCATTCAGCAACAATATTCTTGTTTGTCTTATAAATACAAGGCAGATGCTAATTGAAAACACAAGGAAATTTGATCCTATTAAAAAGGCAGGAAGCTGCATTTTGTCAATTCATCATTAAATGCTTACTACAAGGCAGTGTTGCTGATGAAATAGTGCAAGAGCACACCCTCGTGGACAAAATGCTTACAGCACCTGGTATTCCCAGGCGGTCTCCCATCCAAGTACTAACCAGGCCCGACCCTGCTTAGCTTCCGAGATCAGACGAGATCGGGCGTACCCAGGCTGATATGGCCGTAAGCGAGAAACAATCTCTTGCTACAACATATATAGTCAAAGTGAGTCTGATAAAACAGACATTTAGTCAATTCATCATTAAATGCTTACTACAAGGCAGTGTTGCTGATGAAATAGTGCAAGAGCACACCCTCGTGGACAAAATATTTACAGCACCTGGTATTCCCAGGCGGTCTCCCATCCAAGTACTAACCAGGCCCGACCCTGCTTAGCTTCCTAGATCAGACGAGATCGGGCGTACCCAGGCTGGTATGGCCGTAAGCGATAAACAATCTCTTGCTACAACATATATAGTCAAAGTGAGTGTGATAAACAGACATTGCATTTTCACCAATTAGATAAGCAGCTTGAACTTTGTGTCACTGAAAAAGTAGAAGAAATTACAAACACTGTTCCCATCACTTTTTAGCACAGGTAGTTGGATAAAATACAAACTTTATTTCCTTTCATCATTTGAACAGGCCAAAGGAGCATAAAGCACACACAAGCTGCATTCAGCAACAATATTCTTGTTTGTCTTATAAATACAAGGCAGATGCTAATTGAAAACACAAGGAAATTTGATCCTATTAAAAAGGCAGGAAGCTGCATTTTGTCAATTCATCATTAAATGCTTACTACAAGGCAGTGTTGCTGATGAAATAGTGCAAGAGCACACCCTCGTGGACAAAATGCTTACAGCACCTGGTATTCCCAGGCGGTCTCCCATCCAAGTACTAACCAGGCCCGACCCTGCTTAGCTTCCGAGATCAGACGAGATCGGGCGTACCCAGGCTGATATGGCCGTAAGCGAGAAACAATCTCTTGCTACAACATATATAGTCAAAGTGAGTCTGATAAAACAGACATTTAGTCAATTCATCATTAAATGCTTACTACAAGGCAGTGTTGCTGATGAAATAGTGCAAGAGCACACCCTCGTGGACAAAATATTTACAGCACCTGGTATTCCCAGGCGGTCTCCCATCCAAGTACTAACCAGGCCCGACCCTGCTTAGCTTCCTAGATCAGACGAGATCGGGCGTACCCAGGCTGGTATGGCCGTAAGCGATAAACAATCTCTTGCTACAACATATATAGTCAAAGTGAGTGTGATAAACAGACATTGCATTTTCACCAATTAGATAAGCAGCTTGAACTTTGTGTCACTGAAAAAGTAGAAGAAATTACAAACACTGTTCCCATCACTTTTTAGCACAGGTAGTTGGATAAAATACAAACTTTATTTCCTTTCATCATTTGAACAGGCCAAAGGAGCATAAAGCACACACAAGCTGCATTCAGCAACAATATTCTTGTTTGTCTTATAAATACAAGGCAGATGCTAATTGAAAACACAAGGAAATTTGATCCTATTAAAAAGGCAGGAAGCTGCATTTTGTCAATTCATCATTAAATGCTTACTACAAGGCAGTGTTGCTGATGAAATAGTGCAAGAGCACACCCTCGTGGACAAAATGCTTACAGCACCTGGTATTCTCAGGCGGTCTCCCATCCAAGTACTAACCAGGCCCGACCCTGCTTAGCTTCCGAGATCAGACGAGATCGGGCGTACCCAGGCTGATATGGCCGTAAGCGAGAATTAATCTCTTGCTACAACATATATAGTCAAAGTGAGTCTGATAAAACAGACATTTAGTCAATTCATCATTAAATGCTTACTACAAGGCAGTGTTGCTGATGAAATAGTGCAAGAGCACACCCTCGTGGACAAAATATTTACAGCACCTGGTATTCCCAGGCGGTCTCCCATCCAAGTACTAACCAGGCCCGACCCTGCTTAGCTTCCTAGATCAGACGAGATCGGGCGTACCCAGGCTGGTATGGCCGTAAGCGAGAAACAATCTCTTGCTACAACATATATAGTCAAAGTGAGTGTGATAAACAGACATTGCATTTTCACCAATTAGATAAGCAGCTTGAACTTTGTGTCACTGAAAAAGTAGAAGAAATTACAAACACTGTTCCCATCACTTTTTAGCACGGGTAGTTGGATAAAATACAAACTTCATTTCCTTTCATCATTTGAACAGGGCAAAGGAGCATAAAGCACACACAAGCTGCATTCAGCAACAATATTCTTGTTTGTCTTATAAATACAAGGCAGATGCTAATTGAAAACACAAGGAAATTTGATCCTATTAAAAAGGCAGGAAGCTGCATTTTGTCAATTCATCATTAAATGCTTACTACAAGGCAGTGTTGCTGATGAAATAGTGCAAGAGCACACCCTCGTGGACAAAATGCTTACAGCACCTGGTATTCCCAGGCGGTCTCCCATCCAAGTACTAACCAGGCCCGACCCTGCTTAGCTTCCGAGATCAGACGAGATCGGGCGTACCCAGGCTGATATGGCCGTAAGCGAGAATTAATCTCTTGCTACAACATATATAGTCAAAGTGAGTCTGATAAAACAGACATTTAGTCAATTCATCATTAAATGCTTACTACAAGGCAGTGTTGCTGATGAAATAGTGCAAGAGCACACCCTCGTGGACAAAATATTTACAGCACCTGGTATTCCCAGGCGGTCTCCCATCCAAGTACTAACCAGGCCCGACCCTGCTTAGCTTCCTAGATCAGACGAGATCGGGCGTACCCAGGCTGGTATGGCCGTAAGCGAGAAACAATCTCTTGCTACAACATATATAGTCAAAGTGAGTGTGATAAACAGACATTGCATTTTCACCAGTTAGATAAGCAGCTTGAACTTTGTGTCACTGAAAAAGTAGAAGAAATTACAAACACTGTTCCCATCACTTTTTAGCACAGGTAGTTGGATAAAATACAAACTTTATTTCCTTTCATCATTTGAACAGGGCAAAGGAGCATAAAGCACACACAAGCTGCATTCAGCAACAATATTCTTGTTTGTCTTATAAATACAAGGCAGATGCTAATTGAAAACACAAGGAAATTTGATCCTATTAAAAAGGCAGGAAGCTGCATTTTGTCAATTCATCATTAAATGCTTACTACAAGGCAGTGTTGCTGATGAAATAGTGCAAGAGCACACCCTCGTGGACAAAATGCTTACAGCACCTGGTATTCCCAGGCGGTCTCCCATCCAAGTACTAACCAGGCCCGACCCTGCTTAGCTTCCGAGATCAGACGAGATCGGGCGTACCCAGGCTGATATGGCCGTAAGCGAGAAACAATCTCTTGCTACAACATATATAGTCAAAGTGAGTCTGATAAAACAGACATTTAGTCAATTCATCATTAAATGCTTACTACAAGGCAGTGTTGCTGATGAAATAGTGCAAGAGCACACCCTCGTGGACAAAATATTTACAGCACCTGGTATTCCCAGGCGGTCTCCCATCCAAGTACTAACCAGGCCCGACCCTGCTTAGCTTCCTAGATCAGACGAGATCGGGCGTACCCAGGCTGGTATGGCCGTAAGCGATAAACAATCTCTTGCTACAACATATATAGTCAAAGTGAGTGTGATAAACAGACATTGCATTTTCACCAATTAGATAAGCAGCTTGAACTTTGTGTCACTGAAAAAGTAGAAGAAATTACAAACACTGTTCCCATCACTTTTTAGCACAGGTAGTTGGATAAAATACAAACTTTATTTCCTTTCATCATTTGAACAGGCCAAAGGAGCATAAAGCACACACAAGCTGCATTCAGCAACAATATTCTTGTTTGTCTTATAAATACAAGGCAGATGCTAATTGAAAACACAAGGAAATTTGATCCTATTAAAAAGGCAGGAAGCTGCATTTTGTCAATTCATCATTAAATGCTTACTACAAGGCAGTGTTGCTGATGAAATAGTGCAAGAGCACACCCTCGTGGACAAAATGCTTACAGCACCTGGTATTCCCAGGCGGTCTCCCATCCAAGTACTAACCAGGCCCGACCCTGCTTAGCTTCCGAGATCAGACGAGATCGGGCGTACCCAGGCTGATATGGCCGTAAGCGAGAAACAATCTCTTGCTACAACATATATAGTCAAAGTGAGTCTGATAAAACAGACATTTAGTCAATTCATCATTAAATGCTTACTACAAGGCAGTGTTGCTGATGAAATAGTGCAAGAGCACACCCTCGTGGACAAAATATTTACAGCACCTGGTATTCCCAGGCGGTCTCCCATCCAAGTACTAACCAGGCCCGACCCTGCTTAGCTTCCTAGATCAGACGAGATCGGGCGTACCCAGGCTGGTATGGCCGTAAGCGATAAACAATCTCTTGCTACAACATATATAGTCAAAGTGAGTGTGATAAACAGACATTGCATTTTCACCAATTAGATAAGCAGCTTGAACTTTGTGTCACTGAAAAAGTAGAAGAAATTACAAACACTGTTCCCATCACTTTTTAGCACAGGTAGTTGGATAAAATACAAACTTTATTTCCTTTCATCATTTGAACAGGCCAAAGGAGCATAAAGCACACACAAGCTGCATTCAGCAACAATATTCTTGTTTGTCTTATAAATACAAGGCAGATGCTAATTGAAAACACAAGGAAATTTGATCCTATTAAAAAGGCAGGAAGCTGCATTTTGTCAATTCATCATTAAATGCTTACTACAAGGCAGTGTTGCTGATGAAATAGTGCAAGAGCACACCCTCGTGGACAAAATGCTTACAGCACCTGGTATTCCCAGGCGGTCTCCCATCCAAGTACTAACCAGGCCCGACCCTGCTTAGCTTCCGAGATCAGACGAGATCGGGCGTACCCAGGCTGATATGGCCGTAAGCGAGAATTAATCTCTTGCTACAACATATATAGTCAAAGTGAGTCTGATAAAACAGACATTTAGTCAATTCATCATTAAATGCTTACTACAAGGCAGTGTTGCTGATGAAATAGTGCAAGAGCACACCCTCGTGGACAAAATATTTACAGCACCTGGTATTCCCAGGCGGTCTCCCATCCAAGTACTAACCAGGCCCGACCCTGCTTAGCTTCCTAGATCAGACGAGATCGGGCGTACCCAGGCTGGTATGGCCGTAAGCGAGAAACAATCTCTTGCTACAACATATATAGTCAAAGTGAGTGTGATAAACAGACATTGCATTTTCACCAATTAGATAAGCAGCTTGAACTTTGTGTCACTGAAAAAGTAGAAGAAATTACAAACACTGTTCCCATCACTTTTTAGCACGGGTAGTTGGATAAAATACAAACTTCATTTCCTTTCATCATTTGAACAGGGCAAAGGAGCATAAAGCACACACAAGCTGCATTCAGCAACAATATTCTTGTTTGTCTTATAAATACAAGGCAGATGCTAATTGAAAACACAAGGAAATTTGATCCTATTAAAAAGGCAGGAAGCTGCATTTTGTCAATTCATCATTAAATGCTTACTACAAGGCAGTGTTGCTGATGAAATAGTGCAAGAGCACACCCTCGTGGACAAAATGCTTACAGCACCTGGTATTCCCAGGCGGTCTCCCATCCAAGTACTAACCAGGCCCGACCCTGCTTAGCTTCCGAGATCAGACGAGATCGGGCGTACCCAGGCTGATATGGCCGTAAGCGAGAATCAATCTCTTGCTACAACATATATAGTCAAAGTGAGTCTGATAAAACAGACATTTAGTCAATTCATCATTAAATGCTTACTACAAGGCAGTGTTGCTGATGAAATAGTGCAAGAGCACACCCTCGTGGACAAAATGCTTACAGCACCTGGTATTCCCAGGCGGTCTCCCATCCAAGTACTAACCAGGCCCGACCCTGCTTAGCTTCCTAGATCAGACGAGATCGGGCGTACCCAGGCTGGTATGGCCGTAAGCGATAAACAATCTCTTGCTACAACATATATAGTCAAAGTGAGTGTGATAAACAGACATTGCATTTTCACCAATTAGATAAGCAGCTTGAACTTTGTGTCACTGAAAAAGTAGAAGAAATTACAAACACTGTTCCCATCACTTTTTAGCACAGGTAGTTGGATAAAATACAAACTTTATTTCCTTTCATCATTTGAACAGGCCAAAGGAGCATAAAGCACACACAAGCTGCATTCAGCAACAATATTCTTGTTTGTCTTATAAATACAAGGCAGATGCTAATTGAAAACACAAGGAAATTTGATCCTATTAAAAAGGCAGGAAGCTGCATTTTGTCAATTAATCATTAAATGCTTACTACAAGGCAGTGTTGCTGATGAAATAGTGCAAGAGCACACCCTCGTGGACAAAATGCTTACAGCACCTGGTATTCCCAGGCGGTCTCCCATCCAAGTACTAACCAGGCCCGACCCTGCTTAGCTTCCGAGATCAGACGAGATCGGGCGTACCCAGGCTGATATGGCCGTAAGCGAGAATGAATCTCTTGCTACAACATATATAGTCAAAGTGAGTCTGATAAAACAGACATTTAGTCAATTCATCATTAAATGCTTACTACAAGGCAGTGTTGCTGATGAAATAGTGCAAGAGCACACCCTCGTGGACAAAATATTTACAGCACCTGGTATTCCCAGGCGGTCTCCCATCCAAGTACTAACCAGGCCCGACCCTGCTTAGCTTCCTAGATCAGACGAGATCGGGCGTACCCAGGCTGGTATGGCCGTAAGCGAGAAACAATCTCTTGCTACAACATATATAGTCAAAGTGAGTGTGATAAACAGACATTGCATTTTCACCAGTTAGATAAGCAGCTTGAACTTTGTGTCACTGAAAAAGTAGAAGAAATTACAAACACTGTTCCCATCACTTTTTAGCACAGGTAGTTGGATAAAATACAAACTTTATTTCCTTTCATCATTTGAACAGGGCAAAGGAGCATAAAGCACACACAAGCTGCATTCAGCAACAATATTCTTGTTTGTCTTATAAATACAAGGCAGATGCTAATTGAAAACACAAGGAAATTTGATCCTATTAAAAAGGCAGGAAGCTGCATTTTGTCAATTCATCATTAAATGCTTACTACAAGGCAGTGTTGCTGATGAAATAGTGCAAGAGCACACCCTCGTGGACAAAATGCTTACAGCACCTGGTATTCCCAGGCGGTCTCCCATCCAAGTACTAACCAGGCCCGACCCTGCTTAGCTTCCGAGATCAGACGAGATCGGGCGTACCCAGGCTGATATGGCCGTAAGCGAGAAACAATCTCTTGCTACAACATATATAGTCAAAGTGAGTGTGATAAACAGACATTGCATTTTCACCAATTAGATAAGCAGCTTGAACTTTGTGTCACTGAAAAAGTAGAAGAAATTACAAACACTGTTCCCATCACTTTTTAGCACAGGTAGTTGGATAAAATACAAACTTTATTTCCTTTCATCATTTGAACAGGCCAAAGGAGCATAAAGCACACACAAGCTGCATTCAGCAACAATATTCTTGTTTGTCTTATAAATACAAGGCAGATGCTAATTGAAAACACAAGGAAATTTGATCCTATTAAAAAGGCAGGAAGCTGCATTTTGTCAATTCATCATTAAATGCTTACTACAAGGCAGTGTTGCTGATGAAATAGTGCAAGAGCACACCCTCGTGGACAAAATGCTTACAGCACCTGGTATTCCCAGGCGGTCTCCCATCCAAGTACTAACCAGGCCCGACCCTGCTTAGCTTCCGAGATCAGACGAGATCGGGCGTACCCAGGCTGATATGGCCGTAAGCGAGAATTAATCTCTTGCTACAACATATATAGTCAAAGTGAGTCTGATAAAACAGACATTTAGTCAATTCATCATTAAATGCTTACTACAAGGCAGTGTTGCTGATGAAATAGTGCAAGAGCACACCCTCGTGGACAAAATGCTTACAGCACCTGGTATTCCCAGGCGGTCTCCCATCCAAGTACTAACCAGGCCCGACCCTGCTTAGCTTCCTAGATCAGACGAGATCGGGCGTACCCAGGCTGGTATGGCCGTAAGCGATAAACAATCTCTTGCTACAACATATATAGTCAAAGTGAGTGTGATAAACAGACATTGCATTTTCACCAATTAGATAAGCAGCTTGAACTTTGTGTCACTGAAAAAGTAGAAGAAATTACAAACACTGTTCCCATCACTTTTTAGCACAGGTAGTTGGATAAAATACAAACTTTATTTCCTTTCATCATTTGAACAGGCCAAAGGAGCATAAAGCACACACAAGCTGCATTCAGCAACAATATTCTTGTTTGTCTTATAAATACAAGGCAGATGCTAATTGAAAACACAAGGAAATTTGATCCTATTAAAAAGGCAGGAAGCTGCATTTTGTCAATTCATCATTAAATGCTTACTACAAGGCAGTGTTGCTGATGAAATAGTGCAAGAGCACACCCTCGTGGACAAAATGCTTACAGCACCTGGTATTCCCAGGCGGTCTCCCATCCAAGTACTAACCAGGCCCGACCCTGCTTAGCTTCCGAGATCAGACGAGATCGGGCGTACCCAGGCTGATATGGCCGTAAGCGAGAATTAATCTCTTGCTACAACATATATAGTCAAAGTGAGTCTGATAAAACAGACATTTAGTCAATTCATCATTAAATGCTTACTACAAGGCAGTGTTGCTGATGAAATAGTGCAAGAGCACACCCTCGTGGACAAAATGCTTACAGCACCTGGTATTCCCAGGCGGTCTCCTATCCAAGTACTAACCAGGCCCGACCCTGCTTAGCTTCCTAGATCAGACGAGATCGGGCGTACCCAGGCTGGTATGGCCGTAAGCGATAAACAATCTCTTGCTACAACATATATAGTCAAAGTGAGTGTGATAAACAGACATTGCATTTTCACCAATTAGATAAGCAGCTTGAACTTTGTGTCACTGAAAAAGTAGAAGAAATTACAAACACTGTTCCCATCACTTTTTAGCACAGGTAGTTGGATAAAATACAAACTTTATTTCCTTTCATCATTTGAACAGGCCAAAGGAGCATAAAGCACACACAAGCTGCATTCAGCAACAATATTCTTGTTTGTCTTATAAATACAAGGCAGATGCTAATTGAAAACACAAGGAAATTTGATCCTATTAAAAAGGCAGGAAGCTGCATTTTGTCAATTCATCATTAAATGCTTACTACAAGGCAGTGTTGCTGATGAAATAGTGCAAGAGCACACCCTCGTGGACAAAATGCTTACAGCACCTGGTATTCCCAGGCGGTCTCCCATCCAAGTACTAACCAGGCCCGACCCTGCTTAGCTTCCGAGATCAGACGAGATCGGGCGTACCCAGGCTGATATGGCCGTAAGCGAGAATTAATCTCTTGCTACAACATATATAGTCAAAGTGAGTCTGATAAAACAGACATTTAGTCAATTCATCATTAAATGCTTACTACAAGGCAGTGTTGCTGATGAAATAGTGCAAGAGCACACCCTCGTGGACAAAATATTTACAGCACCTGGTATTCCCAGGCGGTCTCCCATCCAAGTACTAACCAGGCCCGACCCTGCTTAGCTTCCTAGATCAGACGAGATCGGGCGTACCCAGGCTGGTATGGCCGTAAGCGAGAAACAATCTCTTGCTACAACATATATAGTCAAAGTGAGTGTGATAAACAGACATTGCATTTTCACCAGTTAGATAAGCAGCTTGAACTTTGTGTCACTGAAAAAGTAGAAGAAATTACAAACACTGTTCCCATCACTTTTTAGCACAGGTAGTTGGATAAAATACAAACTTTATTTCCTTTCATCATTTGAACAGGGCAAAGGAGCATAAAGCACACACAAGCTGCATTCAGCAACAATATTCTTGTTTGTCTTATAAATACAAGGCAGATGCTAATTGAAAACACAAGGAAATTTGATCCTATTAAAAAGGCAGGAAGCTGCATTTTGTCAATTCATCATTAAATGCTTACTACAAGGCAGTGTTGCTGATGAAATAGTGCAAGAGCACACCCTCGTGGACAAAATGCTTACAGCACCTGGTATTCCCAGGCGGTCTCCCATCCAAGTACTAACCAGGCCCGACCCTGCTTAGCTTCCGAGATCAGACGAGATCGGGCGTACCCAGGCTGATATGGCCGTAAGCGAGAATTAATCTCTTGCTACAACATATATAGTCAAAGTGAGTCTGATAAAACAGACATTTAGTCAATTCATCATTAAATGCTTACTACAAGGCAGTGTTGCTGATGAAATAGTGCAAGAGCACACCCTCGTGGACAAAATATTTACAGCACCTGGTATTCCCAGGCGGTCTCCCATCCAAGTACTAACCAGGCCCGACCCTGCTTAGCTTCCTAGATCAGACGAGATCGGGCGTACCCAGGCTGGTATGGCCGTAAGCGAGAAACAATCTCTTGCTACAACATATATAGTCAAAGTGAGTGTGATAAACAGACATTGCATTTTCACCAGTTAGATAAGCAGCTTGAACTTTGTGTCACTGAAAAAGTAGAAGAAATTACAAACACTGTTCCCATCACTTTTTAGCACAGGTAGTTGGATAAAATACAAACTTTATTTCCTTTCATCATTTGAACAGGGCAAAGGAGCATAAAGCACACACAAGCTGCATTCAGCAACAATATTCTTGTTTGTCTTATAAATACAAGGCAGATGCTAATTGAAAACACAAGGAAATTTGATCCTATTAAAAAGGCAGGAAGCTGCATTTTGTCAATTCATCATTAAATGCTTACTACAAGGCAGTGTTGCTGATGAAATAGTGCAAGAGCACACCCTCGTGGACAAAATGCTTACAGCACCTGGTATTCCCAGGCGGTCTCCCATCCAAGTACTAACCAGGCCCGACCCTGCTTAGCTTCCGAGATCAGACGAGATCGGGCGTACCCAGGCTGATATGGCCGTAAGCGAGAAACAATCTCTTGCTACAACATATATAGTCAAAGTGAGTCTGATAAAACAGACATTTAGTCAATTCATCATTAAATGCTTACTACAAGGCAGTGTTGCTGATGAAATAGTGCAAGAGCACACCCTCGTGGACAAAATATTTACAGCACCTGGTATTCCCAGGCGGTCTCCCATCCAAGTACTAACCAGGCCCGACCCTGCTTAGCTTCCTAGATCAGACGAGATCGGGCGTACCCAGGCTGGTATGGCCGTAAGCGAGAAACAATCTCTTGCTACAACATATATAGTCAAAGTGAGTGTGATAAACAGACATTGCATTTTCACCAGTTAGATAAGCAGCTTGAACTTTGTGTCACTGAAAAAGTAGAAGAAATTACAAACACTGTTCCCATCACTTTTTAGCACAGGTAGTTGGATAAAATACAAACTTTATTTCCTTTCATCATTTGAACAGGGCAAAGGAGCATAAAGCACACACAAGCTGCATTCAGCAACAATATTCTTGTTTGTCTTATAAATACAAGGCAGATGCTAATTGAAAACACAAGGAAATTTGATCCTATTAAAAAGGCAGGAAGCTGCATTTTGTCAATTCATCATTAAATGCTTACTACAAGGCAGTGTTGCTGATGAAATAGTGCAAGAGCACACCCTCGTGGACAAAATGCTTACAGCACCTGGTATTCCCAGGCGGTCTCCCATCCAAGTACTAACCAGGCCCGACCCTGCTTAGCTTCCGAGATCAGACGAGATCGGGCATACCCAGGCTGATATGGCCGTAAGCGAGAAACAATCTCTTGCTACAACATATATAGTCAAAGTGAGTCTGATAAAACAGACATTTAGTCAATTCATCATTAAATGCTTACTACAAGGCAGTGTTGCTGATGAAATAGTGCAAGAGCACACCCTCGTGGACAAAATATTTACAGCACCTGGTATTCCCAGGCGGTCTCCCATCCAAGTACTAACCAGGCCCGACCCTGCTTAGCTTCCTAGATCAGACGAGATCGGGCGTACCCAGGCTGGTATGGCCGTAAGCGATAAACAATCTCTTGCTACAACATATATAGTCAAAGTGAGTGTGATAAACAGACATTGCATTTTCACCAATTAGATAAGCAGCTTGAACTTTGTGTCACTGAAAAAGTAGAAGAAATTACAAACACTGTTCCCATCACTTTTTAGCACAGGTAGTTGGATAAAATACAAACTTTATTTCCTTTCATCATTTGAACAGGCCAAAGGAGCATAAAGCACACACAAGCTGCATTCAGCAACAATATTCTTGTTTGTCTTATAAATACAAGGCAGATGCTAATTGAAAACACAAGGAAATTTGATCCTATTAAAAAGGCAGGAAGCTGCATTTTGTCAATTCATCATTAAATGCTTACTACAAGGCAGTGTTGCTGATGAAATAGTGCAAGAGCACACCCTCGTGGACAAAATGCTTACAGCACCTGGTATTCCCAGGCGGTCTCCCATCCAAGTACTAACCAGGCCCGACCCTGCTTAGCTTCCGAGATCAGACGAGATCGGGCGTACCCAGGCTGATATGGCCGTAAGCGAGAATTAATCTCTTGCTACAACATATATAGTCAAAGTGAGTCTGATAAAACAGACATTTAGTCAATTCATCATTAAATGCTTACTACAAGGCAGTGTTGCTGATGAAATAGTGCAAGAGCACACCCTCGTGGACAAAATATTTACAGCACCTGGTATTCCCAGGCGGTCTCCCATCCAAGTACTAACCAGGCCCGACCCTGCTTAGCGTCCTAGATCAGACGAGATCGGGCGTACCCAGGCTGGTATGGCCGTAAGCGATAAACAATCTCTTGCTACAACATATATAGTCAAAGTGAGTGTGATAAACAGACATTGCATTTTCACCAATTAGATAAGCAGCTTGAACTTTGTGTCACTGAAAAAGTAGAAGAAATTACAAACACTGTTCCCATCACTTTTTAGCACAGGTAGTTGGATAAAATACAAACTTTATTTCCTTTCATCATTTGAACAGGCCAAAGGAGCATAAAGCACACACAAGCTGCATTCAGCAACAATATTCTTGTTTGTCTTATAAATACAAGGCAGATGCTAATTGAAAACACAAGGAAATTTGATCCTATTAAAAAGGCAGGAAGCTGCATTTTGTCAATTCATCATTAAATGCTTACTACAAGGCAGTGTTGCTGATGAAATAGTGCAAGAGCACACCCTCGTGGACAAAATGCTTACAGCACCTGGTATTCCCAGGCGGTCTCCCATCCAAGTACTAACCAGGCCCGACCCTGCTTAGCTTCCGAGATCAGACGAGATCGGGCGTACCCAGGCTGATATGGCCGTAAGCGAGAATTAATCTCTTGCTACAACATATATAGTCAAAGTGAGTCTGATAAAACAGACATTTAGTCAATTCATCATTAAATGCTTACTACAAGGCAGTGTTGCTGATGAAATAGTGCAAGAGCACACCCTCGTGGACAAAATATTTACAGCACCTGGTATTCCCAGGCGGTCTCCCATCCAAGTACTAACCAGGCCCGACCCTGCTTAGCTTCCTAGATCAGACGAGATCGGGCGTACCCAGGCTGGTATGGCCGTAAGCGATAAACAATCTCTTGCTACAACATATATAGTCAAAGTGAGTGTGATAAACAGACATTGCATTTTCACCAATTAGATAAGCAGCTTGAACTTTGTGTCACTGAAAAAGTAGAAGAAATTACAAACACTGTTCCCATCACTTTTTAGCACAGGTAGTTGGATAAAATACAAACTTTATTTCCTTTCATCATTTGAACAGGCCAAAGGAGCATAAAGCACACACAAGCTGCATTCAGCAACAATATTCTTGTTTGTCTTATAAATACAAGGCAGATGCTAATTGAAAACACAAGGAAATTTGATCCTATTAAAAAGGCAGGAAGCTGCATTTTGTCAATTCATCATTAAATGCTTACTACAAGGCAGTGTTGCTGATGAAATAGTGCAAGAGCACACCCTCGTGGACAAAATGCTTACAGCACCTGGTATTCCCAGGCGGTCTCCCATCCAAGTACTAACCAGGCCCGACCCTGCTTAGCTTCCGAGATCAGACGAGATCGGGCGTACCCAGGCTGATATGGCCGTAAGCGAGAATTAATCTCTTGCTACAACATATATAGTCAAAGTGAGTCTGATAAAACAGACATTTAGTCAATTCATCATTAAATGCTTACTACAAGGCAGTGTTGCTGATGAAATAGTGCAAGAGCACACCCTCGTGGACAAAATATTTACAGCACCTGGTATTCCCAGGCGGTCTCCCATCCAAGTACTAACCAGGCCCGACCCTGCTTAGCTTCCTAGATCAGACGAGATCGGGCGTACCCAGGCTGGTATGGCCGTAAGCGTGAAACAATCTCTTGCTACAACATATATAGTCAAAGTGAGTGTGATAAACAGACATTGCATTTTCACCAGTTAGATAAGCAGCTTGAACTTTGTGTCACTGAAAAAGTAGAAGAAATTACAAACACTGTTCCCATCACTTTTTAGCACAGGTAGTTGGATAAAATACAAACTTTATTTCCTTTCATCATTTGAACAGGGCAAAGGAGCATAAAGCACACACAAGCTGCATTCAGCAACAATATTCTTGTTTGTCTTATAAATACAAGGCAGATGCTAATTGAAAACACAAGGAAATTTGATCCTATTAAAAAGGCAGGAAGCTGCATTTTGTCAATTCATCATTAAATGCTTACTACAAGGCAGTGTTGCTGATGAAATAGTGCAAGAGCACACCCTCGTGGACAAAATGCTTACAGCACCTGGTATTCCCAGGCGGTCTCCCATCCAAGTACTAACCAGGCCCGACCCTGCTTAGCTTCCGAGATCAGACGAGATCGGGCGTACCCAGGCTGATATGGCCGTAAGCGAGAATTAATCTCTTGCTACAACATATATAGTCAAAGTGAGTCTGATAAAACAGACATTTAGTCAATTCATCATTAAATGCTTACTACAAGGCAGTGTTGCTGATGAAATAGTGCAAGAGCACACCCTCGTGGACAAAATATTTACAGCACCTGGTATTCCCAGGCGGTCTCCCATCCAAGTACTAACCAGGCCCGACCCTGCTTAGCTTCCTAGATCAGACGAGATCGGGCGTACCCAGGCTGGTATGGCCGTAAGCGAGAAACAATCTCTTGCTACAACATATATAGTCAAAGTGAGTGTGATAAACAGACATTGCATTTTCACCAGTTAGATAAGCAGCTTGAACTTTGTGTCACTGAAAAAGTAGAAGAAATTACAAACACTGTTCCCATCACTTTTTAGCACAGGTAGTTGGATAAAATACAAACTTTATTTCCTTTCATCATTTGAACAGGGCAAAGGAGCATAAAGCACACACAAGCTGCATTCAGCAACAATATTCTTGTTTGTCTTATAAATACAAGGCAGATGCTAATTGAAAACACAAGGAAATTTGATCCTATTAAAAAGGCAGGAAGCTGCATTTTGTCAATTCATCATTAAATGCTTACTACAAGGCAGTGTTGCTGATGAAATAGTGCAAGAGCACACCCTCGTGGACAAAATGCTTACAGCACCTGGTATTCCCAGGCGGTCTCCCATCCAAGTACTAACCAGGCCCGACCCTGCTTAGCTTCCGAGATCAGACGAGATCGGGCGTACCCAGGCTGATATGGCCGTAAGCGAGAAACAATCTCTTGCTACAACATATATAGTCAAAGTGAGTCTGATAAAACAGACATTTAGTCAATTCATCATTAAATGCTTACTACAAGGCAGTGTTGCTGATGAAATAGTGCAAGAGCACACCCTCGTGGACAAAATATTTACAGCACCTGGTATTCCCAGGCGGTCTCCCATCCAAGTACTAACCAGGCCCGACCCTGCTTAGCTTCCTAGATCAGACGAGATCGGGCGTACCCAGGCTGGTATGGCCGTAAGCGATAAACAATCTCTTGCTACAACATATATAGTCAAAGTGAGTGTGATAAACAGACATTGCATTTTCACCAATTAGATAAGCAGCTTGAACTTTGTGTCACTGAAAAAGTAGAAGAAATTACAAACACTGTTCCCATCACTTTTTAGCACAGGTAGTTGGATAAAATACAAACTTTATTTCCTTTCATCATTTGAACAGGCCAAAGGAGCATAAAGCACACACAAGCTGCATTCAGCAACAATATTCTTGTTTGTCTTATAAATACAAGGCAGATGCTAATTGAAAACACAAGGAAATTTGATCCTATTAAAAAGGCAGGAAGCTGCATTTTGTCAATTCATCATTAAATGCTTACTACAAGGCAGTGTTGCTGATGAAATAGTGCAAGAGCACACCCTCGTGGACAAAATGCTTACAGCACCTGGTATTCCCAGGCGGTCTCCCATCCAAGTACTAACCAGGCCCGACCCTGCTTAGCTTCCGAGATCAGACGAGATCGGGCGTACCCAGGCTGATATGGCCGTAAGCGAGAATTAATCTCTTGCTACAACATATATAGTCAAAGTGAGTCTGATAAAACAGACATTTAGTCAATTCATCATTAAATGCTTACTACAAGGCAGTGTTGCTGATGAAATAGTGCAAGAGCACACCCTCGTGGACAAAATGCTTACAGCACCTGGTATTCCCAGGCGGTCTCCCATCCAAGTACTAACCAGGCCCGACCCTGCTTAGCTTCCTAGATCAGACGAGATCGGGCGTACCCAGGCTGGTATGGCCGTAAGCGATAAACAATCTCTTGCTACAACATATATAGTCAAAGTGAGTGTGATAAACAGACATTGCATTTTCACCAATTAGATAAGCAGCTTGAACTTTGTGTCACTGAAAAAGTAGAAGAAATTACAAACACTGTTCCCATCACTTTTTAGCACAGGTAGTTGGATAAAATACAAACTTTATTTCCTTTCATCATTTGAACAGGCCAAAGGAGCATAAAGCACACACAAGCTGCATTCAGCAACAATATTCTTGTTTGTCTTATAAATACAAGGCAGATGCTAATTGAAAACACAAGGAAATTTGATCCTATTAAAAAGGCAGGAAGCTGCATTTTGTCAATTCATCATTAAATGCTTACTACAAGGCAGTGTTGCTGATGAAATAGTGCAAGAGCACACCCTCGTGGACAAAATGCTTACAGCACCTGGTATTCCCAGGCGGTCTCCCATCCAAGTACTAACCAGGCCCGACCCTGCTTAGCTTCCGAGATCAGACGAGATCGGGCGTACCCAGGCTGATATGGCCGTAAGCGAGAATTAATCTCTTGCTACAACATATATAGTCAAAGTGAGTCTGATAAAACAGACATTTAGTCAATTCATCATTAAATGCTTACTACAAGGCAGTGTTGCTGATGAAATAGTGCAAGAGCACACCCTCGTGGACAAAATATTTACAGCACCTGGTATTCCCAGGCGGTCTCCCATCCAAGTACTAACCAGGCCCGACCCTGCTTAGCTTCCTAGATCAGACGAGATCGGGCGTACCCAGGCTGGTATGGCCGTAAGCGAGAAACAATCTCTTGCTACAACATATATAGTCAAAGTGAGTGTGATAAACAGACATTGCATTTTCACCAGTTAGATAAGCAGCTTGAACTTTGTGTCACTGAAAAAGTAGAAGAAATTACAAACACTGTTCCCATCACTTTTTAGCACAGGTAGTTGGATAAAATACTAACTTTATTTCCTTTCATCATTTGAACAGGGCAAAGGAGCATAAAGCACACACAAGCTGCATTCAGCAACAATATTCTTGTTTGTCTTATAAATACAAGGCAGATGCTAATTGAAAACACAAGGAAATTTGATCCTATTAAAAAGGCAGGAAGCTGCATTTTGTCAATTCATCATTAAATGCTTACTACAAGGCAGTGTTGCTGATGAAATAGTGCAAGAGCACACCCTCGTGGACAAAATGCTTACAGCACCTGGTATTCCCAGGCGGTCTCCCATCCAAGTACTAACCAGGCCCGACCCTGCTTAGCTTCCGAGATCAGACGAGATCGGGCGTACCCAGGCTGATATGGCCGTAAGCGAGAAACAATCTCTTGCTACAACATATATAGTCAAAGTGAGTCTGATAAAACAGACATTTAGTCAATTCATCATTAAATGCTTACTACAAGGCAGTGTTGCTGATGAAATAGTGCAAGAGCACACCCTCGTGGACAAAATATTTACAGCACCTGGTATTCCCAGGCGGTCTCCCATCCAAGTACTAACCAGGCCCGACCCTGCTTAGCTTCCTAGATCAGACGAGATCGGGCGTACCCAGGCTGGTATGGCCGTAAGCGATAAACAATCTCTTGCTACAACATATATAGTCAAAGTGAGTGTGATAAACAGACATTGCATTTTCACCAATTAGATAAGCAGCTTGAACTTTGTGTCACTGAAAAAGTAGAAGAAATTACAAACACTGTTCCCATCACTTTTTAGCACAGGTAGTTGGATAAAATACAAACTTTATTTCCTTTCATCATTTGAACAGGCCAAAGGAGCATAAAGCACACACAAGCTGCATTCAGCAACAATATTCTTGTTTGTCTTATAAATACAAGGCAGATGCTAATTGAAAACACAAGGAAATTTGATCCTATTAAAAAGGCAGGAAGCTGCATTTTGTCAATTCATCATTAAATGCTTACTACAAGGCAGTGTTGCTGATGAAATAGTGCAAGAGCACACCCTCGTGGACAAAATGCTTACAGCACCTGGTATTCCCAGGCGGTCTCCCATCCAAGTACTAACCAGGCCCGACCCTGCTTAGCTTCCGAGATCAGACGAGATCGGGCGTACCCAGGCTGATATGGCCGTAAGCGAGAATTAATCTCTTGCTACAACATATATAGTCAAAGTGAGTCTGATAAAACAGACATTTAGTCAATTCATCATTAAATGCTTACTACAAGGCAGTGTTGCTGATGAAATAGTGCAAGAGCACACCCTCGTGGACAAAATGCTTACAGCACCTGGTATTCCCAGGCGGTCTCCCATCCAAGTACTAACCAGGCCCGACCCTGCTTAGCTTCCTAGATCAGACGAGATCGGGCGTACCCAGGCTGGTATGGCCGTAAGCGATAAACAATCTCTTGCTACAACATATATAGTCAAAGTGAGTGTGATAAACAGACATTGCATTTTCACCAATTAGATAAGCAGCTTGAACTTTGTGTCACTGAAAAAGTAGAAGAAATTACAAACACTGTTCCCATCACTTTTTAGCACAGGTAGTTGGATAAAATACAAACTTTATTTCCTTTCATCATTTGAACAGGCCAAAGGAGCATAAAGCACACACAAGCTGCATTCAGCAACAATATTCTTGTTTGTCTTATAAATACAAGGCAGATGCTAATTGAAAACACAAGGAAATTTGATCCTATTAAAAAGGCAGGAAGCTGCATTTTGTCAATTCATCATTAAATGCTTACTACAAGGCAGTGTTGCTGATGAAATAGTGCAAGAGCACACCCTCGTGGACAAAATGCTTACAGCACCTGGTATTCCCAGGCGGTCTCCCATCCAAGTACTAACCAGGCCCGACCCTGCTTAGCTTCCGAGATCAGACGAGATCGGGCGTACCCAGGCTGATATGGCCGTAAGCGAGAATTAATCTCTTGCTACAACATATATAGTCAAAGTGAGTCTGATAAAACAGACATTTAGTCAATTCATCATTAAATGCTTACTACAAGGCAGTGTTGCTGATGAAATAGTGCAAGAGCACACCCTCGTGGACAAAATATTTACAGCACCTGGTATTCCCAGGCGGTCTCCCATCCAAGTACTAACCAGGCCCGACCCTGCTTAGCTTCCTAGATCAGACGAGATCGGGCGTACCCAGGCTGGTATGGCCGTAAGCGAGAAACAATCTCTTGCTACAACATATATAGTCAAAGTGAGTGTGATAAACAGACATTGCATTTTCACCAGTTAGATAAGCAGCTTGAACTTTGTGTCACTGAAAAAGTAGAAGAAATTACAAACACTGTTCCCATCACTTTTTAGCACAGGTAGTTGGATAAAATACAAACTTTATTTCCTTTCATCATTTGAACAGGGCAAAGGAGCATAA
>NC_138298.1:4427500-4430000 GCF_965601325.2 Salmo salar
CGGGCGTACCCAGGCTGGTATGGCCGTAAGCGAGAAACAATCTCTTGCTACAACATATATAGTCAAAGTGAGTGTGATAAACAGACATTGCATTTTCACCAGTTAGATAAGCAGCTTGAACTTTGTGTCACTGAAAAAGTAGAAGAAATTACAAACACTGTTCCCATCACTTTTTAGCACAGGTAGTTGGATAAAATACAAACTTTATTTCCTTTCATCATTTGAACAGGGCAAAGGAGCATAAAGCACACACAAGCTGCATTCAGCAACAATATTCTTGTTTGTCTTATAAATACAAGGCAGATGCTAATTGAAAACACAAGGAAATTTGATCCTATTAAAAAGGCAGGAAGCTGCATTTTGTCAATTCATCATTAAATGCTTACTACAAGGCAGTGTTGCTGATGAAATAGTGCAAGAGCACACCCTCGTGGACAAAATGCTTACAGCACCTGGTATTCCCAGGCGGTCTCCCATCCAAGTACTAACCAGGCCCGACCCTGCTTAGCTTCCGAGATCAGACGAGATCGGGCGTACCCAGGCTGATATGGCCGTAAGCGAGAAACAATCTCTTGCTACAACATATATAGTCAAAGTGAGTCTGATAAAACAGACATTTAGTCAATTCATCATTAAATGCTTACTACAAGGCAGTGTTGCTGATGAAATAGTGCAAGAGCACACCCTCGTGGACAAAATATTTACAGCACCTGGTATTCCCAGGCGGTCTCCCATCCAAGTACTAACCAGGCCCGACCCTGCTTAGCTTCCTAGATCAGACGAGATCGGGCGTACCCAGGCTGGTATGGCCGTAAGCGATAAACAATCTCTTGCTACAACATATATAGTCAAAGTGAGTGTGATAAACAGACATTGCATTTTCACCAATTAGATAAGCAGCTTGAACTTTGTGTCACTGAAAAAGTAGAAGAAATTACAAACACTGTTCCCATCACTTTTTAGCACAGGTAGTTGGATAAAATACAAACTTTATTTCCTTTCATCATTTGAACAGGCCAAAGGAGCATAAAGCACACACAAGCTGCATTCAGCAACAATATTCTTGTTTGTCTTATAAATACAAGGCAGATGCTAATTGAAAACACAAGGAAATTTGATCCTATTAAAAAGGCAGGAAGCTGCATTTTGTCAATTCATCATTAAATGCTTACTACAAGGCAGTGTTGCTGATGAAATAGTGCAAGAGCACACCCTTGTGGACAAAATGCTTACAGCACCTGGTATTCCCAGGCGGTCTCCCATCCAAGTACTAACCAGGCCCGACCCTGCTTAGCTTCCGAGATCAGACGAGATCGGGCGTACCCAGGCTGATATGGCCGTAAGCGAGAATTAATCTCTTGCTACAACATATATAGTCAAAGTGAGTCTGATAAAACAGACATTTAGTCAATTCATCATTAAATGCTTACTACAAGGCAGTGTTGCTGATGAAATAGTGCAAGAGCACACCCTCGTGGACAAAATGCTTACAGCACCTGGTATTCCCAGGCGGTCTCCCATCCAAGTACTAACCAGGCCCGACCCTGCTTAGCTTCCTAGATCAGACGAGATCGGGCGTACCCAGGCTGGTATGGCCGTAAGCGATAAACAATCTCTTGCTACAACATATATAGTCAAAGTGAGTGTGATAAACAGACATTGCATTTTCACCAATTAGATAAGCAGCTTGAACTTTGTGTCACTGAAAAAGTAGAAGAAATTACAAACACTGTTCCCATCACTTTTTAGCACAGGTAGTTGGATAAAATACAAACTTTATTTCCTTTCATCATTTGAACAGGCCAAAGGAGCATAAAGCACACACAAGCTGCATTCAGCAACAATATTCTTGTTTGTCTTATAAATACAAGGCAGATGCTAATTGAAAACACAAGGAAATTTGATCCTATTAAAAAGGCAGGAAGCTGCATTTTGTCAATTCATCATTAAATGCTTACTACAAGGCAGTGTTGCTGATGAAATAGTGCAAGAGCACACCCTCGTGGACAAAATGCTTACAGCACCTGGTATTCCCAGGCGGTCTCCCATCCAAGTACTAACCAGGCCCGACCCTGCTTAGCTTCCGAGATCAGACGAGATCGGGCGTACCCAGGCTGATATGGCCGTAAGCGAGAATTAATCTCTTGCTACAACATATATAGTCAAAGTGAGTCTGATAAAACAGACATTTAGTCAATTCATCATTAAATGCTTACTACAAGGCAGTGTTGCTGATGAAATAGTGCAAGAGCACACCCTCGTGGACAAAATATTTACAGCACCTGGTATTCCCAGGCGGTCTCCCATCCAAGTACTAACCAGGCCCGACCCTGCTTAGCTTCCTAGATCAGACGAGATCGGGCGTACCCAGGCTGGTATGGCCGTAAGCGAGAAACAATCTCTTGCTACAACATATATAGTCAAAGTGAGTGTGATAAACAGACATTGCATTTTCACCAGTTAGATAAGCAGCTTGAACTTTGTGTCACTGAAAAAGTAG
>NC_138298.1:4442500-4472500 GCF_965601325.2 Salmo salar
AGTGAGTCTGATAAAACAGAGATTTAGTCAATTCATCATTAAATGCTTACTACAAGGCAGTGTTGCTGATGAAATAGTGCAAGAGCACACCCTCGTGGACAAAATGCTTACAGCACCTGGTATTCCCAGGCGGTCTCCCATCCAAGTACTAACCAGGCCCGACCCTGCTTAGCTTCCGAGATCAGACGAGATCGGGCGTACCCAGGCTGATATGGCCGTAAGCGAGAATCAATCTCTTGCTACAACATATATAGTCAAAGTGAGTCTGATAAAACAGACATTTAGTCAATTCATCATTAAACGCTTACTACAAGGCAGTGTTGCTGATGAAATAGTGCAAGAGCACACCCTCGTGGACAAAATGCTTACAGCACCTGGTATTCCCAGGCGGTCTCCCATCCAAGTACTAACCAGGCCCGACCCTGCTTAGCTTCCTAGATCAGACGAGATCGGGCGTACCCAGGCTGATATGGCCGTAAGCGAGAATCAATCTCTTGCTACAACATATATAGTCAAAGTGAGTCTGATAAAACAGACATTTAGTCAATTCATCATTAAACGCTTACTACAAGGCAGTGTTGCTGATGAAATAGTGCAAGAGCACACCCTCGTGGACAAAATGCTTACAGCACCTGGTATTCCCAGGCGGTCTCCCATCCAAGTACTAACCAGGCCCGACCCTGCTTAGCTTCCTAGATCAGACGAGATCGGGCGTACCCAGGCTGGTATGGCCGTAAGCGAGAAACAATCTCTTGCTACAACATATATAGTCAAAGTGAGTGTGATAAACAGACATTGCATTTTCACCAATTAGATAAGCAGCTTGAACTTTGTGTCACTGAAAAAGTAGAAGAAATTACAAACACTGTTCCCATCACTTTTTAGCACAGGTAGTTGGATAAAATACAAACTTTATTTCCTTTCATCATTTGAACAGGGCAAAGGAGCATAAAGCACACACAAGCTGCATTCAGCAACAATATTCTTGTTTGTCTTATAAATACAAGGCAGATGCTAATTGAAAACACAAGGAAATTTGATCCTATTAAAAAGGCAGGAAGCTGCATTTTGTCAATTCATCATTAAATGCTTACTACAAGGCAGTGTTGCTGATGAAATAGTGCAAGAGCACACCCTCGTGGACAAAATGCTTACAGCACCTGGTATTCCCAGGCGGTCTCCCATCCAAGTACTAACCAGGCCCGACCCTGCTTAGCTTCCGAGATCAGACGAGATCGGGCGTACCCAGGCTGATATGGCCGTAAGCGAGAATCAATCTCTTGCTACAACATATATAGTCAAAGTGAGTCTGATAAAACAGACATTTAGTCAATTCATCATTAAATGCTTACTACAAGGCAGTGTTGCTGATGAAATAGTGCAAGAGCACACCCTCGTGGACAAAATGCTTACAGCACCTGGTATTCCCAGGCGGTCTCCCATCCAAGTACTAACCAGGCCCGACCCTAATTAGCTTCCTAGATCAGACGAGATCGGGCGTACCCAGGCTGGTATGGCCGTAAGCGAGAAACAATCTCTTGCTACAACATATATAGTCAAAGTGAGTGTGATAAACAGACATTGCATTTTCACCAATTAGATAAGCAGCTTGAACTTTGTGTCACTGAAAAAGTAGAAGAAATTACAAACACTGTTCCCATCACTTTTTAGCACAGGTAGTTGGATAAAATACAAACTTTATTTCCTTTCATCATTTGAACAGGGCAAAGGAGCATAAAGCACACACAAGCTGCATTCAGCAACAATATTCTTGTTTGTCTTATAAATACAAGGCAGATGCTAATTGAAAACACAAGGAAATTTGATCCTATTAAAAAGGCAGGAAGCTGCATTTTGTCAATTCATCATTAAATGCTTACTACAAGGCAGTGTTGCTGATGAAATAGTGCAAGAGCACACCCTCGTGGACAAAATGCTTACAGCACCTGGTATTCCCAGGCGGTCTCCCATCCAAGTACTAACCAGGCCCGACCCTGCTTAGCTTCCGAGATCAGACGAGATCGGGCGTACCCAGGCTGATATGGCCGTAAGCGAGAATCAATCTCTTGCTACAACATATATAGTCAAAGTGAGTCTGATAAAACAGAGATTTAGTCAATTCATCATTAAATGCTTACTACAAGGCAGTGTTGCTGATGAAATAGTGCAAGAGCACACCCTCGTGGACAAAATGCTTACAGCACCTGGTATTCCCAGGCGGTCTCCCATCCAAGTACTAACCAGGCCCGACCCTGCTTAGCTTCCGAGATCAGACGAGATCGGGCGTACCCAGGCTGATATGGCCGTAAGCGAGAATCAATCTCTTGCTACAACATATATAGTCAAAGTGAGTCTGATAAAACAGACATTTAGTCAATTCATCATTAAACGCTTACTACAAGGCAGTGTTGCTGATGAAATAGTGCAAGAGCACACCCTCGTGGACAAAATGCTTACAGCACCTGGTATTCCCAGGCGGTCTCCCATCCAAGTACTAACCAGGCCCGACCCTGCTTAGCTTCCTAGATCAGACGAGATCGGGCGTACCCAGGCTGATATGGCCGTAAGCGAGAATCAATCTCTTGCTACAACATATATAGTCAAAGTGAGTCTGATAAAACAGACATTTAGTCAATTCATCATTAAACGCTTACTACAAGGCAGTGTTGCTGATGAAATAGTGCAAGAGCACACCCTCGTGGACAAAATGCTTACAGCACCTGGTATTCCCAGGCGGTCTCCCATCCAAGTACTAACCAGGCCCGACCCTGCTTAGCTTCCTAGATCAGACGAGATCGGGCGTACCCAGGCTGGTATGGCCGTAAGCGAGAAACAATCTCTTGCTACAACATATATAGTCAAAGTGAGTGTGATAAACAGACATTGCATTTTCACCAATTAGATAAGCAGCTTGAACTTTGTGTCACTGAAAAAGTAGAAGAAATTACAAACACTGTTCCCATCACTTTTTAGCACAGGTAGTTGGATAAAATACAAACTTTATTTCCTTTCATCATTTGAACAGGGCAAAGGAGCATAAAGCACACACAAGCTGCATTCAGCAACAATATTCTTGTTTGTCTTATAAATACAAGGCAGATGCTAATTGAAAACACAAGGAAATTTGATCCTATTAAAAAGGCAGGAAGCTGCATTTTGTCAATTCATCATTAAATGCTTACTACAAGGCAGTGTTGCTGATGAAATAGTGCAAGAGCACACCCTCGTGGACAAAATGCTTACAGCACCTGGTATTCCCAGGCGGTCTCCCATCCAAGTACTAACCAGGCCCGACCCTGCTTAGCTTCCGAGATCAGACGAGATCGGGCGTACCCAGGCTGATATGGCCGTAAGCGAGAATCAATCTCTTGCTACAACATATATAGTCAAAGTGAGTCTGATAAAACAGACATTTAGTCAATTCATCATTAAATGCTTACTACAAGGCAGTGTTGCTGATGAAATAGTGCAAGAGCACACCCTCGTGGACAAAATGCTTACAGCACCTGGTATTCCCAGGCGGTCTCCCATCCAAGTACTAACCAGGCCCGACCCTAATTAGCTTCCTAGATCAGACGAGATCGGGCGTACCCAGGCTGGTATGGCCGTAAGCGAGAAACAATCTCTTGCTACAACATATATAGTCAAAGTGAGTGTGATAAACAGACATTGCATTTTCACCAATTAGATAAGCAGCTTGAACTTTGTGTCACTGAAAAAGTAGAAGAAATTACAAACACTGTTCCCATCACTTTTTAGCACAGGTAGTTGGATAAAATACAAACTTTATTTCCTTTCATCATTTGAACAGGGCAAAGGAGCATAAAGCACACACAAGCTGCATTCAGCAACAATATTCTTGTTTGTCTTATAAATACAAGGCAGATGCTAATTGAAAACACAAGGAAATTTGATCCTATTAAAAAGGCAGGAAGCTGCATTTTGTCAATTCATCATTAAATGCTTACTACAAGGCAGTGTTGCTGATGAAATAGTGCAAGAGCACACCCTCGTGGACAAAATGCTTACAGCACCTGGTATTCCCAGGCGGTCTCCCATCCAAGTACTAACCAGGCCCGACCCTGCTTAGCTTCCTAGATCAGACGAGATCGGGCGTACCCAGGCTGGTATGGCCGTAAGCGAGAAACAATCTCTTGCTACAACATATATAGTCAAAGTGAGTGTGATAAACAGACATTGCATTTTCACCAATTAGATAAGCAGCTTGAACTTTGTGTCACTGAAAAAGTAGAAGAAATTACAAACACTGTTCCCATCACTTTTTAGCACAGGTAGTTGGATAAAATACAAACTTTATTTCCTTTCATCATTTGAACAGGGCAAAGGAGCATAAAGCACACACAAGCTGCATTCAGCAACAATATTCTTGTTTGTCTTATAAATACAAGGCAGATGCTAATTGAAAACACAAGGAAATTTGATCCTATTAAAAAGGCAGGAAGCTGCATTTTGTCAATTCATCATTAAATGCTTACTACAAGGCAGTGTTGCTGATGAAATAGTGCAAGAGCACACCCTCGTGGACAAAATGCTTACAGCACCTGGTATTCCCAGGCGGTCTCCCATCCAAGTACTAACCAGGCCCGACCCTGCTTAGCTTCCAAGATCAGACGAGATCAGGCGTACCCAGGCTGATATGGCCGTAAGCGAGAATCAATCTCTTGCTACAACATATATAGTCAAAGTGAGTCTGATAAAACAGAGATTTAGTCAATTCATCATTAAATGCTTACTACAAGGCAGTGTTGCTGATGAAATAGTGCAAGAGCACACCCTCGTGGACAAAATGCTTACAGCACCTGGTATTCCCAGGCGGTCTCCCATCCAAGTACTAACCAGGCCCGACCCTGCTTAGCTTCCGAGATCAGACGAGATCGGGCGTACCCAGGCTGATATGGCCGTAAGCAAGAATCAATCTCTTGCTACAACATATATAGTCAAAGTGAGTCTGATAAAACAGACATTTAGTCAATTCATCATTAAACGCTTACTACAAGGCAGTGTTGCTGATGAAATAGTGCAAGAGCACACCCTCGTGGACAAAATGCTTACAGCACCTGGTATTCCCAGGCGGTCTCCCATCCAAGTACTAACCAGGCCCGACCCTGCTTAGCTTCCTAGATCAGACGAGATCGGGCGTACCCAGGCTGATATGGCCGTAAGCGAGAATCAATCTCTTGCTACAACATATATAGTCAAAGTGAGTCTGATAAAACAGACATTTAGTCAATTCATCATTAAACGCTTACTACAAGGCAGTGTTGCTGATGAAATAGTGCAAGAGCACACCCTCGTGGACAAAATGCTTACAGCACCTGGTATTCCCAGGCGGTCTCCCATCCAAGTACTAACCAGGCCCGACCCTGCTTAGCTTCCTAGATCAGACGAGATCGGGCGTACCCAGGCTGGTATGGCCGTAAGCGAGAAACAATCTCTTGCTACAACATATATAGTCAAAGTGAGTGTGATAAACAGACATTGCATTTTCACCAATTAGATAAGCAGCTTGAACTTTGTGTCACTGAAAAAGTAGAAGAAATTACAAACACTGTTCCCATCACTTTTTAGCACAGGTAGTTGGATAAAATACAAACTTTATTTCCTTTCATCATTTGAACAGGGCAAAGGAGCATAAAGCACACACAAGCTGCATTCAGCAACAATATTCTTGTTTGTCTTATAAATACAAGGCAGATGCTAATTGAAAACACAAGGAAATTTGATCCTATTAAAAAGGCAGGAAGCTGCATTTTGTCAATTCATCATTAAATGCTTACTACAAGGCAGTGTTGCTGATGAAATAGTGCAAGAGCACACCCTCGTGGACAAAATGCTTACAGCACCTGGTATTCCCAGGCGGTCTCCCATCCAAGTACTAACCAGGCCCGACCCTGCTTAGCTTCCGAGATCAGACGAGATCGGGCGTACCCAGGCTGATATGGCCGTAAGCGAGAATCAATCTCTTGCTACAACATATATAGTCAAAGTGAGTCTGATAAAACAGACATTTAGTCAATTCATCATTAAATGCTTACTACAAGGCAGTGTTGCTGATGAAATAGTGCAAGAGCACACCCTCGTGGACAAAATGCTTACAGCACCTGGTATTCCCAGGCGGTCTCCCATCCAAGTACTAACCAGGCCCGACCCTAATTAGCTTCCTAGATCAGACTAGATCGGGCGTACCCAGGCTGGTATGGCCGTAAGCGAGAAACAATCTCTTGCTACAACATATATAGTCAAAGTGAGTGTGATAAACAGACATTGCATTTTCACCAATTAGATAAGCAGCTTGAACTTTGTGTCACTGAAAAAGTAGAAGAAATTACAAACACTGTTCCCATCACTTTTTAGCACAGGTAGTTGGATAAAATACAAACTTTATTTCCTTTCATCATTTGAACAGGGCAAAGGAGCATAAAGCACACACAAGCTGCATTCAGCAACAATATTCTTGTTTGTCTTATAAATACAAGGCAGATGCTAATTGAAAACACAAGGAAATTTGATCCTATTAAAAAGGCAGGAAGCTGCATTTTGTCAATTCATCATTAAATGCTTACTACAAGGCAGTGTTGCTGATGAAATAGTGCAAGAGCACACCCTCGTGGACAAAATGCTTACAGCACCTGGTATTCCCAGGCGGTCTCCCATCCAAGTACTAACCAGGCCCGACCCTGCTTAGCTTCCTAGATCAGACGAGATCGGGCGTACCCAGGCTGGTATGGCCGTAAGCGAGAAACAATCTCTTGCTACAACATATATAGTCAAAGTGAGTGTGATAAACAGACATTGCATTTTCACCAATTAGATAAGCAGCTTGAACTTTGTGTCACTGAAAAAGTAGAAGAAATTACAAACACTGTTCCCATCACTTTTTAGCACAGGTAGTTGGATAAAATACAAACTTTATTTCCTTTCATCATTTGAACAGGGCAAAGGAGCATAAAGCACACACAAGCTGCATTCAGCAACAATATTCTTGTTTGTCTTATAAATACAAGGCAGATGCTAATTGAAAACACAAGGAAATTTGATCCTATTAAAAAGGCAGGAAGCTGCATTTTGTCAATTCATCATTAAATGCTTACTACAAGGCAGTGTTGCTGATGAAATAGTGCAAGAGCACACCCTCGTGGACAAAATGCTTACAGCACCTGGTATTCCCAGGCGGTCTCCCATCCAAGTACTAACCAGGCCCGACCCTGCTTAGCTTCCGAGATCAGACGAGATCGGGCGTACCCAGGCTGATATGGCCGTAAGCGAGAATCAATCTCTTGCTACAACATATATAGTCAAAGTGAGTCTGATAAAACAGAGATTTAGTCAATTCATCATTAAATGCTTACTACAAGGCAGTGTTGCTGATGAAATAGTGCAAGAGCACACCCTCGTGGACAAAATGCTTACAGCACCTGGTATTCCCAGGCGGTCTCCCATCCAAGTACTAACCAGGCCCGACCCTGCTTAGCTTCCGAGATCAGACGAGATCGGGCGTACCCAGGCTGATATGGCCGTAAGCGAGAATCAATCTCTTGCTACAACATATATAGTCAAAGTGAGTCTGATAAAACAGACATTTAGTCAATTCATCATTAAACGCTTACTACAAGGCAGTGTTGCTGATGAAATAGTGCAAGAGCACACCCTCGTGGACAAAATGCTTACAGCACCTGGTATTCCCAGGCGGTCTCCCATCCAAGTACTAACCAGGCCCGACCCTGCTTAGCTTCCTAGATCAGACGAGATCGGGCGTACCCAGGCTGATATGGCCGTAAGCGAGAATCAATCTCTTGCTACAACATATATAGTCAAAGTGAGTCTGATAAAACAGACATTTAGTCAATTCATCATTAAACGCTTACTACAAGGCAGTGTTGCTGATGAAATAGTGCAAGAGCACACCCTCGTGGACAAAATGCTTACAGCACCTGGTATTCCCAGGCGGTCTCCCATCCAAGTACTAACCAGGCCCGACCCTGCTTAGCTTCCTAGATCAGACGAGATCGGGCGTACCCAGGCTGGTATGGCCGTAAGCGAGAAACAATCTCTTGCTACAACATATATAGTCAAAGTGAGTGTGATAAACAGACATTGCATTTTCACCAATTAGATAAGCAGCTTGAACTTTGTGTCACTGAAAAAGTAGAAGAAATTACAAACACTGTTCCCATCACTTTTTAGCACAGGTAGTTGGATAAAATACAAACTTTATTTCCTTTCATCATTTGAACAGGGCAAAGGAGCATAAAGCACACACAAGCTGCATTCAGCAACAATATTCTTGTTTGTCTTATAAATACAAGGCAGATGCTAATTGAAAACACAAGGAAATTTGATCCTATTAAAAAGGCAGGAAGCTGCATTTTGTCAATTCATCATTAAATGCTTACTACAAGGCAGTGTTGCTGATGAAATAGTGCAAGAGCACACCCTCGTGGACAAAATGCTTACAGCACCTGGTATTCCCAGGCGGTCTCCCATCCAAGTACTAACCAGGCCCGACCCTGCTTAGCTTCCGAGATCAGACGAGATCGGGCGTACCCAGGCTGATATGGCCGTAAGCGAGAATCAATCTCTTGCTACAACATATATAGTCAAAGTGAGTCTGATAAAACAGACATTTAGTCAATTCATCATTAAATGCTTACTACAAGGCAGTGTTGCTGATGAAATAGTGCAAGAGCACACCCTCGTGGACAAAATGCTTACAGCACCTGGTATTCCCAGGCGGTCTCCCATCCAAGTACTAACCAGGCCCGACCCTAATTAGCTTCCTAGATCAGACGAGATCGGGCGTACCCAGGCTGGTATGGCCGTAAGCGAGAAACAATCTCTTGCTACAACATATATAGTCAAAGTGAGTGTGATAAACAGACATTGCATTTTCACCAATTAGATAAGCAGCTTGAACTTTGTGTCACTGAAAAAGTAGAAGAAATTACAAACACTGTTCCCATCACTTTTTAGCACAGGTAGTTGGATAAAATACAAACTTTATTTCCTTTCATCATTTGAACAGGGCAAAGGAGCATAAAGCACACACAAGCTGCATTCAGCAACAATATTCTTGTTTGTCTTATAAATACAAGGCAGATGCTAATTGAAAACACAAGGAAATTTGATCCTATTAAAAAGGCAGGAAGCTGCATTTTGTCAATTCATCATTAAATGCTTACTACAAGGCAGTGTTGCTGATGAAATAGTGCAAGAGCACACCCTCGTGGACAAAATGCTTACAGCACCTGGTATTCCCAGGCGGTCTCCCATCCAAGTACTAACCAGGCCCGACCCTGCTTAGCTTCCGAGATCAGACGAGATCGGGCGTACCCAGGCTGATATGGCCGTAAGCGAGAATCAATCTCTTGCTACAACATATATAGTCAAAGTGAGTCTGATAAAACAGAGATTTAGTCAATTCATCATTAAATGCTTACTACAAGGCAGTGTTGCTGATGAAATAGTGCAAGAGCACACCCTCGTGGACAAAATGCTTACAGCACCTGGTATTCCCAGGCGGTCTCCCATCCAAGTACTAACCAGGCCCGACCCTGCTTAGCTTCCGAGATCAGACGAGATCGGGCGTACCCAGGCTGATATGGCCGTAAGCGAGAATCAATCTCTTGCTACAACATATATAGTCAAAGTGAGTCTGATAAAACAGACATTTAGTCAATTCATCATTAAACGCTTACTACAAGGCAGTGTTGCTGATGAAATAGTGCAAGAGCACACCCTCGTGGACAAAATGCTTACAGCACCTGGTATTCCCAGGCGGTCTCCCATCCAAGTACTAACCAGGCCCGACCCTGCTTAGCTTCCTAGATCAGACGAGATCGGGCGTACCCAGGCTGATATGGCCGTAAGCGAGAATCAATCTCTTGCTACAACATATATAGTCAAAGTGAGTCTGATAAAACAGACATTTAGTCAATTCATCATTAAACGCTTACTACAAGGCAGTGTTGCTGATGAAATAGTGCAAGAGCACACCCTCGTGGACAAAATGCTTACAGCACCTGGTATTCCCAGGCGGTCTCCCATCCAAGTACTAACCAGGCCCGACCCTGCTTAGCTTCCTAGATCAGACGAGATCGGGCGTACCCAGGCTGGTATGGCCGTAAGCGAGAAACAATCTCTTGCTACAACATATATAGTCAAAGTGAGTGTGATAAACAGACATTGCATTTTCACCAATTAGATAAGCAGCTTGAACTTTGTGTCACTGAAAAAGTAGAAGAAATTACAAACACTGTTCCCATCACTTTTTAGCACAGGTAGTTGGATAAAATACAAACTTTATTTCCTTTCATCATTTGAACAGGGCAAAGGAGCATAAAGCACACACAAGCTGCATTCAGCAACAATATTCTTGTTTGTCTTATAAATACAAGGCAGATGCTAATTGAAAACACAAGGAAATTTGATCCTATTAAAAAGGCAGGAAGCTGCATTTTGTCAATTCATCATTAAATGCTTACTACAAGGCAGTGTTGCTGATGAAATAGTGCAAGAGCACACCCTCGTGGACAAAATGCTTACAGCACCTGGTATTCCCAGGCGGTCTCCCATCCAAGTACTAACCAGGCCCGACCCTGCTTAGCTTCCGAGATCAGACGAGATCGGGCGTACCCAGGCTGATATGGCCGTAAGCGAGAATCAATCTCTTGCTACAACATATATAGTCAAAGTGAGTCTGATAAAACAGACATTTAGTCAATTCATCATTAAATGCTTACTACAAGGCAGTGTTGCTGATGAAATAGTGCAAGAGCACACCCTCGTGGACAAAATGCTTACAGCACCTGGTATTCCCAGGCGGTCTCCCATCCAAGTACTAACCAGGCCCGACCCTAATTAGCTTCCTAGATCAGACGAGATCGGGCGTACCCAGGCTGGTATGGCCGTAAGCGAGAAACAATCTCTTGCTACAACATATATAGTCAAAGTGAGTGTGATAAACAGACATTGCATTTTCACCAATTAGATAAGCAGCTTGAACTTTGTGTCACTGAAAAAGTAGAAGAAATTACAAACACTGTTCCCATCACTTTTTAGCACAGGTAGTTGGATAAAATACAAACTTTATTTCCTTTCATCATTTGAACAGGGCAAAGGAGCATAAAGCACACACAAGCTGCATTCAGCAACAATATTCTTGTTTGTCTTATAAATACAAGGCAGATGCTAATTGAAAACACAAGGAAATTTGATCCTATTAAAAAGGCAGGAAGCTGCATTTTGTCAATTCATCATTAAATGCTTACTACAAGGCAGTGTTGCTGATGAAATAGTGCAAGAGCACACCCTCGTGGACAAAATGCTTACAGCACCTGGTATTCCCAGGCGGTCTCCCATCCAAGTACTAACCAGGCCCGACCCTGCTTAGCTTCCTAGATCAGACGAGATCGGGCGTACCCAGGCTGGTATGGCCGTAAGCGAGAAACAATCTCTTGCTACAACATATATAGTCAAAGTGAGTGTGATAAACAGACATTGCATTTTCACCAATTAGATAAGCAGCTTGAACTTTGTGTCACTGAAAAAGTAGAAGAAATTACAAACACTGTTCCCATCACTTTTTAGCACAGGTAGTTGGATAAAATACAAACTTTATTTCCTTTCATCATTTGAACAGGGCAAAGGAGCATAAAGCACACACAAGCTGCATTCAGCAACAATATTCTTGTTTGTCTTATAAATACAAGGCAGATGCTAATTGAAAACACAAGGAAATTTGATCCTATTAAAAAGGCAGGAAGCTGCATTTTGTCAATTCATCATTAAATGCTTACTACAAGGCAGTGTTGCTGATGAAATAGTGCAAGAGCACACCCTCGTGGACAAAATGCTTACAGCACCTGGTATTCCCAGGCGGTCTCCCATCCAAGTACTAACCAGGCCCGACCCTGCTTAGCTTCCAAGATCAGACGAGATCAGGCGTACCCAGGCTGATATGGCCGTAAGCGAGAATCAATCTCTTGCTACAACATATATAGTCAAAGTGAGTCTGATAAAACAGAGATTTAGTCAATTCATCATTAAATGCTTACTACAAGGCAGTGTTGCTGATGAAATAGTGCAAGAGCACACCCTCGTGGACAAAATGCTTACAGCACCTGGTATTCCCAGGCGGTCTCCCATCCAAGTACTAACCAGGCCCGACCCTGCTTAGCTTCCGAGATCAGACGAGATCGGGCGTACCCAGGCTGATATGGCCGTAAGCAAGAATCAATCTCTTGCTACAACATATATAGTCAAAGTGAGTCTGATAAAACAGACATTTAGTCAATTCATCATTAAACGCTTACTACAAGGCAGTGTTGCTGATGAAATAGTGCAAGAGCACACCCTCGTGGACAAAATGCTTACAGCACCTGGTATTCCCAGGCGGTCTCCCATCCAAGTACTAACCAGGCCCGACCCTGCTTAGCTTCCTAGATCAGACGAGATCGGGCGTACCCAGGCTGATATGGCCGTAAGCGAGAATCAATCTCTTGCTACAACATATATAGTCAAAGTGAGTCTGATAAAACAGACATTTAGTCAATTCATCATTAAACGCTTACTACAAGGCAGTGTTGCTGATGAAATAGTGCAAGAGCACACCCTCGTGGACAAAATGCTTACAGCACCTGGTATTCCCAGGCGGTCTCCCATCCAAGTACTAACCAGGCCCGACCCTGCTTAGCTTCCTAGATCAGACGAGATCGGGCGTACCCAGGCTGGTATGGCCGTAAGCGAGAAACAATCTCTTGCTACAACATATATAGTCAAAGTGAGTGTGATAAACAGACATTGCATTTTCACCAATTAGATAAGCAGCTTGAACTTTGTGTCACTGAAAAAGTAGAAGAAATTACAAACACTGTTCCCATCACTTTTTAGCACAGGTAGTTGGATAAAATACAAACTTTATTTCCTTTCATCATTTGAACAGGGCAAAGGAGCATAAAGCACACACAAGCTGCATTCAGCAACAATATTCTTGTTTGTCTTATAAATACAAGGCAGATGCTAATTGAAAACACAAGGAAATTTGATCCTATTAAAAAGGCAGGAAGCTGCATTTTGTCAATTCATCATTAAATGCTTACTACAAGGCAGTGTTGCTGATGAAATAGTGCAAGAGCACACCCTCGTGGACAAAATGCTTACAGCACCTGGTATTCCCAGGCGGTCTCCCATCCAAGTACTAACCAGGCCCGACCCTGCTTAGCTTCCGAGATCAGACGAGATCGGGCGTACCCAGGCTGATATGGCCGTAAGCGAGAATCAATCTCTTGCTACAACATATATAGTCAAAGTGAGTCTGATAAAACAGACATTTAGTCAATTCATCATTAAATGCTTACTACAAGGCAGTGTTGCTGATGAAATAGTGCAAGAGCACACCCTCGTGGACAAAATGCTTACAGCACCTGGTATTCCCAGGCGGTCTCCCATCCAAGTACTAACCAGGCCCGACCCTAATTAGCTTCCTAGATCAGACTAGATCGGGCGTACCCAGGCTGGTATGGCCGTAAGCGAGAAACAATCTCTTGCTACAACATATATAGTCAAAGTGAGTGTGATAAACAGACATTGCATTTTCACCAATTAGATAAGCAGCTTGAACTTTGTGTCACTGAAAAAGTAGAAGAAATTACAAACACTGTTCCCATCACTTTTTAGCACAGGTAGTTGGATAAAATACAAACTTTATTTCCTTTCATCATTTGAACAGGGCAAAGGAGCATAAAGCACACACAAGCTGCATTCAGCAACAATATTCTTGTTTGTCTTATAAATACAAGGCAGATGCTAATTGAAAACACAAGGAAATTTGATCCTATTAAAAAGGCAGGAAGCTGCATTTTGTCAATTCATCATTAAATGCTTACTACAAGGCAGTGTTGCTGATGAAATAGTGCAAGAGCACACCCTCGTGGACAAAATGCTTACAGCACCTGGTATTCCCAGGCGGTCTCCCATCCAAGTACTAACCAGGCCCGACCCTGCTTAGCTTCCTAGATCAGACGAGATCGGGCGTACCCAGGCTGGTATGGCCGTAAGCGAGAAACAATCTCTTGCTACAACATATATAGTCAAAGTGAGTGTGATAAACAGACATTGCATTTTCACCAATTAGATAAGCAGCTTGAACTTTGTGTCACTGAAAAAGTAGAAGAAATTACAAACACTGTTCCCATCACTTTTTAGCACAGGTAGTTGGATAAAATACAAACTTTATTTCCTTTCATCATTTGAACAGGGCAAAGGAGCATAAAGCACACACAAGCTGCATTCAGCAACAATATTCTTGTTTGTCTTATAAATACAAGGCAGATGCTAATTGAAAACACAAGGAAATTTGATCCTATTAAAAAGGCAGGAAGCTGCATTTTGTCAATTCATCATTAAATGCTTACTACAAGGCAGTGTTGCTGATGAAATAGTGCAAGAGCACACCCTCGTGGACAAAATGCTTACAGCACCTGGTATTCCCAGGCGGTCTCCCATCCAAGTACTAACCAGGCCCGACCCTGCTTAGCTTCCAAGATCAGACGAGATCGGGCGTACCCAGGCTGATATGGCCGTAAGCGAGAATCAATCTCTTGCTACAACATATATAGTCAAAGTGAGTCTGATAAAACAGAGATTTAGTCAATTCATCATTAAATGCTTACTACAAGGCAGTGTTGCTGATGAAATAGTGCAAGAGCACACCCTCGTGGACAAAATGCTTACAGCACCTGGTATTCCCAGGCGGTCTCCCATCCAAGTACTAACCAGGCCCGACCCTGCTTAGCTTCCGAGATCAGACGAGATCGGGCGTACCCAGGCTGATATGGCCGTAAGCGAGAATCAATCTCTTGCTACAACATATATAGTCAAAGTGAGTCTGATAAAACAGACATTTAGTCAATTCATCATTAAACGCTTACTACAAGGCAGTGTTGCTGATGAAATAGTGCAAGAGCACACCCTCGTGGACAAAATGCTTACAGCACCTGGTATTCCCAGGCGGTCTCCCATCCAAGTACTAACCAGGCCCGACCCTGCTTAGCTTCCTAGATCAGACGAGATCGGGCGTACCCAGGCTGATATGGCCGTAAGCGAGAATCAATCTCTTGCTACAACATATATAGTCAAAGTGAGTCTGATAAAACAGACATTTAGTCAATTCATCATTAAACGCTTACTACAAGGCAGTGTTGCTGATGAAATAGTGCAAGAGCACACCCTCGTGGACAAAATGCTTACAGCACCTGGTATTCCCAGGCGGTCTCCCATCCAAGTACTAACCAGGCCCGACCCTGCTTAGCTTCCTAGATCAGACGAGATCGGGCGTACCCAGGCTGGTATGGCCGTAAGCGAGAAACAATCTCTTGCTACAACATATATAGTCAAAGTGAGTGTGATAAACAGACATTGCATTTTCACCAATTAGATAAGCAGCTTGAACTTTGTGTCACTGAAAAAGTAGAAGAAATTACAAACACTGTTCCCATCACTTTTTAGCACAGGTAGTTGGATAAAATACAAACTTTATTTCCTTTCATCATTTGAACAGGCCAAAGGAGCATAAAGCACACACAAGCTGCATTCAGCAACAATATTCTTGTTTGTCTTATAAATACAAGGCAGATGCTAATTGAAAACACAAGGAAATTTGATCCTATTAAAAAGGCAGGAAGCTGCATTTTGTCAATTCATCATTAAATGCTTACTACAAGGCAGTGTTGCTGATGAAATAGTGCAAGAGCACACCCTCGTGGACAAAATGCTTACAGCACCTGGTATTCCCAGGCGGTCTCCCATCCAAGTACTAACCAGGCCCGACCCTGCTTAGCTTCCGAGATCAGACGAGATCGGGCGTACCCAGGCTGATATGGCCGTAAGCGAGAATCAATCTCTTGCTACAACATATATAGTCAAAGTGAGTCTGATAAAACAGACATTTAGTCAATTCATCATTAAATGCTTACTTCAAGGCAGTGTTGCTGATGAAATAGTGCAAGAGCACACCCTCGTGGACAAAATGCTTACAGCACCTGGTATTCCCAGGCGGTCTCCCATCCAAGTACTAACCAGGCCCGACCCTAATTAGCTTCCTAGATCAGACGAGATCGGGCGTACCCAGGCTGGTATGGCCGTAAGCGAGAAACAATCTCTTGCTACAACATATATAGTCAAAGTGAGTGTGATAAACAGACATTGCATTTTCACCAATTAGATAAGCAGCTTGAACTTTGTGTCACTGAAAAAGTAGAAGAAATTACAAACACTGTTCCCATCACTTTTTAGCACAGGTAGTTGGATAAAATACAAACTTTATTTCCTTTCATCATTTGAACAGGGCAAAGGAGCATAAAGCACACACAAGCTGCATTCAGCAACAATATTCTTGTTTGTCTTATAAATACAAGGCAGATGCTAATTGAAAACACAAGGAAATTTGATCCTATTAAAAAGGCAGGAAGCTGCATTTTGTCAATTCATCATTAAATGCTTACTACAAGGCAGTGTTGCTGATGAAATAGTGCAAGAGCACACCCTCGTGGACAAAATGCTTACAGCACCTGGTATTCCCAGGCGGTCTCCCATCCAAGTACTAACCAGGCCCGACCCTGCTTAGCTTCCTAGATCAGACGAGATCGGGCGTACCCAGGCTGGTATGGCCGTAAGCGAGAAACAATCTCTTGCTACAACATATATAGTCAAAGTGAGTGTGATAAACAGACATTGCATTTTCACCAATTAGATAAGCAGCTTGAACTTTGTGTCACTGAAAAAGTAGAAGAAATTACAAACACTGTTCCCATCACTTTTTAGCACAGGTAGTTGGATAAAATACAAACTTTATTTCCTTTCATCATTTGAACAGGGCAAAGGAGCATAAAGCACACACAAGCTGCATTCAGCAACAATATTCTTGTTTGTCTTATAAATACAAGGCAGATGCTAATTGAAAACACAAGGAAATTTGATCCTATTAAAAAGGCAGGAAGCTGCATTTTGTCAATTCATCATTAAATGCTTACTACAAGGCAGTGTTGCTGATGAAATAGTGCAAGAGCACACCCTCGTGGACAAAATGCTTACAGCACCTGGTATTCCCAGGCGGTCTCCCATCCAAGTACTAACCAGGCCCGACCCTGCTTAGCTTCCTAGATCAGACGAGATCGGGCGTACCCAGGCTGGTATGGCCGTAAGCGAGAAACAATCTCTTGCTACAACATATATAGTCAAAGTGAGTGTGATAAACAGACATTGCATTTTCACCAATTAGATAAGCAGCTTGAACTTTGTGTCACTGAAAAAGTAGAAGAAATTACAAACACTGTTCCCATCACTTTTTAGCACAGGTAGTTGGATAAAATACAAACTTTATTTCCTTTCATCATTTGAACAGGGCAAAGGAGCATAAAGCACACACAAGCTGCATTCAGCAACAATATTCTTGTTTGTCTTATAAATACAAGGCAGATGCTAATTGAAAACACAAGGAAATTTGATCCTATTAAAAAGGCAGGAAGCTGCATTTTGTCAATTCATCATTAAATGCTTACTACAAGGCAGTGTTGCTGATGAAATAGTGCAAGAGCACACCCTCGTGGACAAAATGCTTACAGCACCTGGTATTCCCAGGCGGTCTCCCATCCAAGTACTAACCAGGCCCGACCCTGCTTAGCTTCCTAGATCAGACGAGATCGGGCGTACCCAGGCTGATATGGCCGTAAGCGAGAATCAATCTCTTGCTACAACATATATAGTCAAAGTGAGTCTGATAAAACAGACATTTAGTCAATTCATCATTAAACGCTTACTACAAGGCAGTGTTGCTGATGAAATAGTGCAAGAGCACACCCTCGTGGACAAAATGCTTACAGCACCTGGTATTCCCAGGCGGTCTCCCATCCAAGTACTAACCAGGCCCGACCCTGCTTAGCTTCCTAGATCAGACGAGATCGGGCGTACCCAGGCTGGTATGGCCGTAAGCGAGAAACAATCTCTTGCTACAACATATATAGTCAAAGTGAGTGTGATAAACAGACATTGCATTTTCACCAATTAGATAAGCAGCTTGAACTTTGTGTCACTGAAAAAGTAGAAGAAATTACAAACACTGTTCCCATCACTTTTTAGCACAGGTAGTTGGATAAAATACAAACTTTATTTCCTTTCATCATTTGAACAGGGCAAAGGAGCATAAAGCACACACAAGCTGCATTCAGCAACAATATTCTTGTTTGTCTTATAAATACAAGGCAGATGCTAATTGAAAACACAAGGAAATTTGATCCTATTAAAAAGGCAGGAAGCTGCATTTTGTCAATTCATCATTAAATGCTTACTACAAGGCAGTGTTGCTGATGAAATAGTGCAAGAGCACACCCTCGTGGACAAAATGCTTACAGCACCTGGTATTCCCAGGCGGTCTCCCATCCAAGTACTAACCAGGCCCGACCCTGCTTAGCTTCCGAGATCAGACGAGATCGGGCGTACCCAGGCTGATATGGCCGTAAGCGAGAATCAATCTCTTGCTACAACATATATAGTCAAAGTGAGTCTGATAAAACAGACATTTAGTCAATTCATCATTAAATGCTTACTACAAGGCAGTGTTGCTGATGAAATAGTGCAAGAGCACACCCTCGTGGACAAAATGCTTACAGCACCTGGTATTCCCAGGCGGTCTCCCATCCAAGTACTAACCAGGCCCGACCCTAATTAGCTTCCTAGATCAGACGAGATCGGGCGTACCCAGGCTGGTATGGCCGTAAGCGAGAAACAATCTCTTGCTACAACATATATAGTCAAAGTGAGTGTGATAAACAGACATTGCAATTTCACCAATTAGATAAGCAGCTTGAACTTTGTGTCACTGAAAAAGTAGAAGAAATTACAAACACTGTTCCCATCACTTTTTAGCACAGGTAGTTGGATAAAATACAAACTTTATTTCCTTTCATCATTTGAACAGGGCAAAGGAGCATAAAGCACACACAAGCTGCATTCAGCAACAATATTCTTGTTTGTCTTATAAATACAAGGCAGATGCTAATTGAAAACACAAGGAAATTTGATCCTATTAAAAAGGCAGGAAGCTGCATTTTGTCAATTCATCATTAAATGCTTACTACAAGGCAGTGTTGCTGATGAAATAGTGCAAGAGCACACCCTCGTGGACAAAATGCTTACAGCACCTGGTATTCCCAGGCGGTCTCCCATCCAAGTACTAACCAGGCCCGACCCTGCTTAGCTTCCTAGATCAGACGAGATCGGGCGTACCCAGGCTGGTATGGCCGTAAGCGAGAAACAATCTCTTGCTACAACATATATAGTCAAAGTGAGTGTGATAAACAGACATTGCATTTTCACCAATTAGATAAGCAGCTTGAACTTTGTGTCACTGAAAAAGTAGAAGAAATTACAAACACTGTTCCCATCACTTTTTAGCACAGGTAGTTGGATAAAATACAAACTTTATTTCCTTTCATCATTTGAACAGGGCAAAGGAGCATAAAGCACACACAAGCTGCATTTAGCAACAATATTCTTGTTTGTCTTATAAATACAAGGCAGATGCTAATTGAAAACACAAGGAAATTTGATCCTATTAAAAAGGCAGGAAGCTGCATTTTGTCAATTCATCATTATGCTTACTACAAGGCAGTGTTGCTGATGAATAAGTGCAAGAGCACACCCTCGTGGACAAAATGCTTACAGCACCTGGTATTCCCAGGCGGTCTCCCATCCAAGTACTAACCAGGCCCGACCCTGCTTAGCTTCCAAGATCAGACGAGATCGGGCGTACCCAGGCTGATATGGCCGTAAGCGAGAATCAATCTCTTGCTACAACATATATAGTCAAAGTGAGTCTGATAAAACAGACATTTAGTCAATTCATCATTAAATGCTTACTACAAGGCAGTGTTGCTGATGAAATAGTGCAAGAGCACACCCTCGTGGACAAAATGCTTACAGCACCTGGTATTCCCAGGCGGTCTCCCATCCAAGTACTAACCAGGCCCGACCCTGCTTAGCTTCCGAGATCAGACGAGATCGGGCGTACCCAGGCTGATATGGCCGTAAGCGAGAATCAATCTCTTGCTACAACATATATAGTCAAAGTGAGTCTGATAAAACAGACATTTAGTCAATTCATCATTAAATGCTTACTACAAGGCAGTGTTGCTGATGAAATAGTGCAAGAGCACACCCTCGTGGACAAAATGCTTACAGCACCTGGTATTCCCAGGCGGTCTCCCATCCAAGTACTAACCAGGCCCGACCCTAATTAGCTTCCTAGATCAGACGAGATCGGGCGTACCCAGGCTGGTATGGCCGTAAGCGAGAAACAATCTCTTGCTACAACATATATAGTCAAAGTGAGTGTGATAAACAGACATTGCATTTTCACCAATTAGATAAGCAGCTTGAACTTTGTGTCACTGAAAAAGTAGAAGAAATTACAAACACTGTTCCCATCACTTTTTAGCACAGGTAGTTGGATAAAATACAAACTTTATTTCCTTTCATCATTTGAACAGGGCAAAGGAGCATAAAGCACACACAAGCTGCATTCAGCAACAATATTCTTGTTTGTCTTATAAATACAAGGCAGATGCTAATTGAAAACACAAGGAAATTTGATCCTATTAAAAAGGCAGGAAGCTGCATTTTGTCAATTCATCATTAAATGCTTACTACAAGGCAGTGTTGCTGATGAAATAGTGCAAGAGCACACCCTCGTGGACAAAATGCTTACAGCACCTGGTATTCCCAGGCGGTCTCCCATCCAAGTACTAACCAGGCCCGACCCTGCTTAGCTTCCTAGATCAGACGAGATCGGGCGTACCCAGGCTGGTATGGCCGTAAGCGAGAAACAATCTCTTGCTACAACATATATAGTCAAAGTGAGTGTGATAAACAGACATTGCATTTTCACCAATTAGATAAGCAGCTTGAACTTTGTGTCACTGAAAAAGTAGAAGAAATTACAAACACTGTTCCCATCACTTTTTAGCACAGGTAGTTGGATAAAATACAAACTTTATTTCCTTTCATCATTTGAACAGGGCAAAGGAGCATAAAGCACACACAAGCTGCATTCAGCAACAATATTCTTGTTTGTCTTATAAATACAAGGCAGATGCTAATTGAAAACACAAGGAAATTTGATCCTATTAAAAAGGCAGGAAGCTGCATTTTGTCAATTCATCATTAAATGCTTACTACAAGGCAGTGTTGCTGATGAAATAGTGCAAGAGCACACCCTCGTGGACAAAATGCTTACAGCACCTGGTATTCCCAGGCGGTCTCCCATCCAAGTACTAACCAGGCCCGACCCTGCTTAGCTTCCTAGATCAGACGAGATCGGGCGTACCCAGGATGGTATGGCCGTAAGCGAGAAACAATCTCTTGCTACAACATATATAGTCAAAGTGAGTGTGATAAACAGACATTGCATTTTCACCAATTAGATAAGCAGCTTGAACTTTGTGTCACTGAAAAAGTAGAAGAAATTACAAACACTGTTCCCATCACTTTTTAGCACAGGTAGTTGGATAAAATACAAACTTTATTTCCTTTCATCATTTGAACAGGGCAAAGGAGCATAAAGCACACACAAGCTGCATTTAGCAACAATATTCTTGTTTGTCTTATAAATACAAGGCAGATGCTAATTGAAAACACAAGGAAATTTGATCCTATTAAAAAGGCAGGAAGCTGCATTTTGTCAATTCATCATTATGCTTACTACAAGGCAGTGTTGCTGATGAATAAGTGCAAGAGCACACCCTCGTGGACAAAATGCTTACAGCACCTGGTATTCCCAGGCGGTCTCCCATCCAAGTACTAACCAGGCCCGACCCTGCTTAGCTTCCAAGATCAGACGAGATCGGGCGTACCCAGGCTGATATGGCCGTAAGCGAGAATCAATCTCTTGCTACAACATATATAGTCAAAGTGAGTCTGATAAAACAGACATTTAGTCAATTCATCATTAAATGCTTACTACAAGGCAGTGTTGCTGATGAAATAGTGCAAGAGCACACCCTCGTGGACAAAATGCTTACAGCACCTGGTATTCCCAGGCGGTCTCCCATCCAAGTACTAACCAGGCCCGACCCGGCTTAGCTTCCGAGATCAGACGAGATCGGGCGTACCCAGGCTGATATGGCCGTAAGCGAGAATCAATCTCTTGCTACAACATATATAGTCAAAGTGAGTCTGATAAAACAGACATTTAGTCAATTCATCATTAAACGCTTACTACAAGGCAGTGTTGCTGATGAAATAGTGCAAGAGCACACCCTCGTGGACAAAATGCTTACAGCACCTGGTATTCCCAGGCGGTCTCCCATCCAAGTACTAACCAGGCCCGACCCTGCTTAGCTTCCTAGATCAGACGAGATCGGGCGTACCCAGGCTGATATGGCCGTAAGCGAGAATCAATCTCTTGCTACAACATATATAGTCAAAGTGAGTCTGATAAAACAGACATTTAGTCAATTCATCATTAAACGCTTACTACAAGGCAGTGTTGCTGATGAAATAGTGCAAGAGCACACCCTCGTGGACAAAATGCTTACAGCACCTGGTATTCCCAGGCGGTCTCCCATCCAAGTACTAACCAGGCCCGACCCTGCTTAGCTTCCTAGATCAGACGAGATCGGGCGTACCCAGGCTGGTATGGCCGTAAGCGAGAAACAATCTCTTGCTACAACATATATAGTCAAAGTGAGTGTGATAAACAGACATTGCATTTTCACCAATTAGATAAGCAGCTTGAACTTTGTGTCACTGAAAAAGTAGAAGAAATTACAAACACTGTTCCCATCACTTTTTAGCACAGGTAGTTGGATAAAATACAAACTTTATTTCCTTTCATCATTTGAACAGGGCAAAGGAGCATAAAGCACACACAAGCTGCATTCAGCAACAATATTCTTGTTTGTCTTATAAATACAAGGCAGATGCTAATTGAAAACACAAGGAAATTTGATCCTATTAAAAAGGCAGGAAGCTGCATTTTGTCAATTCATCATTAAATGCTTACTACAAGGCAGTGTTGCTGATGAAATAGTGCAAGAGCACACCCTCGTGGACAAAATGCTTACAGCACCTGGTATTCCCAGGCGGTCTCCCATCCAAGTACTAACCAGGCCCGACCCTGCTTAGCTTCCGAGATCAGACGAGATCGGGCGTACCCAGGCTGATATGGCCGTAAGCGAGAATCAATCTCTTGCTACAACATATATAGTCAAAGTGAGTCTGATAAAACAGACATTTAGTCAATTCATCATTAAATGCTTACTACAAGGCAGTGTTGCTGATGAAATAGTGCAAGAGCACACCCTCGTGGACAAAATGCTTACAGCACCTGGTATTCCCAGGCGGTCTCCCATCCAAGTACTAACCAGGCCCGACCCTAATTAGCTTCCTAGATCAGACGAGATCGGGCGTACCCAGGCTGGTATGGCCGTAAGCGAGAAACAATCTCTTGCTACAACATATATAGTCAAAGTGAGTGTGATAAACAGACATTGCATTTTCACCAATTAGATAAGCAGCTTGAACTTTGTGTCACTGAAAAAGTAGAAGAAATTACAAACACTGTTCCCATCACTTTTTAGCACAGGTAGTTGGATAAAATACAAACTTTATTTCCTTTCATCATTTGAACAGGGCAAAGGAGCATAAAGCACACACAAGCTGCATTCAGCAACAATATTCTTGTTTGTCTTATAAATACAAGGCAGATGCTAATTGAAAACACAAGGAAATTTGATCCTATTAAAAAGGCAGGAAGCTGCATTTTGTCAATTCATCATTAAATGCTTACTACAAGGCAGTGTTGCTGATGAAATAGTGCAAGAGCACACCCTCGTGGACAAAATGCTTACAGCACCTGGTATTCCCAGGCGGTCTCCCATCCAAGTACTAACCAGGCCCGACCCTGCTTAGCTTCCTAGATCAGACGAGATCGGGCGTACCCAGGCTGGTATGGCCGTAAGCGAGAAACAATCTCTTGCTACAACATATATAGTCAAAGTGAGTGTGATAAACAGACATTGCATTTTCACCAATTAGATAAGCAGCTTGAACTTTGTGTCACTGAAAAAGTAGAAGAAATTACAAACACTGTTCCCATCACTTTTTAGCACAGGTAGTTGGATAAAATACAAACTTTATTTCCTTTCATCATTTGAACAGGGCAAAGGAGCATAAAGCACACACAAGCTGCATTCAGCAACAATATTCTTGTTTGTCTTATAAATACAAGGCAGATGCTAATTGAAAACACAAGGAAATTTGATCCTATTAAAAAGGCAGGAAGCTGCATTTTGTCAATTCATCATTAAATGCTTACTACAAGGCAGTGTTGCTGATGAAATAGTGCAAGAGCACACCCTCGTGGACAAAATGCTTACAGCACCTGGTATTCCCAGGCGGTCTCCCATCCAAGTACTAACCAGGCCCGACCCTGCTTAGCTTCCTAGATCAGACGAGATCGGGCGTACCCAGGATGGTATGGCCGTAAGCGAGAAACAATCTCTTGCTACAACATATATAGTCAAAGTGAGTGTGATAAACAGACATTGCATTTTCACCAATTAGATAAGCAGCTTGAACTTTGTGTCACTGAAAAAGTAGAAGAAATTACAAACACTGTTCCCATCACTTTTTAGCACAGGTAGTTGGATAAAATACAAACTTTATTTCCTTTCATCATTTGAACAGGGCAAAGGAGCATAAAGCACACACAAGCTGCATTTAGCAACAATATTCTTGTTTGTCTTATAAATACAAGGCAGATGCTAATTGAAAACACAAGGAAATTTGATCCTATTAAAAAGGCAGGAAGCTGCATTTTGTCAATTCATCATTATGCTTACTACAAGGCAGTGTTGCTGATGAATAAGTGCAAGAGCACACCCTCGTGGACAAAATGCTTACAGCACCTGGTATTCCCAGGCGGTCTCCCATCCAAGTACTAACCAGGCCCGACCCTGCTTAGCTTCCTAGATCAGACGAGATCGGGCGTACCCAGGCTGATATGGCCGTAAGCGAGAATCAATCTCTTGCTACAACATATATAGTCAAAGTGAGTCTGATAAAACAGACATTTAGTCAATTCATCATTAAACGCTTACTACAAGGCAGTGTTGCTGATGAAATAGTGCAAGAGCACACCCTCGTGGACAAAATGCTTACAGCACCTGGTATTCCCAGGCGGTCTCCCATCCAAGTACTAACCAGGCCCGACCCTGCTTAGCTTCCTAGATCAGACGAGATCGGGCGTACCCAGGCTGGTATGGCCGTAAGCGAGAAACAATCTCTTGCTACAACATATATAGTCAAAGTGAGTGTGATAAACAGACATTGCATTTTCACCAATTAGATAAGCAGCTTGAACTTTGTGTCACTGAAAAAGTAGAAGAAATTACAAACACTGTTCCCATCACTTTTTAGCACAGGTAGTTGGATAAAATACAAACTTTATTTCCTTTCATCATTTGAACAGGGCAAAGGAGCATAAAGCACACACAAGCTGCATTCAGCAACAATATTCTTGTTTGTCTTATAAATACAAGGCAGATGCTAATTGAAAACACAAGGAAATTTGATCCTATTAAAAAGGCAGGAAGCTGCATTTTGTCAATTCATCATTAAATGCTTACTACAAGGCAGTGTTGCTGATGAAATAGTGCAAGAGCACACCCTCGTGGACAAAATGCTTACAGCACCTGGTATTCCCAGGCGGTCTCCCATCCAAGTACTAACCAGGCCCGACCCTGCTTAGCTTCCGAGATCAGACGAGATCGGGCGTACCCAGGCTGGTATGGCCGTAAGCGAGAAACAATCTCTTGCTACAACATATATAGTCAAAGTGAGTGTGATAAACAGACATTGCATTTTCACCAATTAGATAAGCAGCTTGAACTTTGTGTCACTGAAAAAGTAGAAGAAATTACAAACACTGTTCCCATCACTTTTTAGCACAGGTAGTTGGATAAAATACAAACTTTATTTCCTTTCATCATTTGAACAGGGCAAAGGAGCATAAAGCACACACAAGCTGCATTCAGCAACAATATTCTTGTTTGTCTTATAAATACAAGGCAGATGCTAATTGAAAACACAAGGAAATTTGATCCTATTAAAAAGGCAGGAAGCTGCATTTTGTCAATTCATCATTAAATGCTTACTACAAGGCAGTGTTGCTGATGAAATAGTGCAAGAGCACACCCTCGTGGACAAAATGCTTACAGCACCTGGTATTCCCAGGCGGTCTCCCATCCAAGTACTAACCAGGCCCGACCCTGCTTAGCTTCCGAGATCAGACGAGATCGGGCGTACCCAGGCTGATATGGCCGTAAGCGAGAATCAATCTCTTGCTACAACATATATAGTCAAAGTGAGTCTGATAAAACAGACATTTAGTCAATTCATCATTAAATGCTTACTACAAGGCAGTGTTGCTGATGAAATAGTGCAAGAGCACACCCTCGTGGACAAAATGCTTACAGCACCTGGTATTCCCAGGCGGTCTCCCATCCAAGTACTAACCAGGCCCGACCCTAATTAGCTTCCTAGATCAGACGAGATCGGGCGTACCCAGGCTGGTATGGCCGTAAGCGAGAAACAATCTCTTGCTACAACATATATAGTCAAAGTGAGTGTGATAAACAGACATTGCATTTTCACCAATTAGATAAGCAGCTTGAACTTTGTGTCACTGAAAAAGTAGAAGAAATTACAAACACTGTTCCCATCACTTTTTAGCACAGGTAGTTGGATAAAATACAAACTTTATTTCCTTTCATCATTTGAACAGGGCAAAGGAGCATAAAGCACACACAAGCTGCATTCAGCAACAATATTCTTGTTTGTCTTATAAATACAAGGCAGATGCTAATTGAAAACACAAGGAAATTTGATCCTATTAAAAAGGCAGGAAGCTGCATTTTGTCAATTCATCATTAAATGCTTACTACAAGGCAGTGTTGCTGATGAAATAGTGCAAGAGCACACCCTCGTGGACAAAATGCTTACAGCACCTGGTATTCCCAGGCGGTCTCCCATCCAAGTACTAACCAGGCCCGACCCTGCTTAGCTTCCTAGATCAGACGAGATCGGGCGTACCCAGGCTGGTATGGCCGTAAGCGAGAAACAATCTCTTGCTACAACATATATAGTCAAAGTGAGTGTGATAAACAGACATTGCATTTTCACCAATTAGATAAGCAGCTTGAACTTTGTGTCACTGAAAAAGTAGAAGAAATTACAAACACTGTTCCCATCACTTTTTAGCACAGGTAGTTGGATAAAATACAAACTTTATTTCCATTCATCATTTGAACAGGGCAAAGGAGCATAAAGCACACACAAGCTGCATTTAGCAACAATATTCTTGTTTGTCTTATAAATACAAGGCAGATGCTAATTGAAAACACAAGGAAATTTGATCCTATTAAAAAGGCAGGAAGCTGCATTTTGTCAATTCATCATTATGCTTACTACAAGGCAGTGTTGCTGATGAATAAGTGCAAGAGCACACCCTCGTGGACAAAATGCTTACAGCACCTGGTATTCCCAGGCGGTCTCCCATCCAAGTACTAACCAGGCCCGACCCTGCTTAGCTTCCAAGATCAGACGAGATCGGGCGTACCCAGGCTGATATGGCCGTAAGCGAGAATCAATCTCTTGCTACAACATATATAGTCAAAGTGAGTCTGATAAAACAGACATTTAGTCAATTCATCATTAAACGCTTACTACAAGGCAGTGTTGCTGATGAAATAGTGCAAGAGCACACCCTCGTGGACAAAATGCTTACAGCACCTGGTATTCCCAGGCGGTCTCCCATCCAAGTACTAACCAGGCCCGACCCTGCTTAGCTTCCTAGATCAGACGAGATCGGGCGTACCCAGGCTGGTATGGCCGTAAGCGATAAACAATCTCTTGCTACAACATATATAGTCAAAGTGAGTGTGATAAACAGACATTGCATTTTCACCAATTAGATAAGCAGCTTGAACTTTGTGTCACTGAAAAAGTAGAAGAAATTACAAACACTGTTCCCATCACTTTTTAGCACAGGTAGTTGGATAAAATACAAACTTCATTTCCTTTCATCATTTGAACAGGGCAAAGGAGCATAAAGCACACACAAGCTGCATTCAGCAACAATATTCTTGTTTGTCTTATAAATACAAGGCAGATGCTAATTGAAAACACAAGGAAATTTGATCCTATTAAAAAGGCAGGAAGCTGCATTTTGTCAATTCATCATTAAACGCTTACTACAAGGCAGTGTTGCTGATGAAATAGTGCAAGAGCACACCCTCGTGGACAAAATGCTTACAGCACCTGGTATTCCCAGGCGGTCTCCCATCCAAGTACTAACCAGGCCCGACCCTGCTTAGCTTCCGAGATCAGACGAGATCGGGCGTACCCAGGCTGATATGGCCGTAAGCGAGAATCAATCTCTTGCTACAACATATATAGTCAAAGTGAGTCTGATAAAACAGACATTTAGTCAATTCATCATTAAATGCTTACTACAAGGCAGTGTTGCTGATGAAATAGTGCAAGAGCACACCCTCGTGGACAAAATGCTTACAGCACCTGGTATTCCCAGGCGGTCTCCCATCCAAGTACTAACCAGGCCCGACCCTGCTTAGCTTCCGAGATCAGACGAGATCGGGCGTACCCAGGCTGATATGGCCGTAAGCGAGAATCAATCTCTTGCTACAACATATATAGTCAAAGTGAGTCTGATAAAACAGACATTTAGTCAATTCATCATTAAACGCTTACTACAAGGCAGTGTTGCTGATGAAATAGTGCAAGAGCACACCCTCGTGGACAAAATGCTTACAGCACCTGGTATTCCCAGGCGGTCTCCCATCCAAGTACTAACCAGGCCCGACCCTGCTTAGCTTCCGAGATCAGACGAGATCGGGCGTACCCAGGCTGATATGGCCGTAAGCGAGAATCAATCTCTTGCTACAACATATATAGTCAAAGTGAGTCTGATAAAACAGACATTTAGTCAATTCATCATTAAACGCTTACTACAAGGCAGTGTTGTTGATGAAATAGTGCAAGAGCACACCCTCGTGGACAAAATGCTTACAGCACCTGGTATTCCCAGGCGGTCTCCCATCCAAGTACTAACCAGGCCCGACCCTGCTTAGCTTCCTAGATCAGACGAGATCGGGCGTACCCAGGCTGGTATGGCCGTAAGCGATAAACAATCTCTTGCTACAACATATATAGTCAAAGTGAGTGTGATAAACAGACATTGCATTTTCACCAATTAGATAAGCAGCTTGAACTTTGTGTCACTGAAAAAGTAGAAGAAATTACAAACACTGTTCCCATCACTTTTTAGCACAGGTAGTTGGATAAAATACAAACTTCATTTCCTTTCATCATTTGAACAGGGCAAAGGAGCATAAAGCACACACAAGCTGCATTCAGCAACAATATTCTTGTTTGTCTTATAAATACAAGGCAGATGCTAATTGAAAACACAAGGAAATTTGATCCTATTAAAAAGGCAGGAAGCTGCATTTTGTCAATTCATCATTAAATGCTTACTACAAGGCAGTGTTGCTGATGAAATAGTGCAAGAGCACACCCTCGTGGACAAAATGCTTACAGCACCTGGTATTCCCAGGCGGTCTCCCATCCAAGTACTAACCAGGCCCGACCCTGCTTAGCTTCCGAGATCAGACGAGATCGGGCGTACCCAGGCTGATATGGCCGTAAGCGAGAATCAATCTCTTGCTACAACATATATAGTCAAAGTGAGTCTGATAAAACAGACATTTAGTCAATTCATCATTAAATGCTTACTACAAGGCAGTGTTGCTGATGAAATAGTGCAAGAGCACACCCTCGTGGACAAAATGCTTACAGCACCTGGTATTCCCAGGCGGTCTCCCATCCAAGTACTAACCAGGCCCGACC
>NC_138298.1:4477500-4480000 GCF_965601325.2 Salmo salar
GCTGCTCTGGCACCCCAATGGTGGAACAAGCTCCCTCACGACGCCAGGACAGCGGAGTCAATCACCACCTTCCGGAGACACCTGAAACCCCACCTCTTTAAGGAATACCTAGGATAGGATAAAGTAATCCTTCTAACCCCCCCCCCCCCCCCCCTTAAAAGATTTAGATGCACTATTGTAAAGTGGTTGTTCCACTGGATATCATAAGGTGAATGCACCATTTTGTAAGTCGCTCTGGATAAGAGCGTCTGCTAAATGACTTAAATGTAATGTAATGTATTCCCAGGCGGTCTCCCATCCAAGTACTAACCAGGCCCGACCCTGCTTAGCTTCCTAGATCAGACGAGATCGGGCGTACCCAGGCTGGTATGGCCGTAAGCGAGAAACAATCTCTTGCTACAACATATATAGTCAAAGTGAGTGTGATAAACAGACATTGCATTTTCACCAATTAGATAAGCAGCTTGAACTTTGTGTCACTGAAAAAGTAGAAGAAATTACAAACACTGTTCCCATCACTTTTTAGCACAGGTAGTTGGATAAAATACAAACTTTATTTCCTTTCATCATTTGAACAGGGCAAAGGAGCATAAAGCACACACAAGCTGCATTTAGCAACAATATTCTTGTTTGTCTTATAAATACAAGGCAGATGCTAATTGAAAACACAAGGAAATTTGATCCTATTAAAAAGGCAGGAAGCTGCATTTTGTCAATTCATCATTATGCTTACTACAAGGCAGTGTTGCTGATGAATAAGTGCAAGAGCACACCCTCGTGGACAAAATGCTTACAGCACCTGGTATTCCCAGGCGGTCTCCCATCCAAGTACTAACCAGGCCCGACCCTGCTTAGCTTCCGAGATCAGACGAGATCGGGCGTACCCAGGCTGATATGGCCGTAAGCGAGAATCAATCTCTTGCTACAACATATATAGTCAAAGTGAGTCTGATAAAACAGACATTTAGTCAATTCATCATTAAACGCTTACTACAAGGCAGTGTTGCTGATGAAATAGTGCAAGAGCACACCCTCGTGGACAAAATGCTTACAGCACCTCTCAGAATGACCTTCTTGATCCTAATCAGTCAGGTTTCAAGACTGGGCATTCAACTGAGACTGCTCTTCTCTGTGTCACGGAGGCTTTCCGCACTGCTAAAGCTAACTCTCTCTCCTCTGCTCTCATCCTTCTAGACCTATCTGCTGCCTTTGATACTGTGAACCATCAGATCCTCCTCTCCACCCTCTCCGAGTTGGGCATCTCCGGCGCGGCCCACGCTTGGATTGCATCCTACCTGACAGGTCGCTCCTACCAGGTGGCGTGGCGAGAATCTGTCTCCGCACCATGCGCTCTCACCACTGGTGTCCCCCAGGGCTCTGTTCTAGGCCCTCTCCTATTCTCGCTATACACCAAGTCACTTGGCTCTGTCATATCCTCACATGGTCTCTCCTATCATTGCTATGCAGACGACACACAATTAATCTTCTCCTTTCCCCCTTCTGATAACCAGGCGGCGAATCGCATCTCTGCATGTCTGTCAGACATATCAGTGTGGATGACGGATCACCAGCTCAAGCTGAACCTCGGCAAGACGGAGCTGCTCTTCCTCCCGGGGAAGGACTGCCCCTTCCATGATCTCGCCATCACGGTTGACAACTCCCTTGTGTCCTCCTCCCAGAGTGCTAAGAACCTTGGCGTGATCCTGAACAACACCCTGTCGTTCTCCACTAACATCAAGGCGGTGACCCGATCCTGTAGGTTCATGCTCTACAACATTTGCAGAGTACGACCCTGCCTCACACAGGAAGCGGCGCAGGTCCTAATCCAGGCACTTGTCATCTCCCGTCTGGATTACTGCAACTCGCTGTTGGCTGGGCTCCCTGCCTGTGCCATTAAACCCCTACAACTCATCCAGAACGCCGCAGCCCGTCTGGTGTTCAACCTTCCCAAGTTCTCTCACGTCACCCCGCTCCTCCGCTCTCTCCACTGGCTTCCAGTTGAAGCTCGCATCCGCTACAAGACCATGGTGATTGCCTACGGAGCTGTGAAGGGAACGGCACCTCCATACCTTCAGGCTCTGATCAGGCCCTACACCCAAACAAGGGCACTGCGTTCATCCACCACTGGCCTGCTGGCCCCCCTACCTCTGAGGAAGCACAGTTCCCGCTCAGCCCAGTCAAAACTGTTCGCTGCTCTGGCACCCCAATGGTGGAACAAGCTCCCTCACGACGCCAGGACAGCGGAGTCAATCACCACCTTCCGGAGACACCTGAAACCCCACCTCTTTAAGGAATACCTAGGATAGGATAAAGTAATCCTTCTAACCCCCCCCCCCCCCCCCCTTAAAAGATTTAGATGCACTATTGTAAAGTGGTTGTTCCACTGGATATCATAAGGTGAATGCACCATTTTGTAAGTCGCTCTGGATAAGAGCGTCTGCTAAATGACTTAAATGTAATGTAATGTAATGTATTCCCAGGCGGTCTCCCATCCAAGTAC
>NC_138298.1:4485000-4492500 GCF_965601325.2 Salmo salar
AGATCAGACGAGATCGGGCGTACCCAGGCTGGTATGGCCGTAAGCGAGAAACAATCTCTTGCTACAACATATATATTCAAAGTGAGTGTGATAAACAGACATTGCATTTTCACCAATTAGATAAGCAGCTTGAACTTTGTGTCACTGAAAAAGTAGAAGAAATTACAAACACTGTTCCCATCACTTTTTAGCACAGGTAGTTGGATAAAATACCAACTTTATTTCCTTTCATCATTTGAACTGGGCAAAGGAGCACAAAGCACACACAAGCTGCATTCAGCAACAATATTCTTGTTTGTCTTATAAATACAAGGCAGATGCTAATTGAAAACACAAGGAAATTTGATCCTATTAAAAAGGCAGGAAGCTGCATTTAGTCAATTCATCATTAAATGCTTACTACAAGGCAGTGTTGCTGATGAAATAGTGCAAGAGCACACCCTCGTGGACAAAATGCTTACAGCACCTGGTATTCCCAGGCGGTCTCCCATCCAAGTACTAACCAGGCACGACCCTGCTTAGCTTCCGAGATCAGACGAGATCGGGCTTACCCAGGCTGGTATGGCCGTAAGCGAGAAACAATCTCTTGCTACAACATATATAGTCAAAGTGAGTCTGATAAAACAGACATTTAGTCAATTCATCATTAAATGCTTACTACAAGGCAGTGTTGCTGATGAAATAGTGCAAGAGCACACCCTCGTGGACAAAATGCTTACAGCACCTGGTATTCCCAGGCGGTCTCCCATCCAAGTACTAACCAGGCCCGACCCTGCTTAGCTTCCGAGATCAGACGAGATCGGGCGTACCCAGGCTGATATGGCCGTAAGTGAGAAACAATCTCTTGCTACAACATATATAGTCAAAGTGAGTCTGATAAAACAGACATTTAGTCAATTCATCATTAAATGCTTACTACAAGGCAGTGTTGCTGATGAAATAGTGCAAGAGCACACCCTCGTGGACAAAATGCTTACAGCACCTGGTATTCCCAGGCGGTCTCCCATCCAAGTACTAACCAGGCACGACCCTGCTTAGCTTCCGAGATCAGACGAGATCGGGCGTACCCAGGCTGGTATGGCCGTAAGCGAGAAACAATCTCTTGCTACAACATATATAGTCAAAGTGAGTCAGATAAAACAGACATTTAGTCAATTCATCATTAAATGCTTACTACAAGGCAGTGTTGCTGATGAAATAGTGCAAGAGCACACCCTCGTGGACAAAATGCTTACAGCACCTGGTATTCCCAGGCGGTCTCCCATCCAAGTACTAACCAGGCACGACCCTGCTTAGCTTCCGAGATCAGACGAGATCGGGCGTACCCAGGCTGGTATGGCCGTAAGCGAGAAACAATCTCTTGCTACAACATATATAGTCAAAGTGAGTCTGATAAAACAGACATTTAGTCAATTCATCATTAAATGCTTACTACAAGGCAGTGTTGCTGATGAAATAGTGCAAGAGCACACCCTCGTGGACAAAATGCTTACAGCACCTGGTATTCCCAGGCGGTCTCCCATCCAAGTACTAACCAGGCCCGACCCTGCTTAGCTTCCGAGATCAGACGAGATCGGGCGTACCCAGGCAGATATGGCCGTAAGCGAGAAACAATCTCTTGCTACAACATATATAGTCAAAGTGAGTCAGATAAAACAGACATTTAGTCAATTCATCATTAAATGCTTACTACAAGGCAGTGTTGCTGATGAAATAGTGCAAGAGCACACCCTCGTGGACAAAATGCTTACAGCACCTGGTATTCCCAGGCGGTCTCCCATCCAAGTACTAACCAGGCACGACCCTGCTTAGCTTCCGAGATCAGACGAGATCGGGCGTACCCAGGCTGGTATGGCCGTAAGCGAGAAACAATCTCTTGCTACAACATATATAGTCAAAGTGAGTCTGATAAAACAGACATTTAGTCAATTCATCATTAAATGCTTACTACAAGCCAGTGTTGCTGATGAAATAGTGCAAGAGCACACCCTCGTGGACAAAATGCTTACAGCACCTGGTATTCCCAGGCGGTCTCCCATCCAAGTACTAACCAGGCCCGACCCTGCTTAGCTTCCGAGATCAGACGAGATCGGGCGAACCCAGGCTGGTATGGCCGTAAGCGAGACACAATCTCTTGCTACAACATATATATTCAAAGTGAGTGTGATAAACAGACATTGCATTTTCACCAATTAGATAAGCAGCTTGAACTTTGTGTCACTGAAAAAGTAGAAGAAATTACAAACACTGTTCCCATCACTTTTTAGCACAGGTAGTTGGATAAAATACCAACTTTATTTCCTTTCATCATTTGAACAGGGCAAAGGAGCACAAAGCACACACAAGCTGCATTCAGCAACAATATTCTTGTTTGTCTTATAAATACAAGGCAGATGCTAATTGAAAACACAAGGAAATTTGATCCTATTAAAAAGGCAGGAAGCTGCATTTAGTCAATTCATCATTAAATGCTTACTACAAGGCAGTGTTGCTGATGAAATAGTGCAAGAGCACACCCTCGTGGACAAAATGCTTACAGCACCTGGTATTCCCAGGCGGTCTCCCATCCAAGTACTAACCAGGCCCGACCCTGCTTAGCTTCCGAGATCAGACGAGATCGGGCGTACCCAGGCTGATATGGCCGTAAGCGAGAAACAATCTCTTGCTACAACATATATAGTCAAAGTGAGTCTGATAAAACAGACATTTAGTCAATTCATCATTAAATGCTTACTACAAGGCAGTGTTGCTGATGAAATAGTGCAAGAGCACACCCTCGTGGACAAAATGCTTACAGCACCTGGTATTCCCAGGCGGTCTCCCATCCAAGTACTAACCAGGCACGACCCTGCTTAGCTTCCGAGATCAGACGAGATCGGGCGTACCCAGGCTGGTATGGCCGTAAGCGAGAAACAATCTCTTGCTACAACATATATAGTCAAAGTGAGTCTGATAAAACAGACATTTAGTCAATTCATCATTAAATGCTTACTACAAGGCAGTGTTGCTGATGAAATAGTGCAAGAGCACACCCTCGTGGACAAAATGCTTACAGCACCTGGTATTCCCAGGCGGTCTCCCATCCAAGTACTAACCAGGCCCGACCCTGCTTAGCTTCCGAGATCAGACGAGATCGGGCGAACCCAGGCTGGTATGGCCGTAAGCGAGACACAATCTCTTGCTACAACATATATATTCAAAGTGAGTGTGATAAACAGACATTGCATTTTCACCAATTAGATAAGCAGCTTGAACTTTGTGTCACTGAAAAAGTAGAAGAAATTAAAAACACTGTTCCCATCACTTTTTAGCACAGGTAGTTGGATAAAATACCAACTTTATTTCCTTTCATCATTTGAACAGGGCAAAGGAGCACAAAGCACACACAAGCTGCATTCAGCAACAATATTCTTGTTTGTCTTATAAATACAAGGCAGATGCTAATTGAAAACACAAGGAAATTTGATCCTATTAAAAAGGCAGGAAGCTGCATTTAGTCAATTCATCATTAAATGCTTACTACAAGGCAGTGTTGCTGATGAAATAGTGCAAGAGCACACCCTCGTGGACAAAATGCTTACAGCACCTGGTATTCCCAGGCGGACTCCCATCCAAGTACTAACCAGGCCCGACCCTGCTTAGCTTCCGAGATCAGACGAGATCGGGAGTACCCAGGCTGGTATGGCCGTAAGCGAGAAACAATCTCTTGCTACAACATATATATTCAAAGTGAGTGTGATAAACAGACATTGCATTTTCACCAATTAGATAAGCAGCTTGAACTTTGTGTCACTGAAAAAGTAGAAGAAATTACAAACACTGTTCCCATCACTTTTTAGCACAGGTAGTTGGATAAAATACCAACTTTATTTCCTTTCATCATTTGAACAGGGCAAAGGAGCACAAAGCACACACAAGCTGCATTCAGCAACAATATTCTTGTTTGTCTTATAAATACAAGGCAGATGCTAATTGAAAACACAAGGAAATTTGATCCTATTAAAAAGGCAGGAAGCTGCATTTAGTCAATTCATCATTAAATGCTTACTACAAGGCAGTGTTGCTGATGAAATAGTGCAAGAGCACACCCTCGTGGACAAAATGCTTACAGCACCTGGTATTCCCAGGCGGTCTCCCATCCAAGTACTAACCAGGCACGACCCTGCTTAGCTTCCGAGATCAGACGAGATCGGGCATACCCAGGCTGGTATGGCCGTAAGCGAGAAACAATCTCTTGCTACAACATATATAGTCAAAGTGAGTCTGATAAAACAGACATTTAGTCAATTCATCATTAAATGCTTACTACAAGGCAGTGTTGCTGATGAAATAGTGCAAGAGCACACCCTCGTGGACAAAATGCTTACAGCACCTGGTATTCCCAGGCGGTCTCCCATCCAAGTACTAACCAGGCCCGACCCTGCTTAGCTTCCGAGATCAGACGAGATCGGGCGTACCCAGGCTGGTATGGCCGTAAGCGAGAAACAATCTCTTGCTACAACATATATATTCAAAGTGAGTGTGATAAACAGACATTGCATTTTCACCAATTAGATAAGCAGCTTGAACTTTGTGTCACTGAAAAAGTAGAAGAAATTACAAACACTGTTCCCATCACTTTTTAGCACAGGTAGTTGGATAAAATACCAACTTTATTTCCTTTCATCATTTGAACAGGGCAAAGGAGCACAAAGCACACACAAGCTGCATTCAGCAACAATATTCTTGTTTGTCTTATAAATACAAGGCAGATGCTAATTGAAAACACAAGGAAATTTGATCCTATTAAAAAGGCAGGAAGCTGCATTTAGTCAATTCATCATTAAATGCTTACTACAAGGCAGTGTTGCTGATGAAATAGTGCAAGAGCACACCCTCGTGGACAAAATGCTTACAGCACCTGGTATTCCCAGGCGGTCTCCCATCCAAGTACTAACCAGGCACGACCCTGCTTAGCTTCCGAGATCAGACGAGATCGGGCGTACCCAGGCTGGTATGGCCGTAAGCGAGAAACAATCTCTTGCTACAACATATATAGTCAAAGTGAGTCAGATAAAACAGACATTTAGTCAATTCATCATTAAATGCTTACTACAAGCCAGTGTTGCTGATGAAATAGTGCAAGAGCACACCCTCGTGGACAAAATGCTTACAGCACCTGGTATTCCCAGGCGGTCTCCCATCCAAGTACTAACCAGGCCCGACCCTGCTTAGCTTCCGAGATCAGACGAGATCGGGCGAACCCAGGCTGGTATGGCCGTAAGCGAGACACAATCTCTTGCTACAACATATATATTCAAAGTGAGTGTGATAAACAGACATTGCATTTTCACCAATTAGATAACCTCTTGAGGATACCCTAGGATAGGGGGCGCCACAGCGCATTTTGAAAAAAAATCGTTCCCATTTTCAACGGCCTACTAATCAAACTCAGAAGATAGGGCATGCATATACTTATTATATATGGATAGAAAACACTCTAAAGTTTCTAAAACTGTTTGAATGGTGTCTGTGAGTATAACAGAACTCATTTGGCAGGCAAAACCCTGAGACATTTTCTGACAGGAAGTGGATACCTGATGTGTTGTATTGAGTTGAAACCTATCCCATTGAAAAACACAGGGGTTTAGGAATATTTTGGCACTTCCTATTGCTTCCACTAGATGTCGCCAGTCCTTTCACAGTGGTTTGAGCCTTATAGAGTCAAAACTCAGTGAATGACAGGAGTTTGAAATTGGTCACAGGGGATGGGCCATCACCATTATGACGCCGGCGGCCATGTCTGCCCCCACCTTTGGAAACGGTTTTAAAGGCAATGAAATCATCCCCCTCGAATCTTATTGGCTCTCTTGGTGTTAGAGGCCCTGAACATTTATTTTATACAACGTTTGACATGTTTGAACGAACCTACATGCGCGAGGATTACTTTCAGTATGAAGTGCAGAGCTGCGTTTGGAGAGAGCCATAGGACGCGCTACCAACATCAGGCTAATGGAACGTGAAGTATGGCCTTTTTGACCGAAAATACATCTGTTGTGGACCTGGGATGCTTTCTGATGAAGACAACTAAAGGTAGGCGATTATTGACAATATTATTGAAGATGAGATGGTTCATACTGTTGCGTCCAAGATGGCGCCGAGCACTGTATATTAGCTGATTTTCTGAGTATCGCATCTCCTTTTATCGCAAAGTGTGATTACCCAGTAAAGTTAATTTAAAATCTGGTATGACGGGTGTTCTCAAGAGATATTCATCTATAAATGTTAGATTGACAATATACATTTAAAAAATCGTTATAGTATAGCAATTTATTGAAACGTAGCATTGTTTACCGGGACGCTTTTGAGGGGAAATTAGGTAGTCAACGTCAGACAGAGATGTAAAATGCTGTTTTTATATATAAATATGACCTTTATTGAACAAAAGAATGCATGCATTGTATAACATGATGTCCTAGGGGTGCCATCTGATGAAGTTTGTAAAAGGTTAGTGCTACATTTAGCTGTTTATTGATAATATGTGATGGAAGTGGTTGGTCGGAAAATGGCTATGAAGCTGCTTTTTACGATGGACTCATCTAATATAATCTAATGATTTGCTTTTCCTGTAAAACCTTTTTGAAATCGGACGACGTGGGTCGATTCAGGAGAGGTGTATCTATAAAAAAAAAAAATATATATTTTTAATTTTTGTAAAAAATTATGATAATTTTTTAATGCTAATTGGCGATATGATTTTTCGCTGGATTTTGATCCCGCAAACGGGATCAGATGCTCAAGAGGATAAGCAGCTTGAACTTTGTGTCACTGAAAAAGTAGAAGAAATTAAAAACACTGTTCCCATCACTTTTTAGCACAGGTAGTTGGATAAAATACCAACTTTATTTCCTTTCATCATTTGAACAGGGCAAAGGAGCACAAAGCACACACAAGCTGCATTCAGCAACAATATTCTTGTTTGTCTTATAAATACAAGGCAGATGCTAATTGAAAACACAAGGAAATTTGATCCTATTAAAAAGGCAGGAAGCTGCATTTAGTCAATTCATCATTAAATGCTTACTACAAGGCAGTGTTGCTGATGAAATAGTGCAAGAGCACACCCTCGTGGACAAAATGCTTACAGCACCTGGTATTCCCAGGCGGACTCCCATCCAAGTACTAACCAGGCCCGACCCTGCTTAGCTTCCGAGATCAGACGAGATCGGGAGTACCCAGGCTGGTATGGCCGTAAGCGAGAAACAATCTCTTGCTACAACATATATATTCAAAGTGAGTGTGATAAACAGACATTGCATTTTCACCAATTAGATAAGCAGCTTGAACTTTGTGTCACTGAAAAAGTAGAAGAAATTACAAACACTGTTCCCATCACTTTTTAGCACAGGTAGTTGGATAAAATACCAACTTTATTTCCTTTCATCATTTGAACAGGGCAAAGGAGCACAAAGCACACACAAGCTGCATTCAGCAACAATATTCTTGTTTGTCTTATAAATA
>NC_138298.1:4495000-4502500 GCF_965601325.2 Salmo salar
AAATGCTTACAGCACCTGGTATTCACAGGCGGTCTCCCATCCAAATACTAACCAGGCCCGACCCTGCTTAGCTTCCGAGATCAGACGAGATCGGGCGTACCCAGGCTGGTATGGCCGTAAGCGAGAAACAATCTCTTGCTACAACATATATAGTCAAAGTGAGTCTGATAAAACAGACATTTAGTCAATTCATCATTAAATGCTTACTACAAGGCAGTGTTGCTGATGAAATAGTGCAAGAGCACACCCTCGTGGACAAAATGCTTACAGCACCTGGTATTCCCAGGCGGTCTCCCATCCAAGTACTAACCAGGCCCGACCCTGCTTAGCTTCCGAGATCAGACGAGATCGGGCGTACCCAGGCTGGTATGGCCGTAAGCGAGAAACAATCTCTTGCTACAACATATATAGTCAAAGTGAGTCTGATAAAACAGACATTTAGTCTATTCATCATTAAATGCTTACTACAAGGCAGTGTTGCTGATGAAATAGTGCAAGAGCACACCCTCGTGGACAAAATGCTTACAGCACCTGGTATTCCCAGGCAGTCTCCCATCAAAGTACTAACTAGGCCCGACCCTGCTTAGCTTCCGAGATCAGACGAGATCGGGCGTACCCAGGCTGATATGGCCGTAAGCGAGAAACAATCTCTTGCTACAACATATATAGTCAAAGTGAGTCTGATAAAACAGAAATTTAGTAAATTCATCATTAAATGCTTACTACAAGGCAGTGTTGCTGATGAAATAGTGCAAGAGCACACCCTCGTGGACAAAATGCTTACAGCACCTGGTATTGCCAGGCAGTCTCCCATCGAAGTACTAACCAGGCCCGACCCTGCTTAGCTTCCGAGATCAGACGAGATCGGGCGTACCCAGGCTGATATGGCCGTAAGCGAGAAACAATCTCTTGCTACAACATATATAGTCAAAGTGAGTCTGATAAAACCGAAATTTAGTCAATTCATCATTAAATGCTTACTACAAGGCAGTGTTGCTGATGAAATAGTGCAAGAGCACACCCTCGTGGACAAAATGCTTACAGCACCTGGTATTCCCAGGCGGTCTCCCATCCAAGTACTAACCAGGCCCGACCCTGCTTAGCTTCCGAGATCAGACGAGATCGGGAGTACCTTTTTTTTTAAATCTTTTATTATGAAAAAACACATAATATTTACAATATTCAAACAATAATAATAAAAAGGATGAACAATTCATCCTTTTACAAAATCAAAAAAGAAAAGAAAATAAAACCAATTAAAAAACACAATCATCCACTAAAACCAATTAATAATTAAAAGCAAGTTTTCCATTTTGATCAATTTCGATAAAAGTGCTCCCCCACACAAACAGTTTTTCAAAATTACATCCTCCATATTTATATATTAGTTCAATATCTTTCTCTAAAATACTTTTAAATAAAACCTCCACACTCACAATTTTCCCTTCATAATGTCCTAAATTCCTTCTTTGTCTTACAGCGTATCTAGCATGGCTAAGAACAAAATTCATCAAATTAATATTAAAAACTTTGCTTTTTCCATTTATACCAAATAGAAACAACCTCCTCCACTCAACCCCATTTACAATATCTTCTCCCCAATGTTGTTCTAAAAGCCCCTTTATAAACTCATGAAACCCTTGTAATCTACTACATTCAATAAAAAAGTGCATAAAATTTTCCACCTCCGTACCACAAATATCACATTCTCTTTTAATGTCTCTATTTATTTGATGTAAAACCACGTTCGTAAAAATCCTATTATGTTTCAATTTAAAATCATTATCTTCACATTCTATAGAATTATATTTGACATTGACATTCTTCCATATTGATTTTACATCTATATTTACAAATACCCTAGACCACACTTTTTCTGAAGCAGGAGCTTTTATCTCTCTTAAAATACATTTTTCATAAATCTTTTTAACTTTCAAACCTGATAAAACATGTTTCTCCCCATTACTTTCATAATATAAAACCGGTAAACCCTTAGCTCTCTCAACCACCTCTGTATTTATTAAAAGCACCCATTCTTCAGGAATACACCCTAAAATTCTCTTATACATATTTTCTATTGTAGTTTTACTTATTTCATCTTCTACTTCACAAACATTATCATAAATCGCTTGTACAGTAAGAAACCCTGGAATGACCTCGTATAAAATATCCCCAATCTGTCTCATCCCAGCCCTCATAAAATATTTACAAAACAACATCTTATTATTATATTGTATCTTGGGATTTAAGAAAATTGGCTGATTTAAAATATTGTCTAAAATGGTACACTCATAATAAATATTTGGTAAAAACTCCCCCCAAGCTTCAAACACTTCTCTATAAAACAATGGTATATTACTTAACATTTCTTTTTTCATGCACATCAATAAACCATTGTCCCCCATCCTCCCAACCTCCTGCAAATACTCCTTAAAAAATCTTTTCCATCCATAATCTAGTTCACCATATAAATATTTCCGTACCATTTTAACTCTAATTGCTTTTTTCCTTACATTTAAATCCACCAACTTCAAACCCCCCTCCTCATATCCTGCAATCAATGTTTTAAAAGAAATTTTCGCTCCTTTCCCATCCCATAAAAAATCAACTAAAATCGTATTCATTTCAGATAAAACCCATTCTGGTACATCTAAAACGTTCATGACATGAATAAAAATTGACATCAGCAAGGAATTTACAACAATTACTTTCCCTTTTAATTTCAAAGCCCTCCCCTTCCACATATTTACTACCTTCCTAACTTTATTTATAACCCCACTCCATGTCAGATCCCTAGCTTCTTGTTCCTTCACCCCTAAAAACACACCTAACACCTTAAAATAATCATTTACCACCTTAAAAGGAAAAGTCCCCTCATTATTCTTCCCAACATACATTATTACTGACTTCTCCATATTCACTTTAGCTCCTGAGGCTTTCTCATATACTTTAAAACACTCCATCACCCTTTTAACACTTCCCTCATCTCTGACTGTAATTGTGGTATCGTCTGCATATTGATGAATTAAACTAAAACCTCCTTGCGGAGTCTCTACACAATTTATAAAATGATCTTTTTTAAAGGTATGCCGCTAAGGGTTCTACCGATAAAACAAACAATAAAGCTGATAAAGGGCACCCCTGTCTCACTGACCTCTCAAGAATAAAAGAATCTGTTAAAACCCCATTACATTTAACCGTACTTTTAGCCTTTCTATATAATAATTTTATCCATCTTATTATACCATTTCCAAACCCATACTTTTCCAGTACCCTAAACATAAAATCATGTTCCACCCTGTCAAAAGCTTTATTAAAATCTATACTTAAAACAATCCCCCCCATCTTGTCACTATTCATTTTATTTATCACATCTCTAAGTGTAGTTATGGTATCTGCTATATCTCTTCCAGGCACACTATAATTTTGTGTAGGTGCTATAATATCATTTAAAACCATCTTCATCCTATTTGCCAGTATCTTAGCTAAAATCTTATAATCTGAGTTTAATAAACTAATTGGCCTATAATTTTCTAGTTTCAGTTTGCTCCCCTTATTTTTATATAAAATCGATATCAGCCCTGTCACCATGGAATCTGAAACAGTATCATTGTCTTCCATATATTGATATACTTCTAATAAAATAGGTGCTAAAATACTTTCATACATTTTATAAAACTCTGCAATTAGTCCATCTACTCCAGGACTTTTATTTATTTGTAAACCCTTAATTGCATCTTTCACTTCATCCATTGTTATCTTCCTATCACACATTTGCTTATCTTCAACACCAATTTGCACATCCACACTACTTAAAATCTCTTTTACACACCCCTCCTCCACCTCCCCTTTCTTAAATAAATCCTTATAAAAATTCTGTACAGTTTCTAATATTTCAACATAATCATTTACCACTTCACCCTTTACATTTTCAATCTCACTAATATATGATTTCGTCTGTTTAGTTTTTTCTAAACCAAGAAAAAACGAGGTACATTTCTCCCCTTCTAAAACATATTTTGCCCTACTTCTAATAATTGCACCCTTACACTTCTCTATTTCACATTTGCTCAATTTTGCTTTTAAATCTAAAAACCTTTCAATAGTATAATCAGGATCACTATCACATTTCTTCATTTCTTCATTCAATTTTGTTCTTAAATAATTTTCTGCTCTTGTCATCCTACTCCTCTTCTTCCTTGCATATCTAATACTAAAAACGTTTATTTTTTCTTTAACATTTTCCCACCACTTGCACTTATCATTCCCTTTTTGCTTATCCTCCATTTCATCTTCTATCAAAGATTTAAGTCGTTTCCCGTATTCCTCATCACCTAGATACCCTGCATTCATACACCATATTCCCCCCCCTTTCCTTTCCTTATCTAACCCCACCGAAAATGTTAACCCAGCATGATCACTAAAAGTTGTAAAAATATATTTAATATCCTTCATAAAATTCCTTAACCCTTCATTTACTAAAACCAAATCTATCCGTGTCTGTTTCAATTCCCCTAAAACCACCTGCCTTCTAGAAAATTCTCTCTTATTAGGATTCTCCTCCCTCCATATATCAATTAAATTGTTTTCAACCATCATCTTCCTTAAAACCCCCCTAGATACGTCACTTCTAAAAATAGCTCCCCTTGTCATATCTAGTCTATCCATTTTTACATTAAAATCCCCAACTAAAATACAGTTTCCCTTGCACCATTTCGCTAATTCTAAAAATAAATTCCTTCTCTCTATTTCATTATTCGGCGCATAAATATTTATAATCCTAAAAACCCTACTCATATACTCAAAGTCTAAAATTAAAATCCTCCCATTATTATCATTATATATCTTCTTCACATTTTCTACTACATCCTTCCTTATTAAAATTGCAACCCCACATGAATTCCCCCTACCATTGTTTACATAAATAAAATCCCTCCATATTTTCTGTACTTCTAAAACACACATATTATCCCAGTGCGTCTCTTGAATACATAAAATATCAGAATTCTTTATGTGTACTATTCTATTAAATTTTCCTATTGTTCTCAACCCATTCGCATTTATCGACATTATTGTGACCATACTAATAAATAATAAAATTATAAAATATAATTTCATTATCCTCTACCTTTTATCCAGTTTCTTTCCTCTTCCACCCTTTCTCTCCCCCCCCTCCGCTGCTTTCCTCTTCCTGTATCCTCCTCTCATTCTTTCAAACTTTTCCCCATCATCCGAGTCCGATATCTCCTCCAAGTCCATTTCATCCAGCCAACTTTTCTTCTTTACACCCTCGTCCGTTGTGCTCCCCGTGTTCATCGCCGATTCTGGAATGTTCGTTGTGCTCCCCGTGTTCTCCGCCGTTTCTGGAATGTTCATCTCCGTCTCATGTGTAGTCGTCGTTGTGCTCCCCGTGTTCATCGCCGTTTCTGGAATGTTCGTTGTGCTCCCCGTGTTCATCTCCGTCTCATATATTGTCGTCGTTGTGCTCCCCGTGTTCATACCCGTCTCTGTTATTGTCATTAAACTTAAAACCCTCTCCATTTCTTCACCCCCCGAGTTACTTGTTTGTGCTGTGCTTTCCCCTAAAACCTGTGAGTCCCCCGAGCTTCCCCCCAGTCCACTCCCCCCCTCCTCCTGAAAACTCCATCTTCTTATTTCTGAATCCATGCTGCTCCCAATTTCGTTAATCTTCTGGTCTTCCTTCTTCTCCCTTCTTCCTTCCTCCGTCTCTCCACCTTCCACCACATCATCTCCTCCATCTTCTTCCCCTTCTTCCGACAATACAACTGCTTCCTCGAATAGTACTTGACTCCCCTCTTCAGTCATAACTTCTCCACAGTTGCATTCCGCCAATCTCTTTCTGCATCTACCACAAACATTCCTTTCCTTCTCTCCGACACACTCTCTCGCATAATGGCCTTGATTGCCGCACTTGAAACACTTGAATTCAGGGCAATCTTTAACTATGTGCCCAGGTTGTATGCACAATCGACAAACTCTGACCTGCTTGTCATGGATCACCCTGAAGTATTCAGCTCCTTCCAGCGTCTCAATTTTTGTGGAATATGGCAATGATGTGACTTTTTCCGTAAATTTAACTTTACAGAACCTTGTTCCGTCAACCACCTCCGTTCCAGGCCAAACTCTCCTCCTTATCTCCGATACGGCCGTTACTCCCCAGCTTCTCAACTTGTCCAGTATCACTTTATCTTCTATATATACCGGTAGATTCATAAAAGACACCACCAATTCATTAATATTCACATCTCTCGCCAGTATCTTGTTGTCCTTTATCCGTATACCGTCCATTATCCGTTCTTTACCTTTTCCGTTTCTCATCGTAATTTCATATTTCTTATCTCCTTTCATTCGGCATCCCACCACCTCTCCACACGTCTCCTTAATTGCTCGTAGTAATTCCATCGTCGTCACCTTTTCTTCTCCCACCAACTCAATTGCCACCGTGTATTCTTTTCCATATTTCATTCCTCCTTTTTCGTTTTCCTTCCGTTGCGCATTTTCGTTGTCTTTGTCCGTTCCGTTTGTCGTTGCCATGTTGTCCGTCATTGTGAATCAAAAATGAAAGCGAAAAAACCTCCCCCAGGCAGCAAAACTGCAGGGGGGGAAAACTAAACAAAACTAAAAACTATCCAAATGAAAAAACAATAAATTATATTGCAAAATCCAAAAAAGAAACGAAAATAGCTCTCGAGCAAACACTCTCAAGCAAACACTCACAGCTCAATTACTCGCACCTGTCGTCACTTCTCCAATCAAGGATTAGCGCCCCCAGGCTGGTATGGCCGTATGCGAGAAACAATCTCTTGCTACAACATATATAGTCAAAGTGAGTGTGATAAACAGACATTGCATTTTCACCAATTAGATAAGCAGCTTGAACTTTGTGTCACTGAAAACGTAGAAGAAATTACAAACACTGTTCCCATCACTTTTTAGCACAGGTAGTTGGATAAAATACAAACTTTATTTCCTTTCATCGTTTGAACAGGGCAAAGGAGCACAAAGCACACACAAGCTGCATTCAGCAACAATATTCTTGTTTGTCTTATAAATACAAGGCAGATGCTAATTGAAAACACAAGGAAATTTGATCCTATTAAAAAGGCAGGAAGCTGCATTTAGTCAATTCATCATTAAATGCTTACTACAAGGCAGTGTTGCTGATGAAATAGTGCAAGAGCACACCCTCGTGGACAAAATGCTTACAGCACCTGGTATTCCCAGGCGGTCTCCCATCCAAGTACTAACCAGGCCCGACCCTGCTTAGCTTCCGAGATCAGACGAGATCGGGCGTACCCAGGCTGATATGGCAGTAAGCGAGAAACAATCTCTTGCTACAACATATATAGTCAAAGTGAGTCTGATAAAACAGACATTTAGTCAATTCATCATTAAATGCTTACTACAAGGCAGTGTTGCTGATGAAATAGTGCAAGAGCACACCCTCGTGGGCAAAATGCTTACAGCACCTGGTATTCC
>NC_138298.1:4507500-4515000 GCF_965601325.2 Salmo salar
TCTCTCTTAAAATACATTTTTCATAAATCTTTTTAACTTTCAAACCTGATAAAACATGTTTCTCCCCATTACTTTCATAATATAAAACCGGTAAACCCTTAGCCCTCTCAACCACCTCTGTATTTATTAAAAGCACCCATTCTTCAGGAATACACCCTAAAATTCTCTTATACATATTTTCTATTGTAGTTTTACTTATTTCATCTTCTACTTCACAAACATTATCATAGATCGCTTGTACAGTAAGAAACCCTGGAATGACCTCGTATAAAATATCCCCAATCTGTCTCATCCCAGCCCTCATAAAATATTTACAAAACAACATCTTATTATTATATTGTATCTTGGGATTTAAGAAAATTGGCTGATTTAAAATATTGTCTAAAATGGTACACTCATAATAAATATTTGGTAAAAACTCCCCCCAAGCTTCAAACACTTCTCTATAAAACAATGGTATATTACTTAACATTTCTTTTTTCATGCACATCAATAAACCATTGTCCCCCATCCTCCCAACCTCCTGCAAATACTCCTTAAAAAATCTTTTCCATCCATAATCTAGTTCACCATATAAATATTTCCGTACCATTTTAACTCTAATTGCTTTTTTCCTTACATTTAAATCCACCAACTTCAAACCCCCCTCCTCATATCCTGCAATCAATGTTTTAAAAGAAATTTTCGCTCCTTTCCCATCCCATAAAAAATCAACTAAAATCGTATTCATTTCAGATAAAACCCATTCTGGTACATCTAAAACGTTCATGACATGAATAAAAATTGACATCAGCAAGGAATTTACAACAATTACTTTCCCTTTTAATTTCAAAGCCCTCCCCCTCCACATATTTACTACCTTCCTAACTTTATTTATAACCCCACTCCATGTCAGATCCCTAGCTTCTTGTTCCTTCACCCCTAAAAACACACCTAACACCTTAAAATAATCATTTACCACCTTAAAAGGAAAAGTCCCCTCATTATTCTTCCCAACATACATTATTACTGACTTTTCCATATTCACTTTAGCTCCTGAGGCTTTCTCATATACTTTAAAACACTCCATCACCCTTTTAACACTTCCCTCATCTCTGACTGTAATTGTGGTATCGTCTGCATATTGATGAATTAAACTAAAACCTCCTTGCGGAGTCTCTACACAATTTATAAAATGATCTTTTTTAAGGTATGCCGCTAAGGGTTCTACCGATAAAACAAACAATAAAGCTGATAAAGGGCACCCCTGTCTCACTGACCTCTCAAGAATAAAAGAATCTGTTAAAACCCCATTACATTTAACCCTACTTTTAGCCTTTCTATATAATAATTTTATCCATCTTATTATACCATTTCCAAACCCATACTTTTCCAGTACCCTAAACATAAAATCATGTTCCACCCTGTCAAAAGCTTTATTAAAATCTATACTTAAAACAATCCCCCCCATCTTGTCACTATTCATTTTATTTATCACATCTCTAAGTGTAGTTATGGTATCTGCTATATCTCTTCCAGGCACACTATAATTTTGTGTAGGTGCTATAATATCATTTAAAACCATCTTCATCCTATTTGCCAGTATCTTAGCTAAAATCTTATAATCTGAGTTTAATAAACTAATTGGCCTATAATTTTCTAGTTTCAGTTTGCTCCCCTTATTTTTATATAAAATCGATATCAGCCCTGTCACCATGGAATCTGAAACAGTATCATTGTCTTCCATATATTGATATACTTCTAATAAAATAGGTGCTAAAATACTTTCATACATTTTATAAAACTCTGCAATTAGTCCATCTACTCCAGGACTTTTATTTATTTGTAAACCCTTAATTGCATCTTTCACTTCATCCATTGTTATCTTCCTATCACACATTTGCTTATCTTCAACACCAATTTGCACATCCACACTACTTAAAATCTCTTTTACACACCCCTCCTCCACCTCCCCTTTCTTAAATAAATCCTTATAAAAATTCTGTACAGTTTCTAATATTTCAACATAATCATTTACCACTTCACCCTTTACATTTTCAATCTCACTAATATATGATTTCGTCTGTTTAGTTTTTTCTAAACCAAGAAAAAACATAAAACATATTTTGCCCTACTTCTAATAATTGCACCCTTACACTTCTCTATTTCACATTTGCTCAATTTTGCTTTTAAATCTAAAAACCTTTCAATAGTATAATCAGGATCACTATCACATTTCTTCATTTCTTCATTCAATTTTGTTCTTAAATAATTTTCTGCTCTTATCATCCTACTCCTCTTCTTCCTTGCATATCTAATACTAAAAACTTTTATTTTTTCCTTAACATTTTCCCACCACTTGCACTTATCATTCCCTTTTTGCTTATCCTCCATTTCATCTTCTATCAAAGATTTAAGTTGTTTCCCGTATTCCTCATCACCTAGATACCCTGCATTCATACACCATATTCCCCCCCCTCTCCTTTCCTTATCTAACCCCACCGAAAATGTTAACCCAGCATGATCACTAAAAGTTGTAAAAATATATTTAATATCCTTCATAAAATTCCTTAACCCTTCATTTACTAAAACCAAATCTATCCGTGTCTGTTTCAATTCCCCTAAAACCACCTGCCTTCTAGAAAATTCTCTCTTATTCGGATTCTCCTCCCTCCATATATCAATTAAATTGTTTTCAACCATCATTTTCCTTAAAACCCCCCTAGATACATCACTTCTAAAAATAGCTCCCCTTGTCATATCTAGTCTATCCATTTTTACATTAAAATCCCCAACTAAAATACAGTTTCCCTTGCACCATTTCGCTAATTCTAAAAATAAATTCCTTCTCTCTATTTCATTATTCGGCGCATAAATATTTATAATCCTAAAAACCCTACTCATATACTCAAAGTCTAAAATTAAAATCCGCCCATTATTATCATTATATATCTTCTTCACATTTTCTACTACATCCTTCCTTATTAAAATTGCAACCCCACATGAATTCCCCCTACCATTGTTTACATAAATAAAATCCCTCCATATTTTCTGTACTTCTAAAACACACATATTATCCCAGTGCGTCTCTTGAATACATAAAATATCAGAATTCTTTATGTGTACTATTCTATTAAATGTTCCTATTGTTCTCAACCCATTCGCATTTATCGACATTATTGTGACCATACTAATAAATAATAAAATTATAAAATATAATTTCATTATCCTCTACCTTTTATCCAGTTTCTTTCCTCTTCCACCCTTTCTCTCCCCCCCCTCCGCTGCTTTCCTCTTCCTGTATCCTCCTCTCATTCTTTCAAACTTTTCCCCATCATCCGAGTCCGATATCTCCTCCAAGTCCATTTCATCCAGCCAACTTTTCTTCTTTACACCCTCGTCCGTTGTGCTCCCCGTGTTCATCGCCGATTCTGGAATGTTCGTTGTGCTCCCCGTGTTCTCCGCCGTTTCTGGAATGTTCATCTCCGTCTCATGTGTAGTCGTCGTTGTGCTCCCCGTGTTCATCGCCGTTTCTGGAATGTTCGTTGTGCTCCCCGCGTTCATCTCCGTCTCATATATTGTCGTCGTTGTGCTCCCCGTGTTCATACCCGTCTCTGTTATTGTCATTAAACTTAAAACCCTCTCCATTTCTTCACCCCCCGAGTTACTTGTTTGTGCTGTGCTTTCCCCTAAAACCTGTGAGTCCCCCGAGTTTCCCCCCAGTCCACTCCCCCCCTCCTCCTGAAAACTCCATCTTCTTATTTCTGAATCCATGCTGCTCCCAATTTCGTTAATCTTCTGGTCTTCCTTCTTCTCCCTTCTTCCTTCCTCCGTCTCTCCACCTTCCACCACATCATCTCCTCCATCTTCTTCTCCTTCTTCCGACAATACAACTGCTTCCTCGAATAGTACTTGACTCCCCTCTTCAGTCATAACTTCTCCACAGTTGCATTCCGCCAATCTCTTTCTGCATCTACCACAAACATTCCTTTCCTTCTCTCCGACACACTCTCTCGCATAATGGCCTTGATTGCCGCACTTGAAACACTTGAATTCAGGGCAATCTTTAACTATGTGCCCAGGTTGTATGCACAATCGACAAACTCTGACCTGCTTGTCATGGATCACCCTGAAGTATTCAGCTCCTTCCAGCGTCTCAATTTTTGTGGAATATGGCAATGATGTGACTTTTTCCGTAAATTTAACTTGTTCCGTCAACCACCTCCGTTCCAGGCCAAACTCTCCTCCTTATCTCCGATACGGCCGTTACTCCCCAGCTTCTCAACTTGTCCAGTATCACTTTATCTTCTATATATACCGGTAGATTCATAAAAGACACCACCAATTCATTAATATTCACATCTCTCGCCAGTATCTTGTTGTCCTTTATCCGTATACCGTCCATTAGCCGTTCTTTACCTTTTCCGTTTCTCATCGTAATTTCATATTTCTTATCTCCTTTCATTCGGCATCCCACCACCTCTCCACACGTCTCCTTAATTGCTCGTAGTAATTCCATCGTCGTCACCTTTTCTTCTCCCACCAACTCAATTGCCACCGTGTATTCTTTTCCATATTTCATTCCTCCTTTTTCGTTTTCCTTCCGTTGCGCATTTTCGTTGTCTTTGTCCGTTCCGTTTGTCGTTGCCATGTTGTCCGTCATTGTGAATCAAAAATGAAAGCAAAAAAACCTCCCCCAGGCAGCAAAACTGCAGGGGGGGAAAACTAAACAAAACTAAAAACTATCCAAATGAAAAAACAATAAATTATATTGCAAAATCCAAAAAAGAAACGAAAATAGCTCTCGAGCAAACACTCTCAAGCAAACACTCACAGCTCAATTACTCGCACCTGTCGTCACTTCTCCAATCAAGGATTAGCGCCCCCAGGCTGGTATGGCCGTAAGCGAGAAACAATCTCTTGCTACAACATATATAGTCAAAGTGAGTCTGATAAAACAGACATTAAGTCAATTCATCATTAAATGCTTAATACAAGGCAGTGTTGGTGATGAAATAGTGCAAGAGCACACCCTCGTGGACAAAATGCTTACAGCACCTGGTATTCCCAGGCGGTCTCCCATCCAAGTACTAACCAGGCCCGACCCTGCTTAGCTTTCGAGATCAGACGAGATCGGGCGTACCCAGGCTGGTATGGCCGTAAGCAAGAAACAATCTCTTGCTACAACATATATAGTCAAAGTGAGTCTGATAAAACAGACATTAAGTCAATTCATCATTAAATGCTTAATACAAGGCAGTGTTGCTGATGAAATAGTGCAAGAGCACACCCTCGTGGACAAAATGCTTACAGCACCTGGTATTCCCAGGGGGTCTCCCATCCAAGTACTAACCAGGCCCGACCCTGCTTCGCTTCCGAGATCAGACGAGATCGGGCGTACCCAGGCTGGTATGGCCGTAAGCAAGAAACGATCTCTTGCTACAACATATATAGTCAAAGTGAGTCTGATAAAACAGACATTAAGTCAATTCATCATTAAATGCTTAATACAAGGCAGTGTTGCTGATGAAATAGTGCAAGAGCACACCCTCGTGGACAAAATGCTTACAGCACCTGGTATTCCCAGGCGGTCTCCCATCCAAGTACTAACCAGGCCCGACCCTGCTTAGCTTCCGAGATCAGACGAGATCGGGCGTACCCAGGCTGGTATGGCCGTAAGCGAGAAACAATCTCTTGCTACAACATATATAGTTAAAATGAGTCTGATAAACAGACATTGCATTTTCACCAATTAGATAAGCAGCTTGAACTTTGTGTCACTGAAAAAGTAGAAGAAATTACAAACACTGTTCCCATCACTTTTTAGCACAGGTAGTTGGATAAAATAGCAACTTTATTTCCTTTCATCATTTGAACAGGGCAAAGGAGCACAAAGCACACACAAGCTGCATTCAGCAACAATATTCTTGTTTGTCTTATAAATACAAGGCAGATGCTAATTGAAAACACAAGGAAATTTGATCCTATTAAAAAGGCAGGAAGCTGCATTTAGTCAATTCATCATTAAATGCTTACTACAAGGCAGTGTTGCTGATGAAATAGAGCAAGAGCACACCCTCGTGGACAAAATGCTTACAGCACCTGGTATTCCCAGGCGGTCTCCCATCCAAGTACTAACCAGGCCCGACCCTGCTTAGCTTCCGAGATCAGACGAGATTGGGCGTACCCAGGCTGGTATGGCCGTAAGCGAGAAACAATCTCTTGCTACAACATATATAGTCAAAGTGAGTCTGATAAAACAGACATTTAGTCAATTCATCATTAAATGCTTACTACAAGGCAGTGTTGCTGATGAAATAGTGCAAGAGCACACCCTCGTGGACAAAATGCTTACAGCACCTGGTATTCCCAGGCGGTCTCCCATCCAAGTACTAACCAGGCCCGACCCTGCGTGGCTTCCGAGATCAGACGAGATCGGGGGTACCCAGGCTGGTATGGCCGTAAGCGAGAAACAATCTCTTGCTACAACATATATAGTTAAAATGAGTCTGATAAACAGACATTGCATTTTCACCAATTAGATAAGCAGCTTGAACTTTGTGTCACTGAAAAAGTAGAAGAAATTACAAACACTGTTCCCATCACTTTTTAGCACAGGTAGTTGGATAAAATACCAACTTTATTTCCTTTCATCATTTGAACAGGGCAAAGGAGCACAAAGCACACACAAGCTGCATTCAGCAACAATATTCTTGTTTGTCTTATAAATACAAGGCAGATGCTAATTGAAAACACAAGGAAATTTGATCCTATTAAAAAGGCAGGAAGCTGCATTTAGTCAATTCATCATTAAATGCTTAATACAAGGCAGTGTTGCTGATGAAATAGTGCAAGAGCACACCCTCGTGGACAAAATGCTTACAGCACCTGGTATTCCCAGGCGGTCTCCCATCCAAGTACTAACCAGGCCCGACCTTGCTTAGCTTTCAAGATCAGACGAGATCGGGCGTACCCAGGCTGGTATGGCCGTAAGCAAGAAACAATCTCTTGCTACAACATATATAGTCAAAGTGAGTCTGATAAAACAGACATTAAGTCAATTCATCATTAAATGCTTAATACAAGGCAGTGTTGCTGATGAAATAGTGCAAGAGCACACCCTCGTGGACAAAATGCTTACAGCACCTGGTATTCCCAGGGGGTCTCCCATCCAAGTACTAACCAGGCCCGACCCTGCTTCGCTTCCGAGATCAGACGAGATCGGGCGTACCCAGGCTGGTATGGCCGTAAGCAAGAAACAATCTCTTGCTACAACATATATAGTCAAAGTGAGTCTGATAAAACAGACATTTAGTCAATTCATCATTAAATGCTTACTACAAGGCAGTGTTGCTGATGAAATAGTGCAAGAGCACACCCTCGTGGACAAAATGCTTACAGCACCTGGTATTCCCAGGCGGTCTCCCATCCAAGTACTAACCAGGCCCGACCCTGCTTAGCTTCCGAGATCAGACGAGATCGGGCGTACCCAGGCTGGTATGGCCGTAAGTGAGAAACAAT
>NC_138298.1:4520000-4522500 GCF_965601325.2 Salmo salar
GTCAATTCATCATTAAATGCTTACTACAAGGCAGTGTTGCTGATGAAATAGTGCAAGAGCACACCCTCGTGGACAAAATGTTTACAGCACCTGGTATTCCCAGGCGGTCTCCCATCCAAGTACTAACCAGGCCCGACCCTGCTTAGCTTCCGAGATCAGACGAGGTCGTGCGTACCCAGGCTGTTATAACCGTAAGCGAGAAACAGTCTCTTGCTACAACATATATAGTCAAAGTGAGTCTGATAAAACTGACATTTAGTCAAGTCATCATTAAATGCTTACTACAAGGCAGTGTTGCTGATGAAATAGTGCAAGAGCACACCCTCGTGGACAAAATGCTTACAGCACCTGGTATTCCCAGGCGTTCTACCATCCAAGTACTAACCAGGCCCGACCCTGCTTAGCTTCCGAGATCAGACGAGATCGGGCGTACCCAGGCTGATATGGCCGTAAGCGAGAAACAATCTCTTGCTACAACATATATAGTCAAAATGAGTCTGATAAACAGACATTGCATTTTCACAAATTAGATAAGCAGCTTGAACTTTGTGTCACTGAAAAAGTAGAAGAAATTATAAACACTGTTCCCATCACTTTTTAGCACAGGTAGTTGGATAAAATACAAACTTTATTTCCTTTCATCATTTGAACAGGGCAAAGGAGCATAAAGCACACACAAGCTGCATTCAGCAACAATATTCTTGTTTGTCTTATAAATACAAGGCAGATGCTAATTGAAAACACAAGGAAATTTGATCCTATTAAAAAGGCAGGAAGCTGCATTTAGTCAATTCATCATTAAATGCTTACTACAAGGCAGTGTTGCTGATGAAATAGTGCAAGAGCACACCCTCGTGGACAAAGTGCTTACAGCACCTGGTATTCCCAGGCGGTCTCCCATCCAAGTACTAACCAGGCCCAACCCTGCTTAGCTTCCGAGATCAGACGAGATCGGGCGTACCCAGGCTGGTATGGCCGTAAGCTAGAAACAATCTCTTGCTTCAACATATATAGTCAAAGTGAGTGTGATAAACAGACATTGCATTTTCACCAATTAGATAAGCAGCTTGAACTTTGTGTCACTGAAAAAGTAGAAGAAATTACAAACACTGTTCCCATCACTTTTTAGCACAGGTAGTTGGATAAAATACAAACTTTATTTCCTTTCATCATTTGAACAGGGCAAAGGAGCACAAAGCACACACAAGCTGCATTCAGCAAAAATATTCTTGTTTGTCTTATAAATACAAGGCAGATGCTAATTGAAAACACAAGGAAATTTGATCCTATTAAAAAGGCAGGAAGCTGCAATTAGTCAATTCATCATTAAATGCTTACTACAAGGCAGTGTTGCTGATGAAATAGTGCAAGAGCACACCCTCGTGGACAAAATGCATACAGCACCTGGTATTCCCAGGCGGTCTCCCATCCAAGTACTAAGTAGGCCCGACCCTGCTTAGCTTCCGAAATCAGACGAGATCGGGCGTACCCAGGCTGATATGGCCGTAAGCGAGAAACAATCTCTTGCTACAACATATATAGTCAAAGTGAGTCTGATAAAACAGACATTTAGACAATTCATCATTAAATGCTTACTACAAGGCAGTGTTGCTGATGAAATAGTGCAAGAGCACACCCTCGTGGACAAAATACTTACAGCACCTGGTATTCCCAGGCGGTCTACTATCCAAGTACTAACCAGGCCCGACCCTGCTTAGCTTCCGAGATCAGACGAGATCGGGCGTACCCAGGCTAATATGGCCGTAAGCGAGAAACAATCTCTTGCTACAACATATATAGTCAAAATGAGTCTGATAAACAGACATTGCATTTTCACAAATTAGATAAGCAGCTTGAAATTTGTGTCACTGAAAAAGTAGAAGAAATTATAAACACTGTTCCCATCACTTTTTAGCACAGGTAGTTGGATAAAATACAAACTTTATTTCCTTTCATCATTTGAACAGGGCAAAGGAGCATAAAGCACACACAAGCTGCATTCAGCAACAATATTCTTGTTTGTCTTATAAATACAAGGCAGATGCTAATTGAAAACACAAGGAAATTTGATCCTATTAAAAAGGCAGGAAGCTGCAATTAGTCAATTCATCATTAAATGCTTACTACAAGGCAGTGTTGCTGATGAAATAGTGCAAGAGCACACCCTCGTGGACAAAATCCTTAGAGCACCTGGTATTCCCAGGCGGTCTCCCATCCAAGTACTAAGCAGGCCCGACCCTGCTTAGCTTCCGAAATCAGACGAGATCGGGCGTACCCAGGCTGGTATGGCCGTAAGCTAGAAACAATCTCTTGCTTCAACATATATAGTCAAAGTGAGTGTGATAAACAGACATTGCATTTTCACCAATTAGATAAGCAGCTTGAACTTTGTGTCACTGAAAAAGTAGAAGAAATTACAAACACTGTTCCCATCACTTTTTAGCACAGGTAGTTGGATAAAATACAAACTTTATTTCCTTTCATCATTTGAACAGGGCAA
>NC_138298.1:4600000-4602500 GCF_965601325.2 Salmo salar
TGGACAAAATGCTTACAGCACCTGGTATTCCCAGGCGGTCTCCCATCCAAGTACTAACCAGGCCCGACCCTGCTTAGCTTCCGAGATCAGACGAGATCGGGCGTACCCAGGCTGGTATGGCCGTAAGCGAGAAACAATCTCTTGCTACAACATATATAGTCAAAGTGAGTCTGATAAAACAGACATTTAGTCAATTCATCATTAAATGCTTAATACAAGGCAGTGTTGCTGATGAAATAGTGCAAGAGCACACCCTCGTGGACAAAATGCTTACAGCACCTGGTATTCCCAGGAGGTCTCCCATCCAAGTACTAACCAGGCCCGACCCTGCTTAGCTTCCGAGATCAGACGAGATCGGGCGTACCCAGGCTGGTATGGCCGTAAGCGAGAAACAATCTCTTGCTACAACATATATAGTCAAAGTGAGTCTGATAAAACAGACATTTAGTCAATTCATCATTAAATGCTTAATACAAGGCAGTGTTGCTGATGAAATAGTGCAAGAGCACACCCTCGTGGACAAAATGCTTACAGCACCTGGTATTCCCAGGAGGTCTCCCATCCAAGTACTAACCAGGCCCGACCCTGCTTAGCTTCCGAGATCAGACGAGATCGGGCGTACCCAGGCTGGTATGGCCGTAAGCGAGAAACAATCTCTTGCTACAACATATATAGTCAAAGTGAGTCTGATAAAACAGACATTTAGTCAATTCATCATTAAATGCTTAATACAAGGCAGTGTTGCTGATGAAATAGTGCAAGAGCACACCCTCGTGGACAAAATGCTTACAGCACCTGGTATTCCCAGGCGGTCTCCCATCCAAGTACTAACCAGGCCCGACCCTGCTTAGCTTCCGAGATCAGACGGGATCGGGCGTACCCAGGCTGGTATGGCCGTAAGCGAGAAACAATCTCTTGCTACAACATATATAGTCAAAGTGAGTCTGATAAAACAGACATTTAGTCAATTCATCATTAAATGCTTAATACAAGGCAGTGTTGCTGATGAAATAGTGCAAGAGCACACCCTCGTGGACAAACTGCTTACAGCACCTGGTATTCCCAGGCGGTCTCCCATCCAAGTACTAACCAGGCCCGACCCTGCTTAGCTTCCGAGATCAGACGAGATCGGGCGTACCGAGGCTGGTATGGCCGTAAGCGAGAAACAATCTCTTGCTACAACATATATAGTCAAAGTGAGTGTGATAAACAGACATTGCATTTTCACCAATTAGATAAGCAGCTTGAACTTTGTGTCACTGAAAAAGTAGAAGAAATTACAAACACTGTTCCCATCACTTTTTAGCACAGGTAGTTGGATAAAATACAAACTTTATTTCCTTTCATCATTTCAACAGGGCAAAGGAGCACAAAGCACACACAAGCTGCATTCAGCAACAATATTCTTGTTTGTCTTATAAATACAAGGCAGATGCTAATTGAAAACACAAGGAAATTTGATCCTATTAAAAAGGCAGGAAGCTGCATTTAGTCAATTCATCATTAAATGCTTACTACAAGGCAGTGTTGCTGATGAAATAGTGCAGGGGCACACCCTCGTGGACAAAATGCTTACAGCACCTGGTATTCCCAGGCGGTCTCCCATCCAAGTACTAACCAGGCCCGACCCTGCTTAGCTTCCGAGATCAGACGAGATCGGGCGTACCCAGGCTGGTATGGCCGTAAGCGAGAAACAATCTCTTGCTACAACATATATAGTCAAAGTGAATCTGATAAAACAGACATTTAGTCAATTCATCATTAAATGCTTAATACAAGGCAGTGTTGCTGATGAAATAGTGCAAGAGCACACCCTCGTGGACAAAATGCTTACAGCACCTGGTATTCCCAGGCGGTCTCCCATCCAAGTACTAACCAGGCCCGACCCTGCTTAGCTTCCGAGATCAGACGAGATCGGGCGTACCCAGGCTGGTATGGCCGTAAGCGAGAAACAATCTCTTGCTACAACATATATAGTCAAAGTGAGTCTGATAAAACAGACATTTAGTCAATTCATCATTAAATGCTTACTACAAGGCAGTGTTGCTGATGAAATAGTGCAAGAGCACACCCTCGTGGACAAAATGCTTACAGCACCTGGTATTCCCAGGCGGTCTCCCATCCAAGTACTAACCAGGCCCGACCCTGCTTAGCTTCCGAGATCAGACGAGATCTGGCGTACCCAGGCTGGTATGGCCGGAAGCGAGAAACAATTACTTGCTACAACATATATAGTCAAAGTGAGTCTGATAAAACAGACATTTAGTCAATTCATCATTAAATGCTTAATACAAGGCAGTGTTGCTGATGAAATAGTGCAAGAGCACACCCTCGTGGACAAAATGCTTACAGCACCTGGTATTCCCAGGCGGTCTCCCATCCAAGTACTAACCAGGCCCGACCCTGCTTAGCTTCCGAGATCAGACGAGATCGGGCGTACCCAGGCTGGTATGGCCGTAAGCGAGAAACAATCTCTTGCTACAACATATATAGTCAAAGT
>NC_138298.1:4612500-4635000 GCF_965601325.2 Salmo salar
CCTGGTATTCCCAGGCTGTCTCCCATCCAAGTACTAACCAGGCCCGACCCTGCTTAGCTTCAGAGATCAGACGAGATCGGGCGTACCCAGGCTGGTATGGCCGTAAGCGAGAAACAATCTCTTGCTACAACATATATAGTCAAAGTGAGTCTGATAAAACAGACATTTAGTCAATTCATCATTAAATGCTTAATACAAGGCAGTGTTGCTGATGAAATAGTGCAAGAGCACACCCTCGTGGACAAAATGCTTACAGCACCTGGTATTCCCAGGAGGTCTCCCATCCAAGTACTAACCAGGCCCGACCCTGCTTAGCTTCCGAGATCAGACGAGATCGGGCGTACCCAGGCTGGTATGGCCGTAAGCGAGAAACAATCTCTTGCTACAACATATATAGTCAAAGTGAGTCTGATAAAACAGACATTTAGTCAATTCATCATTAAATGCTTAATACAAGGCAGTGTTGCTGATGAAATAGTGCAAGAGCACACCCTCGTGGACAAAATGCTTACAGCACCTGGTATTCCCAGGCGGTCTCCCATCCAAGTACTAACCAGGCCCGAACCTGCATAGCTTCCGAGATCAGACGAGATCGGGTGTACCCATGCTGGTATGGCCGTAAGCGAGAAACAATCTCTTGCTACAACATATATAGTCAAAGTGAGTGTGATAAACAGACATTGCATTTTCACCAATTAGATAAGCAGCTTGAACTTTGTGTCACTGAAAAAGTAGAAGAAATTACAAACACTGTTCCCATCACTTTTTAGCACAGGTAGTTGGATAAAATACAAACTTTATTTCCTTTCATCATTTGAACAGGGCAAAGGAGCACAAAGCACACACAAGCTGCATTCAGCAACAATATTCTTGTTTGTCTTATAAATACAAGGCAGATGCTAATTGAAAACACAAGGAAATTTGATCCTATTAAAAAGGCAGGAAGCTGCATTTAGTCAATTCATCATTAAATGCTTACTACAAGGCAGTGTTGCTGATGAAATAGTGCAGGGGCACACCCTCGTGGACAAAATGCTTACAGCACCTGGTATTCCCAGGCGGTCTCCCATCCAAGTACTTACCAGGCCCGACCCTGCTTAGCTTCCGAGATCAGACGAGATCGGGCGTACCCAGGCTGGTATGGCCGTAAGCGAGAAACAATCTCTTGCTACAACATATATAGTCAAAGTGAGTCTGATAAAACAGACATTTAGTCAATTCATCATTAAATGCTTAATACAAGGCAGTGTTGCTGATGAAATAGTGCAAGAGCACACCCTCGTGGACAAAATGCTTACAGCACCTGGTATTCCCAGGCGGTCTCCCATCCAAGTACTAACCAGGCCCGAACCTGCATAGCTTCCGAGATCAGACGAGATCGGGTGTACCCATGCTGGTATGGCCGTAAGCGAGAAACAATCTCTTGCTACAACATATATAGTCAAAGTGAGTGTGATAAACAGACATTGCATTTTCACCAATTAGATAAGCAGCTTGAACTTTGTGTCACTGAAAAAGTAGAAGAAATTACAAACACTGTTCCCATCACTTTTTAGCACAGGTAGTTGGATAAAATACAAACTTTATTTCCTTTCATCATTTGAACAGGGCAAAGGAGCACAAAGCACACACAAGCTGCATTCAGCAACAATATTCTTGTTTGTCTTATAAATACAAGGCAGATGCTAATTGAAAACACAAGGAAATTTGATCCTATTAAAAAGGCAGGAAGCTGCATTTAGTCAATTCATCATTAAATGCTTACTACAAGGCAGTGTTGCTGATGAAATAGTGCAGGGGCACACCCTCGTGGACAAAATGCTTACAGAACCTGGTATTCCCAGGCGGTCTCCCATCCAAGTACTTACCAGGCCCGACCCTGCTTAGCTTCCGAGATCAGACGAGATCGGGCGTACCCAGGCTGGTATGGCCGTAAGCGAGAAACAATCTCTTGCTACAACATATATAGTCAAAGTGAGTCTGATAAAACAGACATTTAGTCAATTCATCATTAAATGCTTAATACAAGGCAGTGTTGCTGATGAAATAGTGCAAGAGCACACCCTCGTGGACAAAATGCTTACAGCACCTGGTATTCCCAGGCGGTCTCCCATCCAAGTACTAACCAGGCCCGACCCTGCTTAGCTTCCGAGATCAGACGAGATCGGGCGTACCCAGGCTGGTATGGCCGTAAGCGAGAAACAATCTCTTGCTACAACATGTATAGTCAAAGTGAGTCTGATAAAACAGACATTTAGTCAATTCATCATTAAATGCTTACTACAAGGCAGTGTTGCTGATGAAATAGTGCAAGAGCACACCCTCGTGGACAAAATGCTTACAGCACCTGGTATTCCCAGGCGGTCTCCCATCCAAGTACTAACCAGGCCCGACCCTGCTTAGCTTCCGAGATCAGACGAGATCGGGCGTACCAAGGCTGGTATGGCCGTAAGCGAGAAACAATCTCTTGCTACAACATGTATAGTCAAAGTGAGTCTGATAAAACAGACATTTAGTCAATTCATCATTAAATGCTTAATACAAGGCAGTGTTGCTGATGAAATAGTGCAAGAGCACACCCTCGTGGACAAAATGCTTACAGCACCTGGTATTCCCAGGCGGTCTCCCATCCAAGTACTAACCAGGCCCGACCCTGCTTAGCTTCCGAGATCAGACGAGATCGGGCGTACCCAGGCTGGTATGGCCGTAAGCTAGAAACAATCTCTTGCTACAACATATATAGTCAAAGTGAGTCTGATAAAACAGACATTTAGTCAATTCATCATTAAATGCTTAATACAAGGCAGTGTTGCTGATGAAATAGTGCAAGAGCACACCCTCGTGGACAAAATGCTTACAGCACCTGGTATTCCCAGGCGGTCTCCCATCCAAGTACTAACCAGGCCCGACCCTGCTTAGCTTCCGAGATCAGACGAGATCGGGCGTACCCAGGCTGGTATGGCCGTAAGCGAGAAACAATCTCTTGCTACAACATATATAGTCAAAGTGAGTGTGATAAACAGACATTGCATTTTCACCAATTAGATAAGCAGCTTGAACTTTGTGTCACTGAAAAAGTAGAAGAAATTACAAACACTGTTCCCATCACTTTTTAGCACAGGTAGTTGGATAAAATACAAACTTTATTTCCTTTCATCATTTGAACAGGGCAAAGGAGCACAAAGCACACACAAGCTGCATTCAGCAACAATATTCTTGTTTGTCTTATAAATACAAGGCAGATGCTAATTGAAAACACAAGGAAATTTGATCCTATTAAAAAGGCAGGAAGCTGCATTTAGTCAATTCATCATTAAATGCTTACTACAAGGCAGTGTTGCTGATGAAATAGTGCAGGGGCACACCCTCGTGGACAAAATGCTTACAGCACCTGGTATTCCCAGGCGGTCTCCCATCCAAGTACTTACCAGGCCCGACCCTGCTTAGCTTCCGAGATCAGACGAGATCGGGCGAACCCAGGCTGGTATGGCCGTAAGCGAGAAACAATCTCTTGCTACAACATATATAGTCAAAGTGAGTGTGATAAACAGACATTGCATTTTCACCAATTAGATAAGCAGCTTGAACTTTGTGTCACTGAAAAAGTAGAAGAAATTACAAACACTGTTCCCATCACTTTTTAGCACAGGTAGTTGGATAAAATACAAACTTTATTTCCTTTCATCATTTGAACAGGGCAAAGGAGCACAAAGCACACACAAGCTGCATTCAGCAACAATATTCTTGTTTGTCTTATAAATACAAGGCAGATGCTAATTGAAAACACAAGGAAATTTGATCCTATTAAAAAGGCAGGAAGCTGCATTTAGTCAATTCATCATTAAATGCTTACTACAAGGCAGTGTTGCTGATGAAATAGTGCAGGGGCACACCCTCGTGGACAAAATGCTTACAGAACCTGGTATTCCCAGGCGGTCTCCCATCCAAGTACTTACCAGGCCCGACCCTGCTTAGCTTCCGAGATCAGACGAGATCGGGCGTACCCAGGCTGGTATGGCCGTAAGCGAGAAACAATCTCTTGCTACAACATATATAGTCAAAGTGAGTCTGATAAAACAGACATTTAGTCAATTCATCATTAAATGCTTAATACAAGGCAGTGTTGCTGATGAAATAGTGCAAGAGCACACCCTCGTGGACAAAATGCTTACAGCACCTGGTATTCCCAGGAGGTCTCCCATCCAAGTACTAACCAGGCCCGACCCTGCTTAGCTTCCGAGATCAGACGAGATCGGGCGTACCCAGGCTGGTATGGCCGTAAGCGAGAAACAATCTCTTGCTACAACATATATAGTCAAAGTGAGTCTGATAAAACAGACATTTAGTCAATTCATCATTAAATGCTTAATACAAGGCAGTGTTGCTGATGAAATAGTGCAAGAGCACACCCTCGTGGACAAAATGCTTACAGCACCTGGTATTCCCAGGCGGTCTCCCATCCAAGTACTAACCAGGCCCGAACCTGCATAGCTTCCGAGATCAGACGAGATCGGGTGTACCCATGCTGGTATGGCCGTAAGCGAGAAACAATCTCTTGCTACAACATATATAGTCAAAGTGAGTGTGATAAACAGACATTGCATTTTCACCAATTAGATAAGCAGCTTGAACTTTGTGTCACTGAAAAAGTAGAAGAAATTACAAACACTGTTCCCATCACTTTTTAGCACAGGTAGTTGGATAAAATACAAACTTTATTTCCTTTCATCATTTGAACAGGGCAAAGGAGCACAAAGCACACACAAGCTGCATTCAGCAACAATATTCTTGTTTGTCTTATAAATACAAGGCAGATGCTAATTGAAAACACAAGGAAATTTGATCCTATTAAAAAGGCAGGAAGCTGCATTTAGTCAATTCATCATTAAATGCTTACTACAAGGCAGTGTTGCTGATGAAATAGTGCAGGGGCACACCCTCGTGGACAAAATGCTTACAGCACCTGGTATTCCCAGGCGGTCTCCCATCCAAGTACTTACCAGGCCCGACCCTGCTTAGCTTCCGAGATCAGACGAGATCGGGCGTACCCAGGCTGGTATGGCCGTAAGCGAGAAACAATCTCTTGCTACAACATATATAGTCAAAGTGAGTCTGATAAAACAGACATTTAGTCAATTCATCATTAAATGCTTAATACAAGGCAGTGTTGCTGATGAAATAGTGCAAGAGCACACCCTCGTGGACAAAATGCTTACAGCACCTGGTATTCCCAGGCGGTCTCCCATCCAAGTACTAACCAGGCCCGACCCTGCTTAGCTTCCGAGATCAGACGAGATCGGGCGTACCCAGGCTGGTATGGCCGTAAGCGAGAAACAATCTCTTGCTACAACATGTATAGTCAAAGTGAGTCTGATAAAACAGACATTTAGTCAATTCATCATTAAATGCTTACTACAAGGCAGTGTTGCTGATGAAATAGTGCAAGAGCACACCCTCGTGGACAAAATGCTTACAGCACCTGGTATTCCCAGGCGGTCTCCCATCCAAGTACTAACCAGGCCCGACCCTGCTTAGCTTCCGAGATCAGACGAGATCGGGCGTACCCAGGCTGGTATGGCCGTAAGCGAGAAACAATCTCTTGCTACAACATATATAGTCAACGTGAGTCTGATAAAACAGACATTTAGTCAATTCATCATTAAAAGCTTAATACAAGGCAGTGTTGCTGATGAAATAGTGCAAGAGCACACCCTCGTGGACAAAATGCTTACAGCACCTGGTATTCCCAGGCGGTCTCCCATCCAAGTACTAACCAGGCCCGACCCTGCTTAGCTTCCGAGATCAGACGAGATCGGGCGTACCCAGGCTGGTATGGCCGTAAGCTAGAAACAATCTCTTGCTACAACATATATAGTCAAAGTGAGTCTGATAAAACAGACATTTAGTCAATTCATCATTAAATGCTTAATACAAGGCAGTGTTGCTGATGAAATAGTGCAAGAGCACACCCTCGTGGACAAAATGCTTACAGCACCTGGTATTCCCAGGCGGTCTCCCATCCAAGTACTAACCAGGCCCGACCCTGCTTAGCTTCCGAGATCAGACGAGATCGGGCGTACCAAGGCTGGTATGGCCGTAAGCGAGAAACAATCTCTTGCTACAACATGTATAGTCAAAGTGAGTCTGATAAAACAGACATTTAGTCAATTCATCATTAAATGCTTAATACAAGGCAGTGTTGCTGATGAAATAGTGCAAGAGCACACCCTCGTGGACAAAATGCTTACAGCACCTGGTATTCCCAGGCGGTCTCCCATCCAAGTACTAACCAGGCCCGACCCTGCTTAGCTTCCGAGATCAGACGAGATCGGGCGTACCCAGGCTGGTATGGCCGTAAGCTAGAAACAATCTCTTGCTACAACATATATAGTCAAAGTGAGTCTGATAAAACAGACATTTAGTCAATTCATCATTAAATGCTTAATACAAGGCAGTGTTGCTGATGAAATAGTGCAAGAGCACACCCTCGTGGACAAAATGCTTACAGCACCTGGTATTCCCAGGCGGTCTCCCATCCAAGTACTAACCAGGCCCGACCCTGCTTAGCTTCCGAGATCAGACGAGATCGGGCGTACCCAGGCTGGTATGGCCGTAAGCGAGAAACAATCTCTTGCTACAACATATATAGTCAAAGTGAGTGTGATAAACAGACATTGCATTTTCACCAATTAGATAAGCAGCTTGAACTTTGTGTCACTGAAAAAGTAGAAGAAATTACAAACACTGTTCCCATCACTTTTTAGCACAGGTAGTTGGATAAAATACAAACTTTATTTCCTTTCATCATTTGAACAGGGCAAAGGAGCACAAAGCACACACAAGCTGCATTCAGCAACAATATTCTTGTTTGTCTTATAAATACAAGGCAGATGCTAATTGAAAACACAAGGAAATTTGATCCTATTAAAAAGGCAGGAAGCTGCATTTAGTCAATTCATCATTAAATGCTTACTACAAGGCAGTGTTGCTGATGAAATAGTGCAGGGGCACACCCTCGTGGACAAAATGCTTACAGCACCTGGTATTCCCAGGCGGTCTCCCATCCAAGTACTTACCAGGCCCGACCCTGCTTAGCTTCCGAGATCAGACGAGATCGGGCGAACCCAGGCTGGTATGGCCGTAAGCGAGAAACAATCTCTTGCTACAACATATATAGTCAAAGTGAGTCTGATAAAACAGACATTTAGTCAATTCATCATTAAATGCTTAATACAAGGCAGTGTTGCTGATGAAATAGTGCAAGAGCACACCCTCGTGGACAAAATGCTTACAGCACCTGGTATTCCCAGGAGGTCTCCCATCCAAGTACTAACCAGGCCCGACCCTGCTTAGCTTCCGAGATCAGACGAGATCGGGCGTACCCAGGCTGGTATGGCCGTAAGCGAGAAACAATCTCTTGCTACAACATATATAGTCAAAGTGAGTCTGATAAAACAGACATTTAGTCAATTCATCATTAAATGCTTACTACAAGGCAGTGTTGCTGATGAAATAGTGCAAGAGCACACCCTCGTGGACAAAATGCTTACAGCACCTGGTATTCCCAGGCGGTCTCCCATCCAAGTACTAACCAGGCCCGAACCTGCATAGCTTCCGAGATCAGACGAGATCGGGTGTACCCATGCTGGTATGGCCGTAAGCGAGAAACAATCTCTTGCTACAACATATATAGTCAAAGTGAGTGTGATAAACAGACATTGCATTTTCACCAATTAGATAAGCAGCTTGAACTTTGTGTCACTGAAAAAGTAGAAGAAATTACAAACACTGTTCCCATCACTTTTTAGCACAGGTAGTTGGATAAAATACAAACTTTATTTCCTTTCATCATTTGAACAGGGCAAAGGAGCACAAAGCACACACAAGCTGCATTCAGCAACAATATTCTTGTTTGTCTTATAAATACAAGGCAGATGCTAATTGAAAACACAAGGAAATTTGATCCTATTAAAAAGGCAGGAAGCTGCATTTAGTCAATTCATCATTAAATGCTTACTACAAGGCAGTGTTGCTGATGAAATAGTGCAGGGGCACACCCTCGTGGACAAAATGCTTACAGCACCTGGTATTCCCAGGCGGTCTCCCATCCAAGTACTTACCAGGCCCGACCCTGCTTAGCTTCCGAGATCAGACGAGATCGGGCGTACCCAGGCTGGTATGGCCGTAAGCGAGAAACAATCTCTTGCTACAACATATATAGTCAAAGTGAGTCTGATAAAACAGATATTTAGTCAATTCATCATTAAATGCTTAATACAAGGCAGTGTTGCTGATGAAATAGTGCAAGAGCACACCCTCGTGGACAAAATGCTTACAGCACCTGGTATTCCCAGGCGGTCTCCCATCCAAGTACTAACCAGGCCCGACCCTGCTTAGCTTCCGAGATCAGACGAGATCGGGCGTACCCAGGCTGGTATGGCCGTAAGCGAGAAACAATCTCTTGCTACAACATATATAGTCAAAGTGAGTGTGATAAACAGACATTGCATTTTCACCAATTAGATAAGCAGCTTGAACTTTGTGTCACTGAAAAAGTAGAAGAAATTACAAACACTGTTCCCATCACTTTTTAGCACAGGTAGTTGGATAAAATACAAACTTTATTTCCTTTCATCATTTGAACAGGGCAAAGGAGCACAAAGCACACACAAGCTGCATTCAGCAACAATATTCTTGTTTGTCTTATAAATACAAGGCAGATGCTAATTGAAAACACAAGGAAATTTGATCCTATTAAAAAGGCAGGAAGCAGCATTTAGTCAATTCATCATTAAATGCTTACTACAAGGCAGTGTTGCTGATGAAATAGTGCAGGGGCACACCCTCGTGGACAAAATGCTTACAGCACCTGGTATTCCCAGGCGGTCTCCCATCCAAGTACTTACCAGGCCCGACCCTGCTTAGCTTCCGAGATCAGACGAGATCGGGCGAACCCAGGCTGGTATGGCCGTAAGCGAGAAACAATCTCTTGCTACAACATATATAGTCAAAGTGAGTCTGATAAAACAGACATTTAGTCAATTCATCATTAAATGCTTAATACAAGGCAGTGTTGCTGATGAAATAGTGCAAGAGCACACCCTCGTGGACAAAATGCTTACAGCACCTGGTATTCCCAGGAGGTCTCCCATCCAAGTACTAACCAGGCCCGACCCTGCTTAGCTTCCGAGATCAGACGAGATCGGGCGTACCCAGGCTGGTATGGCCGTAAGCGAGAAACAATCTCTTGCTACAACATATATAGTCAAAGTGAGTCTGATAAAACAGACATTTAGTCAATTCATCATTAAATGCTTAATACAAGGCAGTGTTGCTGATGAAATAGTGCAAGAGCACACCCTCGTGGACAAAATGCTTACAGCACCTGGTATTCCCAGGCGGTCTCCCATCCAAGTACTAACCAGGCCCGAACCTGCATAGCTTCCGAGATCAGACGAGATCGGGTGTACCCATGCTGGTATGGCCGTAAGCGAGAAACAATCTCTTGCTACAACATATATAGTCAAAGTGAGTGTGATAAACAGACATTGCATTTTCACCAATTAGATAAGCAGCTTGAACTTTGTGTCACTGAAAAAGTAGAAGAAATTACAAACACTGTTCCCATCACTTTTTAGCACAGGTAGTTGGATAAAATACAAACTTTATTTCCTTTCATCATTTGAACAGGGCAAAGGAGCACAAAGCACACACAAGCTGCATTCAGCAACAATATTCTTGTTTGTCTTATAAATACAAGGCAGATGCTAATTGAAAACACAAGGAAATTTGATCCTATTAAAAAGGCAGGAAGCTGCATTTAGTCAATTCATCATTAAATGCTTACTACAAGGCAGTGTTGCTGATGAAATAGTGCAGGGGCACACCCTCGTGGACAAAATGCTTACAGCACCTGGTATTCCCAGGCGGTCTCCCATCCAAGTACTTACCAGGCCCGACCCTGCTTAGCTTCCGAGATCAGACGAGATCGGGCGTACCCAGGCTGGTATGGCCGTAAGCGAGAAACAATCTCTTGCTACAACATATATAGTCAAAGTGAGTCTGATAAAACAGACATTTAGTCAATTCATCATTAAATGCTTAATACAAGGCAGTGTTGCTGATGAAATAGTGCAAGAGCACACCCTCGTGGACAAAATGCTTACAGCACCTGGTATTCCCAGGCGGTCTCCCATCCAAGTACTAACCAGGCCCGACCCTGCTTAGCTTCCGAGATCAGACGAGATCGGGCGTACCCAGGCTGGTATGGCCGTAAGCGAGAAACAATCTCTTGCTACAACATGTATAGTCAAAGTGAGTCTGATAAAACAGACATTTAGTCAATTCATCATTAAATGCTTAATACAAGGCAGTGTTGCTGATGAAATAGTGCAAGAGCACACCCTCGTGGACAAAATGCTTACAGCACCTGGTATTCCCAGGCGGTCTCCCATCCAAGTACTAACCAGGCCCGACCCTGCTTAGCTTCCGAGATCAGACGAGATCGGGCGTACCCAGGCTGGTATGGCCGTAAGCGAGAAACAATCTCTTGCTACAACATATATAGTCAACGTGAGTCTGATAAAACAGACATTTAGTCAATTCATCATTAAATGCTTAATACAAGGCAGTGTTGCTGATGAAATAGTGCAAGAGCACACCCTCGTGGACAAAATGCTTACAGCACCTGGTATTCCCAGGCGGTCTCCCATCCAAGTACTAACCAGGCCCGACCCTGCTTAGCTTCCGAGATCAGACGAGATCGGGCGTACCCAGGCTGGTATGGCCGTAAGCTAGAAACAATCTCTTGCTACAACATATATAGTCAAAGTGAGTCTGATAAAACAGACATTTAGTCAATTCATCATTAAATGCTTAATACAAGGCAGTGTTGCTGATGAAATAGTGCAAGAGCACACCCTCGTGGACAAAATGCTTACAGCACCTGGTATTCCCAGGCGGTCTCCCATCCAAGTACTAACCAGGCCCGACCCTGCTTAGCTTCCGAGATCAGACGAGATCGGGCGTACCAAGGCTGGTATGGCCGTAAGCGAGAAACAATCTCTTGCTACAACATGTATAGTCAAAGTGAGTCTGATAAAACAGACATTTAGTCAATTCATCATTAAATGCTTAATACAAGGCAGTGTTGCTGATGAAATAGTGCAAGAGCACACCCTCGTGGACAAAATGCTTACAGCACCTGGTATTCCCAGGCGGTCTCCCATCCAAGTACTAACCAGGCCCGACCCTGCTTAGCTTCCGAGATCAGACGAGATCGGGCGTACCCAGGCTGGTATGGCCGTAAGCTAGAAACAATCTCTTGCTACAACATATATAGTCAAAGTGAGTCTGATAAAACAGACATTTAGTCAATTCATCATTAAATGCTTAATACAAGGCAGTGTTGCTGATGAAATAGTGCAAGAGCACACCCTCGTGGACAAAATGCTTACAGCACCTGGTATTCCCAGGCGGTCTCCCATCCAAGTACTAACCAGGCCCGACCCTGCTTAGCTTCCGAGATCAGACGAGATCGGGCGTACCCAGGCTGGTATGGCCGTAAGCGAGAAACAATCTCTTGCTACAACATATATAGTCAAAGTGAGTGTGATAAACAGACATTGCATTTTCACCAATTAGATAAGCAGCTTGAACTTTGTGTCACTGAAAAAGTAGAAGAAATTACAAACACTGTTCCCATCACTTTTTAGCACAGGTAGTTGGATAAAATACAAACTTTATTTCCTTTCATCATTTGAACAGGGCAAAGGAGCACAAAGCACACACAAGCTGCATTCAGCAACAATATTCTTGTTTGTCTTATAAATACAAGGCAGATGCTAATTGAAAACACAAGGAAATTTGATCCTATTAAAAAGGCAGGAAGCTGCATTTAGTCAATTCATCATTAAATGCTTACTACAAGGCAGTGTTGCTGATGAAATAGTGCAGGGGCACACCCTCGTGGACAAAATGCTTACAGCACCTGGTATTCCCAGGCGGTCTCCCATCCAAGTACTTACCAGGCCCGACCCTGCTTAGCTTCCGAGATCAGACGAGATCGGGCGTACCCAGGCTGGTATGGCCGTAAGCGAGAAACAATCTCTTGCTACAACATATATAGTCAAAGTGAGTCTGATAAAACAGACATTTAGTCAATTCATCATTAAATGCTTAATACAAGGCAGTGTTGCTGATGAAATAGTGCAAGAGCACACCCTCGTGGACAAAATGCTTACAGCACCTGGTATTCCCAGGCGGTCTCCCATCCAAGTACTAACCAGGCCCGACCCTGCTTAGCTTCCGAGATCAGACGAGATCGGGCGTAACCAGGCTGGTATGGCCGTAAGCGAGAAACAATCTCTTGCTACAACATGTATAGTCAAAGTGAGTCTGATAAAACAGACATTTAGTCAATTCATCATTAAATGCTTAATACAAGGCAGTGTTGCTGATGAAATAGTGCAAGAGCACACCCTCGTGGACAAAATGCTTACAGCACCTGGTATTCCCAGGCGGTCTCCCATCCAAGTACTAACCAGGCCCGACCCTGCTTAGCTTCCGAGATCAGATGAGATCGGGCGTACCCAGGCTGGTATGGCCGTAAGCGAGAAACAATCTCTTGCTACAACATATATAGTCAAAGTGAGTCTGATAAAACAGACATTTAGTCAATTCATCATTAAATGCTTAATACAAGGCAGTGTTGCTGATGAAATAGTGCAAGAGCACACCCTCGTGGACAAAATGCTTACAGCACCTGGTATTCCCAGGCGGTCTCCCATCCAAGTACTAACCAGGCCCGACCCTGCTTAGCTTCCGAGATCAGATGAGATCGGGCGTACCCAGGCTGGTATGGCCGTAAGCGAGAAACAATCTCTTGCTACAACATATATAGTCAAAGTGAGTCTGATAAAACAGACATTTAGTCAATTCATCATTAAATGCTTAATACAAGGCAGTGTTGCTGATGAAATAGTGCAAGAGCACACCCTCGTGGACAAAATGCTTACAGCACCTGGTATTCCCAGGCGGTCTCCCATCCAAGTACTAACCAGGCCCGACCCTGCTTAGCTTCCGAGATCAGACGAGATCGGGCGTACCCAGGCTGGTATGGCCGTAAGCTAGAAACAATCTCTTGCTACAACATATATAGTCAAAGTGAGTCTGATAAAACAGACATTTAGTCAATTCATCATTAAATGCTTAATACAAGGCAGTGTTGCTGATGAAATAGTGCAAGAGCACACCCTCGTGGACAAAATGCATACAGCACCTGGTATTCCCAGGCGGTCTCCCATCCAAGTACTAACCAGGCCCGACCCTGCTTAGCTTCCGAGATCAGACGAGATCGGGCGTACCCAGGCTGGTATGGCCGTAAGCTAGAAACAATCTCTTGCTACAACATATATAGTCAAAGTGAGTCTGATAAAACAGACATTTAGTCAATTCATCATTAAATGCTTAATACAAGGCAGTGTTGCTGATGAAATAGTGCAAGAGCACACCCTCGTGGACAAAATGCTTACAGCACCTGGTATTCCCAGGCGGTCTCCCATCCAAGTACTAACCAGGCCCGACCCTGCTTAGCTTCCGAGATCAGACGAGATCGGGCGTACCCAGGCTGGTATGGCCGTAAGCGAGAAACAATCTCTTGCTACAACATATATAGTCAACGTGAGTCTGATAAAACAGACATTTAGTCAATTCATCATTAAATGCTTAATACAAGGCAGTGTTGCTGATGAAATAGTGCAAGAGCACACCCTCGTGGACAAAATGCTTACAGCACCTGGTATTCCCAGGCGGTCTCCCATCCAAGTACTAACCAGGCCCAACCCTGCTTAGCTTCCGAGATCAGACGAGATCGGGCGTACCCAGGCTGGTATGGCCGTAAGCTAGAAACAATCTCTTGCTACAACATATATAGTCAAAGTGAGTCTGATAAAACAGACATTTAGTCAATTCATCATTAAATGCTTAATACAAGGCAGTGTTGCTGATGAAATAGTGCAAGAGCACACCCTCGTGGACAAAATGCTTACAGCACCTGGTATTCCCAGGCGGTCTCCCATCCAAGTACTAACCAGGCCCGACCCTGCTTAGCTTCCGAGATCAGACGAGATCGGGCGTACCAAGGCTGGTATGGCCGTAAGCGAGAAACAATCTCTTGCTACAACATGTATAGTCAAAGTGAGTCTGATAAAACAGACATTTAGTCAATTCATCATTAAATGCTTAATACAAGGCAGTGTTGCTGATGAAATAGTGCAAGAGCACACCCTCGTGGACAAAATGCTTACAGCACCTGGTATTCCCAGGCGGTCTCCCATCCAAGTACTAACCAGGCCCGACCCTGCTTAGCTTCCGAGATCAGACGAGATCGGGCGTACCCAGGCTGGTATGGCCGTAAGCTAGAAACAATCTCTTGCTACAACATATATAGTCAAAGTGAGTCTGATAAAACAGACATTTAGTCAATTCATCATTAAATGCTTAATACAAGGCAGTGTTGCTGATGAAATAGTGCAAGAGCACACCCTCGTGGACAAAATGCTTACAGCACCTGGTATTCCCAGGCGGTCTCCCATCCAAGTACTAACCAGGCCCGACCCTGCTTAGCTTCCGAGATCAGACGAGATCGGGCGTACCCAGGCTGGTATGGCCGTAAGCGAGAAACAATCTCTTGCTACAACATATATAGTCAAAGTGAGTGTGATAAACAGACATTGCATTTTCACCAATTAGATAAGCAGCTTGAACTTTGTGTCACTGAAAAAGTAGAAGAAATTACAAACACTGTTCCCATCACTTTTTAGCACAGGTAGTTGGATAAAATACAAACTTTATTTCCTTTCATCATTTGAACAGGGCAAAGGAGCACAAAGCACACACAAGCTGCATTCAGCAACAATATTCTTGTTTGTCTTATAAATACAAGGCAGATGCTAATTGAAAACACAAGGAAATTTGATCCTATTAAAAAGGCAGGAAGCTGCATTTAGTCAATTCATCATTAAATGCTTACTACAAGGCAGTGTTGCTGATGAAATAGTGCAGGGGCACACCCTCGTGGACAAAATGCTTACAGCACCTGGTATTCCCAGGCGGTCTCCCATCCAAGTACTTACCAGGCCCGACCCTGCTTAGCTTCCGAGATCAGACGAGATCGGGCGTACCCAGGCTGGTATGGCCGTAAGCGAGAAACAATCTCTTGCTACAACATATATAGTCAAAGTGAGTCTGATAAAACAGACATTTAGTCAATTCATCATTAAATGCTTAATACAAGGCAGTGTTGCTGATGAAATAGTGCAAGAGCACACCCTCGTGGACAAAATGCTTACAGCACCTGGTATTCCCAGGCGGTCTCCCATCCAAGTACTAACCAGGCCCGACCCTGCTTAGCTTCCGAGATCAGACGAGATCGGGCGTAACCAGGCTGGTATGGCCGTAAGCGAGAAACAATCTCTTGCTACAACATGTATAGTCAAAGTGAGTCTGATAAAACAGACATTTAGTCAATTCATCATTAAATGCTTAATACAAGGCAGTGTTGCTGATGAAATAGTGCAAGAGCACACCCTCGTGGACAAAATGCTTACAGCACCTGGTATTCCCAGGCGGTCTCCCATCCAAGTACTAACCAGGCCCGACCCTGCTTAGCTTCCGAGATCAGATGAGATCGGGCGTACCCAGGCTGGTATGGCCGTAAGCGAGAAACAATCTCTTGCTACAACATATATAGTCAAAGTGAGTCTGATAAAACAGACATTTAGTCAATTCATCATTAAATGCTTAATACAAGGCAGTGTTGCTGATGAAATAGTGCAAGAGCACACCCTCGTGGACAAAATGCTTACAGCACCTGGTATTCCCAGGCGGTCTCCCATCCAAGTACTAACCAGGCCCGACCCTGCTTAGCTTCCGAGATCAGATGAGATCGGGCGTACCCAGGCTGGTATGGCCGTAAGCGAGAAACAATCTCTTGCTACAACATATATAGTCAAAGTGAGTCTGATAAAACAGACATTTAGTCAATTCATCATTAAATGCTTAATACAAGGCAGTGTTGCTGATGAAATAGTGCAAGAGCACACCCTCGTGGACAAAATGCTTACAGCACCTGGTATTCCCAGGCGGTCTCCCATCCAAGTACTAACCAGGCCCGACCCTGCTTAGCGTCCGAGATCAGACGAGATCGGGCGTACCCAGGCTGGTATGGCCGTAAGCTAGAAACAATCTCTTGCTACAACATATATAGTCAAAGTGAGTCTGATAAAACAGACATTTAGTCAATTCATCATTAAATGCTTAATACAAGGCAGTGTTGCTGATGAAATAGTGCAAGAGCACACCCTCGTGGACAAAATGCTTACAGCACCTGGTATTCCCAGGCGGTCTCCCATCCAAGTACTAACCAGGCCCGACCCTGCTTAGCTTCCGAGATCAGACGAGATCGGGCGTACCCAGGCTGGTATGGCCGTAAGCTAGAAACAATCTCTTGCTACAACATATATAGTCAAAGTGAGTCTGATAAAACAGACATTTAGTCAATTCATCATTAAATGCTTAATACAAGGCAGTGTTGCTGATGAAATAGTGCAAGAGCACACCCTCGTGGACAAAATGCTTACAGCACCTGGTATTCCCAGGCGGTCTCCCATCCAAGTACTAACCAGGCCCGACCCTGCTTAGCTTCCGAGATCAGACGAGATCGGGCGTACCCAGGCTGGTATGGCCGTAAGCTAGAAACAATCTCTTGCTACAACATATATAGTCAAAGTGAGTCTGATAAAACAGACATTTAGTCAATTCATCATTAAATGCTTAATACAAGGCAGTGTTGCTGATGAAATAGTGCAAGAGCACACCCTCGTGGACAAAATGCTTACAGCACCTGGTATTCCCAGGCGGTCTCCCATCCAAGTACTAACCAGGCCCGACCCTGCTTAGCTTCCGAGATCAGACGAGATCGGGCGTACCCAGGCTGGTATGGCCGTAAGCGAGAAACAATCTCTTGCTACAACATATATAGTCAACGTGAGTCTGATAAAACAGACATTTAGTCAATTCATCATTAAATGCTTAATACAAGGCAGTGTTGCTGATGAAATAGTGCAAGAGCACACCCTCGTGGACAAAATGCTTACAGCACCTGGTATTCCCAGGCGGTCTCCCATCCAAGTACTAACCAGGCCCAACCCTGCTTAGCTTCCGAGATCAGACGAGATCGGGCGTACCCAGGCTGGTATGGCCGTAAGCTAGAAACAATCTCTTGCTACAACATATATAGTCAAAGTGAGTCTGATAAAACAGACATTTAGTCAATTCATCATTAAATGCTTAATACAAGGCAGTGTTGCTGATGAAATAGTGCAAGAGCACACCCTCGTGGACAAAATGCTTACAGCACCTGGTATTCCCAGGCGGTCTCCCATCCAAGTACTAACCAGGCCCGACCCTGCTTAGCTTCCGAGATCAGACGAGATCGGGCGTACCAAGGCTGGTATGGCCGTAAGCGAGAAACAATCTCTTGCTACAACATGTATAGTCAAAGTGAGTCTGATAAAACAGACATTTAGTCAATTCATCATTAAATGCTTAATACAAGGCAGTGTTGCTGATGAAATAGTGCAAGAGCACACCCTCGTGGACAAAATGCTTACAGCACCTGGTATTCCCAGGCGGTCTCCCATCCAAGTACTAACCAGGCCCGACCCTGCTTAGCTTCCGAGATCAGACGAGATCGGGCGTACCCAGGCTGGTATGGCCGTAAGCTAGAAACAATCTCTTGCTACAACATATATAGTCAAAGTGAGTCTGATAAAACAGACATTTAGTCAATTCATCATTAAATGCTTAATACAAGGCAGTGTTGCTGATGAAATAGTGCAAGAGCACACCCTCGTGGACAAAATGCTTACAGCACCTGGTATTCCCAGGCGGTCTCCCATCCAAGTACTAACCAGGCCCGACCCTGCTTAGCTTCCGAGATCAGACGAGATCGGGCGTACCCAGGCTGGTATGGCCGTAAGCGAGAAACAATCTCTTGCTACAACATATATAGTCAAAGTGAGTGTGATAAACAGACATTGCATTTTCACCAATTAGATAAGCAGCTTGAACTTTGTGTCACTGAAAAAGTAGAAGAAATTACAAACACTGTTCCCATCACTTTTTAGCACAGGTAGTTGGATAAAATACAAACTTTATTTCCTTTCATCATTTGAACAGGGCAAAGGAGCACAAAGCACACACAAGCTGCATTCAGCAACAATATTCTTGTTTGTCTTATAAATACAAGGCAGATGCTAATTGAAAACACAAGGAAATTTGATCCTATTAAAAAGGCAGGAAGCTGCATTTAGTCAATTCATCATTAAATGCTTACTACAAGGCAGTGTTGCTGATGAAATAGTGCAGGGGCACACCCTCGTGGACAAAATGCTTACAGCACCTGGTATTCCCAGGCGGTCTCCCATCCAAGTACTTACCAGGCCCGACCCTGCTTAGCTTCCGAGATCAGACGAGATCGGGCGTACCCAGGCTGGTATGGCCGTAAGCGAGAAACAATCTCTTGCTACAACATATATAGTCAAAGTGAGTCTGATAAAACAGACATTTAGTCAATTCATCATTAAATGCTTAATACAAGGCAGTGTTGCTGATGAAATAGTGCAAGAGCACACCCTCGTGGACAAAATGCTTACAGCACCTGGTATTCCCAGGCGGTCTCCCATCCAAGTACTAACCAGGCCCGACCCTGCTTAGCTTCCGAGATCAGACGAGATCGGGCGTAACCAGGCTGGTATGGCCGTAAGCGAGAAACAATCTCTTGCTACAACATATATAGTCAAAGTGAGTCTGATAAAACAGACATTTAGTCAATTCATCATTAAATGCTTAATACAAGGCAGTGTTGCTGATGAAATAGTGCAAGAGCACACCCTCGTGGACAAAATGCTTACAGCACCTGGTATTCCCAGGCGGTCTCCCATCCAAGTACTAACCAGGCCCGACCCTGCTTAGCTTCCGAGATCAGACGAGATCGGGCGTACCCAGGCTGGTATGGCCGTAAGCGAGAAACAATCTCTTGCTACAACATATATAGTCAACGTGAGTCTGATAAAACAGACATTTAGTCAATTCATCATTAAATGCTTAATACAAGGCAGTGTTGCTGATGAAATAGTGCAAGAGCACACCCTCGTGGACAAAATGCTTACAGCACCTGGTATTCCCAGGCGGTCTCCCATCCAAGTACTAACCAGGCCCAACCCTGCTTAGCTTCCGAGATCAGACGAGATCGGGCGTACCCAGGCTGGTATGGCCGTAAGCTAGAAACAATCTCTTGCTACAACATATATAGTCAAAGTGAGTCTGATAAAACAGACATTTAGTCAATTCATCATTAAATGCTTAATACAAGGCAGTGTTGCTGATGAAATAGTGCAAGAGCACACCCTCGTGGACAAAATGCTTACAGCACCTGGTATTCCCAGGCGGTCTCCCATCCAAGTACTAACCAGGCCCGACCCTGCTTAGCTTCCGAGATCAGACGAGATCGGGCGTACCAAGGCTGGTATGGCCGTAAGCGAGAAACAATCTCTTGCTACAACATGTATAGTCAAAGTGAGTCTGATAAAACAGACATTTAGTCAATTCATCATTAAATGCTTAATACAAGGCAGTGTTGCTGATGAAATAGTGCAAGAGCACACCCTCGTGGACAAAATGCTTACAGCACCTGGTATTCCCAGGCGGTCTCCCATCCAAGTACTAACCAGGCCCGACCCTGCTTAGCTTCCGAGATCAGACGAGATCGGGCGTACCCAGGCTGGTATGGCCGTAAGCTAGAAACAATCTCTTGCTACAACATATATAGTCAAAGTGAGTCTGATAAAACAGACATTTAGTCAATTCATCATTAAATGCTTAATACAAGGCAGTGTTGCTGATGAAATAGTGCAAGAGCACACCCTCGTGGACAAAATGCTTACAGCACCTGGTATTCCCAGGCGGTCTCCCATCCAAGTACTAACCAGGCCCGACCCTGCTTAGCTTCCGAGATCAGACGAGATCGGGCGTACCCAGGCTGGTATGGCCGTAAGCGAGAAACAATCTCTTGCTACAACATATATAGTCAAAGTGAGTGTGATAAACAGACATTGCATTTTCACCAATTAGATAAGCAGCTTGAACTTTGTGTCACTGAAAAAGTAGAAGAAATTACAAACACTGTTCCCATCACTTTTTAGCACAGGTAGTTGGATAAAATACAAACTTTATTTCCTTTCATCATTTGAACAGGGCAAAGGAGCACAAAGCACACACAAGCTGCATTCAGCAACAATATTCTTGTTTGTCTTATAAATACAAGGCAGATGCTAATTGAAAACACAAGGAAATTTGATCCTATTAAAAAGGCAGGAAGCTGCATTTAGTCAATTCATCATTAAATGCTTACTACAAGGCAGTGTTGCTGATGAAATAGTGCAGGGGCACACCCTCGTGGACAAAATGCTTACAGCACCTGGTATTCCCAGGCGGTCTCCCATCCAAGTACTTACCAGGCCCGACCCTGCTTAGCTTCCGAGATCAGACGAGATCGGGCGTACCCAGGCTGGTATGGCCGTAAGCGAGAAACAATCTCTTGCTACAACATATATAGTCAAAGTGAGTCTGATAAAACAGACATTTAGTCAATTCATCATTAAATGCTTAATACAAGGCAGTGTTGCTGATGAAATAGTGCAAGAGCACACCCTCGTGGACAAAATGCTTACAGCACCTGGTATTCCCAGGCGGTCTCCCATCCAAGTACTAACCAGGCCCGACCCTGCTTAGCTTCCGAGATCAGACGAGATCGGGCGTAACCAGGCTGGTATGGCCGTAAGCGAGAAACAATCTCTTGCTACAACATGTATAGTCAAAGTGAGTCTGATAAAACAGACATTTAGTCAATTCATCATTAAATGCTTAATACAAGGCAGTGTTGCTGATGAAATAGTGCAAGAGCACACCCTCGTGGACAAAATGCTTACAGCACCTGGTATTCCCAGGCGGTCTCCCATCCAAGTACTAACCAGGCCCGACCCTGCTTAGCTTCCGAGATCAGATGAGATCGGGCGTACCCAGGCTGGTATGGCCGTAAGCGAGAAACAATCTCTTGCTACAACATATATAGTCAAAGTGAGTCTGATAAAACAGACATTTAGTCAATTCATCATTAAATGCTTAATACAAGGCAGTGTTGCTGATGAAATAGTGCAAGAGCACACCCTCGTGGACAAAATGCTTACAGCACCTGGTATTCCCAGGCGGTCTCCCATCCAAGTACTAACCAGGCCCGACCCTGCTTAGCTTCCGAGATCAGATGAGATCGGGCGTACCCAGGCTGGTATGGCCGTAAGCGAGAAACAATCTCTTGCTACAACATATATAGTCAAAGTGAGTCTGATAAAACAGACATTTAGTCAATTCATCATTAAATGCTTAATACAAGGCAGTGTTGCTGATGAAATAGTGCAAGAGCACACCCTCGTGGACAAAATGCTTACAGCACCTGGTATTCCCAGGCGGTCTCCCATCCAAGTACTAACCAGGCCCGACCCTGCTTAGCTTCCGAGATCAGACGAGATCGGGCGTACCCAGGCTGGTATGGCCGTAAGCTAGAAACAATCTCTTGCTACAACATATATAGTCAAAGTGAGTCTGATAAAACAGACATTTAGTCAATTCATCATTAAATGCTTAATACAAGGCAGTGTTGCTGATGAAATAGTGCAAGAGCACACCCTCGTGGACAAAATGCTTACAGCACCTGGTATTCCCAGGCGGTCTCCCATCCAAGTACTAACCAGGCCCGACCCTGCTTAGCTTCCGAGATCAGACGAGATCGGGCGTACCCAGGCTGGTATGGCCGTAAGCTAGAAACAATCTCTTGCTACAACATATATAGTCAAAGTGAGTCTGATAAAACAGACATTTAGTCAATTCATCATTAAATGCTTAATACAAGGCAGTGTTGCTGATGAAATAGTGCAAGAGCACACCCTCGTGGACAAAATGCTTACAGCACCTGGTATTCCCAGGCGGTCTCCCATCCAAGTACTAACCAGGCCCGACCCTGCTTAGCTTCCGAGATCAGACGAGATCGGGCGTACCCAGGCTGGTATGGCCGTAAGCTAGAAACAATCTCTTGCTACAACATATATAGTCAAAGTGAGTCTGATAAAACAGACATTTAGTCAATTCATCATTAAATGCTTAATACAAGGCAGTGTTGCTGATGAAATAGTGCAAGAGCACACCCTCGTGGACAAAATGCTTACAGCACCTGGTATTCCCAGGCGGTCTCCCATCCAAGTACTAACCAGGCCCGACCCTGCTTAGCTTCCGAGATCAGACGAGATCGGGCGTACCCAGGCTGGTATGGCCGTAAGCGAGAAACAATCTCTTGCTACAACATATATAGTCAAAGTGAGTGTGATA
>NC_138298.1:4640000-4645000 GCF_965601325.2 Salmo salar
TGCTGATGAAATAGTGCAAGAGCACACCCTCGTGGACAAAATGCTTACAGCACCTGGTATTCCCAGGCGGTCTCCCATCCAAGTACTAACCAGGCCCGACCCTGCTTAGCTTCCGAGATCAGACGAGATCGGGCGTAACCAGGCTGGTATGGCCGTAAGCGAGAAACAATCTCTTGCTACAACATGTATAGTCAAAGTGAGTCTGATAAAACAGACATTTAGTCAATTCATCATTAAATGCTTAATACAAGGCAGTGTTGCTGATGAAATAGTGCAAGAGCACACCCTCGTGGACAAAATGCTTACAGCACCTGGTATTCCCAGGCGGTCTCCCATCCAAGTACTAACCAGGCCCGACCCTGCTTAGCTTCCGAGATCAGATGAGATCGGGCGTACCCAGGCTGGTATGGCCGTAAGCGAGAAACAATCTCTTGCTACAACATATATAGTCAAAGTGAGTCTGATAAAACAGACATTTAGTCAATTCATCATTAAATGCTTAATACAAGGCAGTGTTGCTGATGAAATAGTGCAAGAGCACACCCTCGTGGACAAAATGCTTACAGCACCTGGTATTCCCAGGCGGTCTCCCATCCAAGTACTAACCAGGCCCGACCCTGCTTAGCTTCCGAGATCAGATGAGATCGGGCGTACCCAGGCTGGTATGGCCGTAAGCGAGAAACAATCTCTTGCTACAACATATATAGTCAAAGTGAGTCTGATAAAACAGACATTTAGTCAATTCATCATTAAATGCTTAATACAAGGCAGTGTTGCTGATGAAATAGTGCAAGAGCACACCCTCGTGGACAAAATGCTTACAGCACCTGGTATTCCCAGGCGGTCTCCCATCCAAGTACTAACCAGGCCCGACCCTGCTTAGCTTCCGAGATCAGACGAGATCGGGCGTACCCAGGCTGGTATGGCCGTAAGCTAGAAACAATCTCTTGCTACAACATATATAGTCAAAGTGAGTCTGATAAAACAGACATTTAGTCAATTCATCATTAAATGCTTAATACAAGGCAGTGTTGCTGATGAAATAGTGCAAGAGCACACCCTCGTGGACAAAATGCTTACAGCACCTGGTATTCCCAGGCGGTCTCCCATCCAAGTACTAACCAGGCCCGACCCTGCTTAGCTTCCGAGATCAGACGAGATCGGGCGTACCCAGGCTGGTATGGCCGTAAGCTAGAAACAATCTCTTGCTACAACATATATAGTCAAAGTGAGTCTGATAAAACAGACATTTAGTCAATTCATCATTAAATGCTTAATACAAGGCAGTGTTGCTGATGAAATAGTGCAAGAGCACACCCTCGTGGACAAAATGCTTACAGCACCTGGTATTCCCAGGCGGTCTCCCATCCAAGTACTAACCAGGCCCGACCCTGCTTAGCTTCCGAGATCAGACGAGATCGGGCGTACCCAGGCTGGTATGGCCGTAAGCGAGAAACAATCTCTTGCTACAACATATATAGTCAAAGTGAGTGTGATAAACAGACATTGCATTTTCACCAATTAGATAAGCAGCTTGAACTTTGTGTCACTGAAAAAGTAGAAGAAATTACAAACACTGTTCCCATCACTTTTTAGCACAGGTAGTTGGATAAAATACAAACTTTATTTCCTTTCATCATTTGAACAGGGCAAAGGAGCACAAAGCACACACAAGCTGCATTCAGCAACAATATTCTTGTTTGTCTTATAAATACAAGGCAGATGCTAATTGAAAACACAAGGAAATTTGATCCTATTAAAAAGGCAGGAAGCTGCATTTAGTCAATTCATCATTAAATGCTTACTACAAGGCAGTGTTGCTGATGAAATAGTGCAGGGGCACACCCTCGTGGACAAAATGCTTACAGCACCTGGTATTCCCAGGCGGTCTCCCATCCAAGTACTTACCAGGCCCGACCCTGCTTAGCTTCCGAGATCAGACGAGATCGGGCGTACCCAGGCTGGTATGGCCGTAAGCGAGAAACAATCTCTTGCTACAACATATATAGTCAAAGTGAGTCTGATAAAACAGACATTTAGTCAATTCATCATTAAATGCTTAATACAAGGCAGTGTTGCTGATGAAATAGTGCAAGAGCACACCCTCGTGGACAAAATGCTTACAGCACCTGGTATTCCCAGGCGGTCTCCCATCCAAGTACTAACCAGGCCCGACCCTGCTTAGCTTCCGAGATCAGACGAGATCAGGCGTACCCAGGCTGGTATGGCCGTAAGCGAGAAACAATCTCTTGCTACAACATATATAGTCAAAGTGAGTGTGATAAACAGACATTGCATTTTCACCAATTAGATAAGCAGCTTGAACTTTGTGTCACTGAAAAAGTAGAAGAAATTACAAACACTGTTCCCATCACTTTTTAGCACAGGTAGTTGGATAAAATACAAACTTTATTTCCTTTCATCATTTGAACAGGGCAAAGGAGCACAAAGCACACACAAGCTGCATTCAGCAACAATATTCTTGTTTGTCTTATAAATACAAGGCAGATGCTAATTGAAAACAGAAGGAAATTTGATCCTATTAAAAAGGCAGGAAGCTGCATTTAGTCAATTCATCATTAAATGCTTACTACAAGGCAGTGTTGCTGATGAAATAGTGCAGGGGCACACCCTCGTGGACAAAATGCTTACAGCACCTGGTATTCCCAGGCGGTCTCCCATCCAAGTACTTACCAGGCCCGACCCTGCTTAGCTTCCGAGATCAGACGAGATCGGGCGAACCCAGGCTGGTATGGCCGTAAGCGAGAAACAATCTCTTGCTACAACATATATAGTCAAAGTGAGTCTGATAAAACAGACATTTAGTCAATTCATCATTAAATGCTTAATACAAGGCAGTGTTGCTGATGAAATAGTGCAAGAGCACACCCTCGTGGACAAAATGCTTACAGCACCTGGTATTCCCAGGAGGTCTCCCATCCAAGTACTAACCAGGCCCGACCCTGCTTAGCTTCCGAGATCAGACGAGATCGGGCGTACCCAGGCTGGTATGGCCGTAAGCGAGAAACAATCTCTTGCTACAACATATATAGTCAAAGTGAGTCTGATAAAACAGACATTTAGTCAATTCATCATTAAATGCTTAATACAAGGCAGTGTTGCTGATGAAATAGTGCAAGAGCACACCCTCGTGGACAAAATCCTTACAGCACCTGGTATTCCCAGGCGGTCTCCCATCCAAGTACTAACCAGGCCCGAACCTGCATAGCTTCCGAGATCAGACGAGATCGGGTGTACCCATGCTGGTATGGCCGTAAGCGAGAAACAATCTCTTGCTACAACATATATAGTCAAAGTGAGTGTGATAAACAGACATTGCATTTTCACCAATTAGATAAGCAGCTTGAACTTTGTGTCACTGAAAAAGTAGAAGAAATTACAAACACTGTTCCCATCACTTTTTAGCACAGGTAGTTGGATAAAATACAAACTTTATTTCCTTTCATCATTTGAACAGGGCAAAGGAGCACAAAGCACACACAAGCTGCATTCAGCAACAATATTCTTGTTTGTCTTATAAATACAAGGCAGATGCTAATTGAAAACACAAGGAAATTTGATCCTATTAAAAAGGCAGGAAGCTGCATTTAGTCAATTCATCATTAAATGCTTACTACAAGGCAGTGTTGCTGATGAAATAGTGCAGGGGCACACCCTCGTGGACAAAATGCTTACAGCACCTGGTATTCCCAGGCGGTCTCCCATCCAAGTACTTACCAGGCCCGACCCTGCTTAGCTTCCGAGATCAGACGAGATCGGGCGTACCCAGGCTGGTATGGCCGTAAGCGAGAAACAATCTCTTGCTACAACATATATAGTCAAAGTGAGTCTGATAAAACAGACATTTAGTCAATTCATCATTAAATGCTTAATACAAGGCAGTGTTGCTGATGAAATAGTGCAAGAGCACACCCTCGTGGACAAAATGCTTACAGCACCTGGTATTCCCAGGCGGTCTCCCATCCAAGTACTAACCAGGCCCGACCCTGCTTAGCTTCCGAGATCAGACGAGATCGGGCGTACCCAGGCTGGTATGGCCGTAAGCGAGAAACAATCTCTTGCTACAACATGTATAGTCAAAGTGAGTCTGATAAAACAGACATTTAGTCAATTCATCATTAAATGCTTAATACAAGGCAGTGTTGCTGATGAAATAGTGCAAGAGCACACCCTCGTGGACAAAATGCTTACAGCACCTGGTATTCCCAGGCGGTCTCCCATCCAAGTACTAACCAGGCCCGACCCTGCTTAGCTTCCGAGATCAGACGAGATCGGGCGTACCCAGGCTGGTATGGCCGTAAGCGAGAAACAATCTCTTGCTACAACATATATAGTCAACGTGAGTCTGATAAAACAGACATTTAGTCAATTCATCATTAAATGCTTAATACAAGGCAGTGTTGCTGATGAAATAGTGCAAGAGCACACCCTCGTGGACAAAATGCTTACAGCACCTGGTATTCCCAGGCGGTCTCCCATCCAAGTACTAACCAGGCCCGACCCTGCTTAGCTTCCGAGATCAGACGAGATCGGGCGTACCCAGGCTGGTATGGCCGTAAGCTAGAAACAATCTCTTGCTACAACATATATAGTCAAAGTGAGTCTGATAAAACAGACATTTAGTCAATTCATCATTAAATGCTTAATACAAGGCAGTGTTGCTGATGAAATAGTGCAAGAGCACACCCTCGTGGACAAAATGCTTACAGCACCTGGTATTCCCAGGCGGTCTCCCATCCAAGTACTAACCAGGCCCGACCCTGCTTAGCTTCCGAGATCAGACGAGATCGGGCGTACCAAGGCTGGTATGGCCGTAAGCGAGAAACAATCTCTTGCTACAACATGTATAGTCAAAGTGAGTCTGATAAAACAGACATTTAGTCAATTCATCATTAAATGCTTAATACAAGGCAGTGTTGCTGATGAAATAGTGCAAGAGCACACCCTCGTGGACAAAATGCTTACAGCACCTGGTATTC
>NC_138298.1:4650000-4705000 GCF_965601325.2 Salmo salar
CAAAGCACACACAAGCTGCATTCAGCAACAATATTCTTGTTTGTCTTATAAATACAAGGCAGATGCTAATTGAAAACACAAGGAAATTTGATCCTATTAAAAAGGCAGGAAGCTGCATTTAGTCAATTCATCATTAAATGCTTACTACAAGGCAGTGTTGCTGATGAAATAGTGCAGGGGCACACCCTCGTGGACAAAATGCTTACAGCACCTGGTATTCCCAGGCTGTCTCCCATCCAAGCACTAACCAGGCCCGACCCTGCTTAGCTTCCGAGATCAGACGAGATCGGGCGTACCCAGGCTGGTATGGCCGTAAGCGAGAAACAATCTCTTGCTACAACATATATAGTCAAAGTGAGTCTGATAAAACAGACATTTGGTCAATTCATCATTAAATGCTTAATACAAGGCAGTGTTGCTGATGAAATAGTGCAAGAGCACACCCTCGTGGACAAAATGCTTACAGCACCTGGTATTCCCAGGCGGTCTCCCATCCAAGTACTAACCAGGCCCGACCCTGCTTAGCTTCCGAGATCAGACGAGATCGGGCGTACCCAGGCTGGTATGGCCGTAAGCGAGAAACAATCTCTTGCTACAACATATATAGTCAAAGTGAGTCTGATAAAACAGACATTTAGTCAATTCATCATTAAATGCTTAATACAAGGCAGTGTTGCTGATGAAATAGTGTAAGAGCACACCCTCGTGGACAAAATGCTTACAGCACCTGGTATTCCCAGGCGGTCTCCCATCCAAGTACTAACCAGGCCCGACCCTGCTTAGCTTCCGAGATCAGACGAGATCGGGCGTACCCAGGCTGGTATGGCCGTAAGCGAGAAACAATCTCTTGCTACAACATATATAGTCAAAGTGAATCTGATAAAACAGACATTTGGTCAATTCATCATTAAATGCTTAATACAAGGCAGTGTTGCTGATGAAATAGTGCAAGAGCACACCCTCGTGGACAAAATGCTTACAGCACCTGGTATTCCCAGGCGGTCTCCCATCCAAGTACTAACCAGGCCCGACCCTGCTTAGCTTCCGAGATCAGACGAGATCGGGCGTACTCAGGCTGGTATGGCCGTAAGCGAGAAACAATCTCTTGCTACAACATATATAGTCAAAGTGAGTCTGATAAAACAGAAATTTAGTCAATTCATCATTAAATGCTTAATACAAGGCAGTGTTGCTGATGAAATAGTGCAAGAGCACACCCTCGTGGACAAAATGCTTACAGCACCTGGTATTCCCAGGCGGTCTCCCATCCAAGTACTAACCAGGCCCGACCCTGCTTAGCTTCCGAGATCAGACGAGATCGGGCGTACCCAGGCTGGTATGGCCGTAAGCGAGAAACAATCTCTTGCTACAACATATATAGTCAAAGTGAGTGTGATAAACAGACATTGCATTTTCACCAATTAGATAAGCAGCTTGAACTTTGTGTCACTGAAAAAGTAGAAGAAATTACAAACACTGTTCCCATCACTTTTTAGCACAGGTAGTTGGATAAAATACAAACTTTATTTCCTTTCATCATTTGAACAGGGCAAAGGAGCACAAAGCACACACAAGCTGCATTCAGCAACAATATTCTTGTTTGTCTTATAAATACAAGGCAGATGCTAATTGAAAACACAAGGAAATTTGATCCTATTAAAAAGGCAGGAAGCTGCATTTAGTCAATTCATCATTAAATGCTTACTACAAGGCAGTGTTGCTGATGAAATAGTGCAGGGGCACACCCTCGTGGACAAAATGCTTACAGCACCTGGTATTCCCAGGCTGTCTCCCATCCAAGCACTAACCAGGCCCGACCCTGCTTAGCTTCCGAGATCAGACGAGATCGGGCGTACCCAGGCTGGTATGGCCGTAAGCGAGAAACAATCTCTTGCTACAACATATATAGTCAAAGTGAGTCTGATAAAACAGACATTTGGTCAATTCATCATTAAATGCTTAATACAAGGCAGTGTTGCTGATGAAATAGTGCAAGAGCACACCCTCGTGGACAAAATGCTTACAGCACCTGGTATTCCCAGGCGGTCTCCCATCCAAGTACTAACCAGGCCCGACCCTGCTTAGCTTCCGAGATCAGACGAGATCGGGCGTACCCAGGCTGGTATGGCCGTAAGCGAGAAACAATCTCTTGCTACAACATATATAGTCAAAGTGAGTCTGATAAAACAGACATTTAGTCAATTCATCATTAAATGCTTAATACAAGGCAGTGTTGCTGATGAAATAGTGCAAGAGCACACCCTCGTGGACAAAATGCTTACAGCACCTGGTATTCCCAGGCGGTCTCCCATCCAAGTACTAACCAGGCCCGACCCTGCTTAGCTTCCGAGATCAGACGAGATCGGGCGTACCCAGGCTGGTATGGCCGTAAGCGAGAAACAATCTCTTGCTACAACATATATAGTCAAAGTGAATCTGATAAAACAGACATTTGGTCAATTCATCATTAAATGCTTAATACAAGGCAGTGTTGCTGATGAAATAGTGCAAGAGCACACCCTCGTGGACAAAATGCTTACAGCACCTGGTATTCCCAGGCGGTCTCCCATCCAAGTACTAACCAGGCCCGACCCTGCTTAGCTTCCGAGATCAGACGAGATCGGGCGTACTCAGGCTGGTATGGCCGTAAGCGAGAAACAATCTCTTGCTACAACATATATAGTCAAAGTGAGTCTGATAAAACAGAAATTTAGTCAATTCATCATTAAATGCTTAATACAAGGCAGTGTTGCTGATGAAATAGTGCAAGAGCACACCCTCGTGGACAAAATGCTTACAGCACCTGGTATTCCCAGGCGGTCTCCCATCCAAGTACTAACCAGGCCCGACCCTGCTTAGCTTCCGAGATCAGACGAGATCGGGCGTACCCAGGCTGGTATGGCCGTAAGTGAGAAACAATCTCTTGCTACAACATATATAGTCAAAGTGAGTGTGATAAACAGACATTGCATTTTCACCAATTAGATAAGCAGCTTGAACTTTGTGTCACTGAAAAAGTAGAAGAAATTACAAACACTGTTCCCATCACTTTTTAGCACAGGTAGTTGGATAAAATACAAACTTTATTTCCTTTCATCATTTGAACAGGGCAAAGGAGCACAAAGCACACACAAGCTGCATTCAGCAACAATATTCTTGTTTGTCTTATAAATACAAGGCAGATGCTAATTGAAAACACAAGGAAATTTGATCCTATTAAAAAGGCAGGAAGCTGCATTTAGTCAATTCATCATTAAATGCTTACTACAAGGCAGTGTTGCTGATGAAATAGTGCAGGGGCACACCCTCGTGGACAAAATGCTTACAGCACCTGGTATTCCCAGGCTGTCTCCCATCCAAGCACTAACCAGGCCCGACCCTGCTTAGCTTCCGAGATCAGACGAGATCGGGCGTACCCAGGCTGGTATGGCCGTAAGCGAGAAACAATCTCTTGCTACAACATATATAGTCAAAGTGAGTCTGATAAAACAGACATTTGGTCAATTCATCATTAAATGCTTAATACAAGGCAGTGTTGCTGATGAAATAGTGCAAGAGCACACCCTCGTGGACAAAATGCTTACAGCACCTGGTATTCCCAGGCGGTCTCCCATCCAAGTACTAACCAGGCCCGACCCTGCTTAGCTTCCGAGATCAGACGAGATCGGGCGTACCCAGGCTGGTATGGCCGTAAGCGAGAAACAATCTCTTGCTACAACATATATAGTCAAAGTGAGTCTGATAAAACAGACATTTAGTCAATTCATCATTAAATGCTTAATACAAGGCAGTGTTGCTGATGAAATAGTGCAAGAGCACACCCTCGTGGACAAAATGCTTACAGCACCTGGTATTCCCAGGCGGTCTCCCATCCAAGTACTAACCAGGCCCGACCCTGCTTAGCTTCCGAGATCAGACGAGATCGGGCGTACCCAGGCTGGTATGGCCGTAAGCGAGAAACAATCTCTTGCTACAACATATATAGTCAAAGTGAATCTGATAAAACAGACATTTAGTCAATTCATCATTAAATGCTTACTACAAGGCAGTGTTGCTGATGAAATAGTGCAAGAGCACACCCTCGTGGACAAAATGCTTACAGCACCTGGTATTCCCAGGCGGTCTCCCATCCAAGTACTAACCAGGCCCGACCCTGCTTAGCTTCCGAGATCAGACGAGATCGGGCGTACTCAGGCTGGTATGGCCGTAAGCGAGAAACAATCTCTTGCTACAACATATATAGTCAAAGTGAGTCTGATAAAACAGAAATTTAGTCAATTCATCATTAAATGCTTAATACAAGGCAGTGTTGCTGATGAAATAGTGCAAGAGCACACCCTCGTGGACAAAATGCTTACAGCACCTGGTATTCCCAGGCGGTCTCCCATCCAAGTACTAACCAGGCCCGACCCTGCTTAGCTTCCGAGATCAGGCGTACCCAGGCTGGTATGGCCGTAAGCGAGAAACAATCTCTTGCTACAACATATATAGTCAAAGTGAGTGTGATAAACAGACATTGCATTTTCACCAATTAGATAAGCAGCTTGAACTTTGTGTCACTGAAAAAGTAGAAGAAATTACAAACACTGTTCTCATCACTTTTTAGCACAGGTAGTTGGATAAAATACAAACTTTATTTCCTTTCATCATTTGAACAGGGCAAAGGAGCACAAAGCACACACAAGCTGCATTCAGCAACAATATTCTTGTTTGTCTTATAAATACAAGGCAGATGCTAATTGAAAACACAAGGAAATTTGATCCTATTAAAAAGGCAGGAAGCTGCATTTAGTCAATTCATCATTAAATGCTTACTACAAGGCAGTGTTGCTGATGAAATAGTGCAGGGGCACACCCTCGTGGACAAAATGCTTACAGCACCTGGTATTCCCAGGCTGTCTCCCATCCAAGTACTAACCAGGCCCGACCCTGCTTAGCTTCCGAGATCAGACGAGATCGGGCGTACCCAGGCTGGTATGGCCGTAAGCGAGAAACAATCTCTTGCTACAACATATATAGTCAAAGTGAGTCTGATAAAACAGACATTTAGTCAATTCATCATTAAATGCTTAATACAAGGCAGTGTTGCTGATGAAATAGTGCAAGAGCACACCCTCGTGGACAAAATGCTTAAAACACATGGTATTCCCAGGCGGTCTCCCATCCAAGTACTAACCAGGCCCGACCCTGCTTAGCTTCCGAGATCAGACGAGATCGGGCGTACCCAGGCTGGTATGGCCGTAAGCGAGAAACAATCTCTTGCTACAACATATATAGTCAAAGTGAGTCTGATAAAACAGACATTTAGTCAATTCATCATTAAATGCTTAATACAAGGCAGTGTTGCTGATGAAATAGTGCAAGAGCACACCCTCGTGGACAAAATGCTTACAGCACCTGGTATTCCCAGGCTGTCTCCCATCCAAGTACTAACCAGGCCCGACCCTGCTTAGCTTCCGAGATCAGACGAGATCGGGCGTACCCAGGCTGGTATGGCCGTAAGCGAGAAAAAATCTCTTGCTACAACATATATAGTCAAAGTGAGTGTGATAAACAGACATTGCATTTTCACCAATTAGATAAGCAGCTTGAACTTTGTGTCACTGAAAAAGTAGAAGAAATTACAAACACTGTTCCCATCACTTTTTAGCACAGGTAGTTGGATAAAATACAAACTTTATTTCCTTTCATCATTTGAACAGGGCAAAGGAGCACAAAGCACACACAAGCTGCATTCAGCAACAATATTCTTGTTTGTCTTATAAATACAAGGCAGATGCTAATTGAAAACACAAGGAAATTTGATCCTATTAAAAAGCCAGGAAGCTGCATTTAGTCAATTCATCATTAAATGCTTACTACAAGGCAGTGTTGCTGATGAAATAGTGCAGGGGCACACCCTCGTGGACAAAATGCTTACAGCACCTGGTATTCCCAGGCGGTCTCCCATCCAAGTACTAACCAGGCCCGACCCTGCTTAGCTTCCGAGATCAGACGAGATCGGGCGTACCCAGGCTGGTATGGCCGTAAGCGAGAAACAATCTCTTGCTACAACATATATAGTCAAAGTGAATCTGATAAAACAGACATTTAGTCAATTCATCATTAAATGCTTAATACAAGGCATTGTTGCTGATGAAATAGTGCAAGAGCACACCCTCGTGGACAAGATGCTTACAGCACCTGGTATTCCCAGGCGGTCTCCCATCCAAGTACTAACCAGGCCCGACCCTGCTTAGCTTCCGAGATCAGACGAGATCGGGCGTACTCAGGCTGGTATGGCCGTAAGCGAGAAACAATCTCTTGCTACAACATATATAGTCAAAGTGAGTGTGATAAACAGACATTGCATTTTCACCAATTAGATAAGCAGCTTGAACTTTGTGTCACTGAAAAAGTAGAAGAAATTACAAACACTGTTCCCATCACTTTTTAGCACAGGTAGTTGGATAAAATACAAACTTTATTTCCTTTCATCATTTGAACAGGGCAAAGGAGCACAAAGCACACACAAGCTGCATTCAGCAACAATATTCTTGTTTGTCTTATAAATACAAGGCAGATGCTAATTGAAAACACAAGGAAATTTGATCCTATTAAAAAGGCAGGAAGCTGCATTTAGTCAATTCATCATTAAATGCTTACTACAAGGCAGTGTTGCTGATGAAATAGTGCAGGGGCACACCCTCGTGGACAAAATGCTTACAGCACCTGGTATTCCCAGGCTGTCTCCCATCCAAGTACTAACCAGGCCCGACCCTGCTTAGCTTCCGAGATCAGACGAGATCGGGCGTACCCAGGCTGGTATGGCCGTAAGCGAGAAACAATCTCTTGCTACAACATATATAGTCAAAGTGAGTCTGATAAAACAGACATTTGGTCAATTCATCATTAAATGCTTAATACAAGGCAGTGTTGCTGATGAAATAGTGCAAGAGCACACCCTCGTGGACAAAATGCTTACAGCACCTGGTATTCCCAGGCGGTCTCCCATCCAAGTACTAACCAGGCCCGACCCTGCTTAGCTTCCGAGATCAGACGAGATCGGGCGTACCCAGGCTGGTATGGCCGTAAGCGAGAAACAATCTCTTGCTACAACATATATAGTCAAAGTGAGTGTGATAAACAGACATTGCATTTTCACCAATTAGATAAGCAGCTTGAACTTTGTGTCACTGAAAAAGTAGAAGAAATTACAAACACTGTTCCCATCACTTTTTAGCACAGGTAGTTGGATAAAATACAAACTTTATTTCCTTTCATCATTTGAACAGGGCAAAGGAGCATAAAGCACACACAAGCTGCATTCAGCAACAATATTCTTGTTTGTCTTATAAATACAAGGCAGATGCTAATTGAAAACACAAGGAAATTTGATCCTATTAAAAAGGCAGGAAGCTGCATTTTGTCAATTCATCATTAAATGCTTACTACAAGGCAGTGTTGCTGATGAAATAGTGCAAGAGCACACCCTCGTGGACAAAATGCTTACAGCACCTGGTATTCCCAGGCGGTCTCCCATCCAAGTACTAACCAGGCCAGACCCTGCTTAGCTTCCTAGATCAGACGAGATCGGGCGTACCCAGGCTGGTATGGCCGTAAGCGAGAAACAATCTCTTGCTACAACATATATAGTCAAAGTGAGTGTGATAAACAGACATTGCATTTTCACCAATTAGATAAGCAGCTTGAACTTTGTGTCACTGAAAAAGTAGAAGAAATTACAAACACTGTTCCCATCACTTTTTAGCACAGGTAGTTGGATAAAATACAAACTTTATTTCCTTTCATCATTTGAACAGGGCAAAGGAGCATAAAGCACACACAAGCTGCATTTAGCAACAATATTCTTGTTTGTCTTATAAATACAAGGCAGATGCTAATTGAAAACACAAGGAAATTTGATCCTATTAAAAAGGCAGGAAGCTGCATTTTGTCAATTCATCATTATGCTTACTACAAGGCAGTGTTGCTGATGAATAAGTGCAAGAGCACACCCTCGTGGACAAAATGCTTACAGCACCTGGTATTCCCAGGCGGTCTCCCATCCAAGTACTAACCAGGCCCGACCCTGCTTAGCTTCCGAGATCAGACGAGATCGGGCGTACCCAGGCTGATATGGCCGTAAGCGAGAATCAATCTCTTGCTACAACATATATAGTCAAAGTGAGTCTGATAAAACAGACATTTAGTCAATTCATCATTAAATGCTTACTACAAGGCAGTGTTGCTGATGAAATAGTGCAAGAGCACACCCTCGTGGACAAAATGCTTACAGCACCTGGTATTCCCAGGCGGTCTCCCATCCAAGTACTAACCAGGCCCGACCCTGCTTAGCTTCCTAGATCAGACGAGATCGGGCGTACCCAGCCTGGTATGGCCGTAAGCGAGAAAGAATCTCTTGCTACAACATATATAGTCAAAGTGAGTCTGATAAAACAGACATTTAGTCAATTCATCATTAAATGCTTACTACAAGGCAGTGTTGCTGATGAAATAGTGCAAGAGCACACCCTCGTGGACAAAATGCTTACAGCACCTGGTATTCCCAGGCGGTCTCCCATCCAAGTACTAACCAGGCCCGACCCTGCTTAGCTTCCGAGATAAGACGAGATCGGGCGTACCCAGGCTGATATGGCCGTAAGCGAGAATCAATCTCTTGCTACAACATATATAGTCAAAGTGAGTCTGATAAAACAGACATTTAGTCAATTCATCATTAAATGCTTACTACAAGGCAGTGTTGCTGATGAAATAGTGCAAGAGCACACCCTCGTGGACAAAATGCTTACAGCACCTGGTATTCCCAGGCGGTCTCCCATCCAAGTACTAACCAGGCCCGACCCTGCTTAGCTTCCAAGATCAGACGAGATTGGGCGTACCCAGGCTGGTATGGCCGTAAGCGAGAAACAATCTCTTGCTACAACATATATAGTCAAAGTGAGTGTGATAAACAGACATTGCATTTTCACCAATTAGATAAGCAGCTTGAACTTTGTGTCACTGAAAAAGTAGAAGAAATTACAAACACTGTTCCCATCACTTTTTAGCACAGGTAGTTGGATAAAATACAAACTTTATTTCCTTTCATCATTTGAACAGGGCAAAGGAGCATAAAGCACACACAAGCTGCATTCAGCAACAATATTCTTGTTTGTCTTATAAATACAAGGCAGATGCTAATTGAAAACACAAGGAAATTTGATCCTATTAAAAAGGCAGGAAGCTGCATTTTGTCAATTCATCATTAAATGCTTACTACAAGGCAGTGTTGCTGATGAAATAGTGCAAGAGCACACCCTCGTGGACAAAATGCTTACAGCACCTGGTATTCCCAGGCGGTCTCCCATCCAAGTACTAGCCAGGCCCGACCCTGCTTAGCTTCCTAGATCAGACAAGATCGGGCGTACCCAGGCTGGTATGGCCGTAAGCGAGAAACAATCTCTTGCTACAACATATATAGTCAAAGTGAGTGTGATAAACAGACATTGCATTTTCACCAATTAGATAAGCAGCTTGAACTTTGTGTCACTGAAAAAGTAGAAGAAATTACAAACACTGTTCCCATCACTTTTTAGCACAGGTAGTTGGATAAAATACAAACTTTATTTCCTTTCATCATTTGAACAGGGCAAAGGAGCATAAAGCACACACAAGCTGCATTTAGCAACAATATTCTTGTTTGTCTTATAAATACAAGGCAGATGCTAATTGAAAACACAAGGAAATTTGATCCTATTAAAAAGGCAGGAAGCTGCATTTTGTCAATTCATCATTATGCTTACTACAAGGCAGTGTTGCTGATGAATAAGTGCAAGAGCACACCCTCGTGGACAAAATGCTTACAGCACCTGGTATTCCCAGGCGGTCTCCCATCCAAGTACTAACCAGGCCCGACCCTGCTTAGCTTCCGAGATCAGACGAGATCGGGCGTACCCAGGCTGATATGGCCGTAAGCGAGAATCAACCTCTTGCTACAACATATATAGTCAAAGTGAGTCTGATAAAACAGACATTTAGTCAATTCATCATTAAATGCTTACTACAAGGCAGTGTTGCTGATGAAATAGTGCAAGAGCACACCCTCGTGGACAAAATGCTTACAGCACCTGGTATTCCCAGGCGGTCTCCCATCCAAGTACTAACCAGGCCCGACCCTGCTTAGCTTCCGAGATCAGACGAGATCGGGCGTACCCAGGCTGATATGGCCGTAAGCGAGAATCAATCTCTTGCTACAACATATATAGTCAAAGTGAGTCTGATAAAACAGACATTTAGTCAATTCATCATTAAATGCTTACTACAAGGCAGTGTTGCTGATGAAATAGTGCAAGAGCACACCCTCGTGGACAAAATGCTTACAGCACCTGGTATTCCCAGGCGGTCTCCCATCCAAGTACTAACCAGGCCCGACCCTGCTTAGCTTCCGAGATCAGACGAGATTGGGCGTACCCAGGCTGGTATGGCCGTAAGCGAGAAACAATCTCTTGCTACAACATATATAGTCAAAGTGAGTGTGATAAACAGACATTGCATTTTCACCAATTAGATAAGCAGCTTGAACTTTGTGTCACTGAAAAAGTAGAAGAAATTACAAACACTGTTCCCATCACTTTTTAGCACAGGTAGTTGGATAAAATACAAACTTTATTTCCTTTCATCATTTGAACAGGGCAAAGGAGCATAAAGCACACACAAGCTGCATTCAGCAACAATATTCTTGTTTGTCTTATAAATACAAGGCAGATGCTAATTGAAAACACAAGGAAATTTGATCCTATTAAAAAGGCAGGAAGCTGCATTTTGTCAATTCATCATTAAATGCTTACTACAAGGCAGTGTTGCTGATGAAATAGTGCAAGAGCACACCCTCGTGGACAAAATGCTTACAGCACCTGGTATTCCCAGGCGGTCTCCCATCCAAGTACTAACCAGGCCCGACCCTGCTTAGCTTCCTAGATCAGACAAGATCGGGCGTACCCAGGCTGGTATGGCCGTAAGCGAGAAACAATCTCTGCTACAACATATATAGTCAAAGTGAGTGTGATAAACAGACATTGCATTTTCACCAATTAGATAAGCAGCTTGAACTTTGTGTCACTGAAAAAGTAGAAGAAATTACAAACACTGTTCCCATCACTTTTTAGCACAGGTAGTTGGATAAAATACAAACTTTATTTCCTTTCATCATTTGAACAGGGCAAAGGAGCATAAAGCACACACAAGCTGCATTCAGCAACAATATTCTTGTTTGTCTTATAAATACAAGGCAGATGCTAATTGAAAACACAAGGAAATTTGATCCTATTAAAAAGGCAGGAAGCTGCATTTTGTCAATTCATCATTAAATGCTTACTACAAGGCAGTGTTGCTGATGAAATAGTGCAAGAGCACACCCTCGTGGACAAAATGCTTACAGCACCTGGTATTCCCAGGCGGTCTCCCATCCAAGTACTAACCAGGCCCGACCCTGCTTAGCTTCCTAGATCAGACGAGATCGGGCGTACCCAGGCTGGTATGGCCGTAAGCGAGAAACAATCTCTTGCTACAACATATATAGTCAAAGTGAGTGTGATAAACAGACATTGCATTTTCACCAATTAGATAAGCAGCTTGAACTTTGTGTCACTGAAAAAGTAGAAGAAATTACAAACACTGTTCCCATCACTTTTTAGCACAGGTAGTTGGATAAAATACAAACTTTATTTCCTTTCATCATTTGAACAGGGCAAAGGAGCATAAAGCACACACAAGCTGCATTCAGCAACAATATTCTTGTTTGTCTTATAAATACAAGGCAGATGCTAATTGAAAACACAAGGAAATTTGATCCTATTAAAAAGGCAGGAAGCTGCATTTTGTCAATTCATCATTAAATGCTTACTACAAGGCAGTGTTGCTGATGAAATAGTGCAAGAGCACACCCTCGTGGACAAAATGCTTACAGCACCTGGTATTCCCAGGCTGTCTCCCATCCAAGTACTAACCAGGCCCGACCCTGCTTAGCTTCCGAGATCAGACGAGATCGGGCGTACCCAGGCTGATATGGCCGTAAGCGAGAATCAATCTCTTGCTACAACATATATAGTCAAAGTGAGTCTGATAAAACAGACATTTAGTCAATTCATCATTAAATGCTTACTACAAGGCAGTGTTGCTGATGAAATAGTGCAAGAGCACACCCTCGTGGACAAAATGCTTACAGCACCTGGTATTCCCAGGCGGTCTCCCATCCAAGTACTAACCAGGCCCGACCCTAATTAGCTTCCTAGATCAGACGAGATCGGGCGTACCCAGGCTGGTATGGCCGTAAGCGAGAAACAATCTCTTGCTACAACATATATAGTCAAAGTGAGTGTGATAAACAGACATTGCATTTTCACCAATTAGATAAGCAGCTTGAACTTTGTGTCACTGAAAAAGTAGAAGAAATTACAAACACTGTTCCCATCACTTTTTAGCACAGGTAGTTGGATAAAATACAAACTTTATTTCCTTTCATCATTTGAACAGGGCAAAGGAGCATAAAGCACACACAAGCTGCATTCAGCAACAATATTCTTGTTTGTCTTATAAATACAAGGCAGATGCTAATTGAAAACACAAGGAAATTTGATCCTATTAAAAAGGCAGGAAGCTGCATTTTGTCAATTCATCATTAAATGCTTACTACAAGGCAGTGTTGCTGATGAAATAGTGCAAGAGCACACCCTCGTGGACAAAATGCTTACAGCACCTGGTATTCCCAGGCGGTCTCCCATCCAAGTACTAACCAGGCCCGACCCTGCTTAGCTTCCGAGATCAGACGAGATCGGGCGTACCCAGGCTGATATGGCCGTAAGCGAGAATCAATCTCTTGCTACAACATATATAGTCAAAGTGAGTCTGATAAAACAGACATTTAGTCAATTCATCATTAAACGCTTACTACAAGGCAGTGTTGCTGATGAAATAGTGCAAGAGCACACCCTCGTGGACAATATGCTTACAGCACCTGGTATTCCCAGGCGGTCTCCCATCCAAGTACTAACCAGGCCCGACCCTGCTTAGCTTCCTAGATCAGACGAGATCGGGCGTACCCAGGCTGGTATGGCCGTAAGCGAGAAACAATCTCTTGCTACAACATATATAGTCAAAGTGAGTGTGATAAACAGACATTGCATTTTCACCAATTAGATAAGCAGCTTGAACTTTGTGTCACTGAAAAAGTAGAAGAAATTACAAACACTGTTCCCATCACTTTTTAGCACAGGTAGTTGGATAAAATACAAACTTTATTTCCTTTCATCATTTGAACAGGGCAAAGGAGCATAAAGCACACACAAGCTGCATTCAGCAACAATATTCTTGTTTGTCTTATAAATACAAGGCAGATGCTAATTGAAAACACAAGGAAATTTGATCCTATTAAAAAGGCAGGAAGCTGCATTTTGTCAATTCATCATTAAATGCTTACTACAAGGCAGTGTTGCTGATGAAATAGTGCAAGAGCACACCCTCGTGGACAAAATGCTTACAGCACCTGGTATTCCCAGGCGGTCTCCCATCCAAGTACTAACCAGGCCCGACCCTGCTTAGCTTCCGAGATCAGACGAGATCGGGCGTACCCAGGCTGATATGGCCGTAAGCGAGAATCAATCTCTTGCTACAACATATATAGTCAAAGTGAGTCTGATAAAACAGACATTTAGTCAATTCATCATTAAATGCTTACTACAAGGCAGTGTTGCTGATGAAATAGTGCAAGAGCACACCCTCGTGGACAAAATGCTTACAGCACCTGGTATTCCCAGGCGGTCTCCCATCCAAGTACTAACCAGGCCCGACCCTAATTAGCTTCCTAGATCAGACGAGATCGGGCGTACCCAGGCTGGTATGGCCGTAAGCGAGAAACAATCTCTTGCTACAACATATATAGTCAAAGTGAGTGTGATAAACAGACATTGCATTTTCACCAATTAGATAAGCAGCTTGAACTTTGTGTCACTGAAAAAGTAGAAGAAATTACAAACACTGTTCCCATCACTTTTTAGCACAGGTAGTTGGATAAAATACAAACTTTATTTCCTTTCATCATTTGAACAGGGCAAAGGAGCATAAAGCACACACAAGCTGCATTCAGCAACAATATTCTTGTTTGTCTTATAAATACAAGGCAGATGCTAATTGAAAACACAAGGAAATTTGATCCTATTAAAAAGGCAGGAAGCTGCATTTTGTCAATTCATCATTAAATGCTTACTACAAGGCAGTGTTGCTGATGAAATAGTGCAAGAGCACACCCTCGTGGACAAAATGCTTACAGCACCTGGTATTCCCAGGCGGTCTCCCATCCAAGTACTAACCAGGCCCGACCCTGCTTAGCTTCCGAGATCAGACGAGATCGGGCGTACCCAGGCTGATATGGCCGTAAGCGAGAATCAATCTCTTGCTACAACATATATAGTCAAAGTGAGTCTGATAAAACAGACATTTAGTCAATTCATCATTAAACGCTTACTACAAGGCAGTGTTGCTGATGAAATAGTGCAAGAGCACACCCTCGTGGACAATATGCTTACAGCACCTGGTATTCCCAGGCGGTCTCCCATCCAAGTACTAACCAGGCCCGACCCTGCTTAGCTTCCTAGATCAGACGAGATCGGGCGTACCCAGGCTGGTATGGCCGTAAGCGAGAAACAATCTCTTGCTACAACATATATAGTCAAAGTGAGTGTGATAAACAGACATTGCATTTTCACCAATTAGATAAGCAGCTTGAACTTTGTGTCACTGAAAAAGTAGAAGAAATTACAAACACTGTTCCCATCACTTTTTAGCACAGGTAGTTGGATAAAATACAAACTTTATTTCCTTTCATCATTTGAACAGGGCAAAGGAGCATAAAGCACACACAAGCTGCATTCAGCAACAATATTCTTGTTTGTCTTATAAATACAAGGCAGATGCTAATTGAAAACACAAGGAAATTTGATCCTATTAAAAAGGCAGGAAGCTGCATTTTGTCAATTCATCATTAAATGCTTACTACAAGGCAGTGTTGCTGATGAAATAGTGCAAGAGCACACCCTCGTGGCCAAAATGCTTACCGCACCTGGTATTCCCAGGCGGTCTCCCATCCAAGTACTAACCAGGCCCGACCCTGCTTAGCTTCCGAGATCAGACGAGATCGGGCGTACCCAGGCTGATATGGCCGTAAGCGAGAATCAATCTCTTGCTACAACATATATAGTCAAAGTGAGTCTGATAAAACAGACATTTAGTCAATTCATCATTAAACGCTTACTACAAGGCAGTGTTGCTGATGAAATAGTGCAAGAGCACACCCTCGTGGACAATATGCTTACAGCACCTGGTATTCCCAGGCGGTCTCCCATCCAAGTACTAACCAGGCCCGACCCTGCTTAGCTTCCTAGATCAGACGAGATCGGGCGTACCCAGGCTGGTATGGCCGTAAGCGAGAAACAATCTCTTGCTACAACATATATAGTCAAAGTGAGTGTGATAAACAGACATTGCATTTTCACCAATTAGATAAGCAGCTTGAACTTTGTGTCACTGAAAAAGTAGAAGAAATTACAAACACTGTTCCCATCACTTTTTAGCACAGGTAGTTGGATAAAATACAAACTTTATTTCCTTTCATCATTTGAACAGGGCAAAGGAGCATAAAGCACACACAAGCTGCATTCAGCAACAATATTCTTGTTTGTCTTATAAATACAAGGCAGATGCTAATTGAAAACACAAGGAAATTTGATCCTATTAAAAAGGCAGGAAGCTGCATTTTGTCAATTCATCATTAAATGCTTACTACAAGGCAGTGTTGCTGATGAAATAGTGCAAGAGCACACCCTCGTGGACAAAATGCTTACAGCACCTGGTATTCCCAGGCGGTCTCCCATCCAAGTACTAACCAGGCCCGACCCTGCTTAGCTTCCGAGATCAGACGAGATCGGGCGTACCCAGGCTGATATGGCTGTAAGCGAGAATCAATCTCTTGCTACAACATATATAGTCAAAGTGAGTCTGATAAAACAGACATTTAGTCAATTCATCATTAAACGCTTACTACAAGGCAGTGTTGCTGATGAAATAGTGCAAGAGCACACCCTCGTGGACAAAATGCTTACAGCACCTGGTATTCCCAGGCGGTCTCCCATCCAAGTACTAACCAGGCCCGACCCTGCTTAGCTTCCTAGATCAGACGAGATCGGGCGTACCCAGGCTGGTATGGCCGTAAGCGAGAAACAATCTCTTGCTACAACATATATAGTCAAAGTGAGTGTGATAAACAGACATTGCATTTTCACCAATTAGATAAGCAGCTTGAACTTTGTGTCACTGAAAAAGTAGAAGAAATTACAAACACTGTTCCCATCACTTTTTAGCACAGGTAGTTGGATAAAATACAAACTTTATTTCCTTTCATCATTTGAACAGGCCAAAGGAGCATAAAGCACACACAAGCTGCATTCAGCAACAATATTCTTGTTTGTCTTATAAATACAAGGCAGATGCTAATTGAAAACACAAGGAAATTTGATCCTATTAAAAAGGCAGGAAGCTGCATTTTGTCAATTCATCATTAAATGCTTACTACAAGGCAGTGTTGCTGATGAAATAGTGCAAGAGCACACCCTCGTGGACAAAATGCTTACAGCACCTGGTATTCCCAGGCGGTCTCCCATCCAAGTACTAACCAGGCCCGACCCTGCTTAGCTTCCGAGATCAGACGAGATCGGGCGTACCCAGGCTGATATGGCCGTAAGCGAGAATCAATCTCTTGCTACAACATATATAGTCAAAGTGAGTCTGATAAAACAGACATTTAGTCAATTCATCATTAAACGCTTACTACAAGGCAGTGTTGCTGATGAAATAGTGCAAGAGCACACCCTCGTGGACAAAATGCTTACAGCACCTGGTATTCCCAGGCGGTCTCCCATCCAAGTACTAACCAGGCCCGACCCTGCTTAGCTTCCTAGATCAAACGAGATCGGGCGTACCCAGGCTGGTATGGCCGTAAGCGAGAAACAATCTCTTGCTACAACATATATAGTCAAAGTGAGTGTGATAAACAGACATTGCATTTTCACCAATTAGATAAGCAGCTTGAACTTTGTGTCACTGAAAAAGTAGAAGAAATTACAAACACTGTTCCCATCACTTTTTAGCACAGGTAGTTGGATAAAATACAAACTTTATTTCCTTTCATCATTTGAACAGGCCAAAGGAGCATAAAGCACACACAAGCTGCATTCAGCAACAATATTCTTGTTTGTCTTATAAATACAAGGCAGATGCTAATTGAAAACACAAGGAAATTTGATCCTATTAAAAAGGCAGGAAGCTGCATTTTGTCAATTCATCATTAAATGCTTACTACAAGGCAGTGTTGCTGATGAAATAGTGCAAGAGCACACCCTCGTGGACAAAGTGCTTACAGCACCTGGTATTCCCAGGCGGTCTCCCATCCAAGTACTAACCAGGCCCGACCCTGCTTAGCTTCCGAGATCAGACGAGATCGGGCGTACCCAGGCTGATATGGCCGTAAGCAAGAATCAATCTCTTGCTACAACATATATAGTCAAAGTGAGTCTGATAAAACAGACATTTAGTCAATTCATCATTAAATGCTTACTACAAGGCAGTGTTGCTGATGAAATAGTGCAAGAGCACACCCTCGTGGACAAAATGCTTACAGCACCTGGTATTCCCAGGCGGTCTCCCATCCAAGTACTAACCAGGCCCGACCCTGCTTAGCTTCCGAGATCAGACGAGATCGGGCGTACCCAGGCTGATATGGCCGTAAGCGAGAATCAATCTCTTGCTACAACATATATAGTCAAAGTGAGTCTGATAAAACAGACATTTAGTCAATTCATCATTAAACGCTTACTACAAGGCAGTGTTGCTGATGAAATAGTGCAAGAGCACACCCTCGTGGACAAAATGCTTACAGCACCTGGTATTCCCAGGCGGTCTCCCATCCAAGTACTAACCAGGCCCGACCCTGCTTAGCTTCCTAGATCAGACGAGATCGGGCGTACCCAGGCTGGTATGGCCGTAAGCGATAAACAATCTCTTGCTACAACATATATAGTCAAAGTGAGTGTGATAAACAGACATTGCATTTTCACCAATTAGATAAGCAGCTTGAACTTTGTGTCACTGAAAAAGTAGAAGAAATTACAAACACTGTTCCCATCACTTTTTAGCACAGGTAGTTGGATAAAATACAAACTTCATTTCCTTTCATCATTTGAACAGGCCAAAGGAGCATAAAGCACACACAAGCTGCATTCAGCAACAATATTCTTGTTTGTCTTATAAATACAAGGCAGATGCTAATTGAAAACACAAGGAAATTTGATCCTATTAAAAAGGCAGGAAGCTGCATTTTGTCAATTCATCATTAAATGCTTACTACAAGGCAGTGTTGCTGATGAAATAGTGCAAGAGCACACCCTCGTGGACAAAATGCTTACAGCACCTGGTATTCCCAGGCGGTCTCCCATCCAAGTACTAACCAGGCCCGACCCTGCTTAGCTTCCGAGATCAGACGAGATCGGGCGTACCCAGGCTGATATGGCCGTAAGCGAGAATCAATCTCTTGCTACAACATATATAGTCAAAGTGAGTCTGATAAAACAGACATTTAGTCAATTCATCATTAAATGCTTACTACAAGGCAGTGTTGCTGATGAAATAGTGCAAGAGCACACCCTCGTGGACAAAATGCTTACAGCACCTGGTATTCCCAGGCGGTCTCCCATCCAAGTACTAACCAGGCCCGACCCTGCTTAGCTTCCGAGATCAGACGAGATCGGGCGTACCCAGGCTGATATGGCCGTAAGCGAGAATCAATCTCTTGCTACAACATATATAGTCAAAGTGAGTCTGATAAAACAGACATTTAGTCAATTCATCATTAAATGCTTACTACAAGGCAGTGTTGCTGATGAAATAGTGCAAGAGCACACCCTCGTGGACAAAATGCTTACAGCACCTGGTATTCCCAGGCGGTCTCCCATCCAAGTACTAACCAGGCCCGACCCTGCTTAGCTTCCAAGATCAGACGAGATCGGGCGTACCCAGGCTGATATGGCCGTAAGCAAGAATCAATCTCTTGCTACAACATATATAGTCAAATTTGAGTCTGATAAAACAGACATTTAGTCAATTCATCATTAAATGCTTACTACAAGGCAGTGTTGCTGATGAAATAGTGCAAGAGCACACCCTCGTGGACAAAATGCTTACAGCACCTGGTATTCCCAGGCGGTCTCCCATCCAAGTACTAACCAGGCCCGACCCTGCTTAGCTTCCTAGATCAGACGAGATCGGGCGTACCCAGGCTGGTATGGCCGTAAGCGAGAAACAATCTCTTGCTACAACATATATAGTCAAAGTGAGTGTGATAAACAGACATTGCATTTTCACCAATTAGATAAGCAGCTTGAACTTTGTGTCACTGAAAAAGTAGAAGAAATTACAAACACTGTTCCCATCACTTTTTAGCACAGGTAGTTGGATAAAATACAAACTTTATTTCCTTTCATCATTTGAACAGGCCAAAGGAGCATAAAGCACACACAAGCTGCATTCAGCAACAATATTCTTGTTTGTCTTATAAATACAAGGCAGATGCTAATTGAAAACACAAGGAAATTTGATCCTATTAAAAAGGCAGGAAGCTGCATTTTGTCAATTCATCATTAAATGCTTACTACAAGGCAGTGTTGCTGATGAAATAGTGCAAGAGCACACCCTCGTGGACAAAGTGCTTACAGCACCTGGTATTCCCAGGCGGTCTCCCATCCAAGTACTAACCAGGCCCGACCCTGCTTAGCTTCCGAGATCAGACGAGATCGGGCGTACCCAGGCTGATATGGCCGTAAGCGAGAATCAATCTCTTGCTACAACATATATAGTCAAAGTGAGTCTGATAAAACAGACATTTAGTCAATTCATCATTAAATGCTTACTACAAGGCAGTGTTGCTGATGAAATAGTGCAAGAGCACACCCTCGTGGACAAAATGCTTACAGCACCTGGTATTCCCAGGCGGTCTCCCATCCAAGTACTAACCAGGCCCGACCCTGCTTAGCTTCCGAGATCAGACGAGATCGGGCGTACCCAGGCTGATATGGCCGTAAGCGAGAATCAATCTCTTGCTACAACATATATAGTCAAAGTGAGTCTGATAAAACAGACATTTAGTCAATTCATCATTAAACGCTTACTACAAGGCAGTGTTGCTGATGAAATAGTGCAAGAGCACACCCTCGTGGACAAAATGCTTACAGCACCTGGTATTCCCAGGCGGTCTCCCATCCAAGTACTAACCAGGCCCGACCCTGCTTAGCTTCCTAGATCAGACGAGATCGGGCGTACCCAGGCTGGTATGGCCGTAAGCGATAAACAATCTCTTGCTACAACATATATAGTCAAAGTGAGTGTGATAAACAGACATTGCATTTTCACCAATTAGATAAGCAGCTTGAACTTTGTGTCACTGAAAAAGTAGAAGAAATTACAAACACTGTTCCCATCACTTTTTAGCACAGGTAGTTGGATAAAATACAAACTTCATTTCCTTTCATCATTTGAACAGGCCAAAGGAGCATAAAGCACACACAAGCTGCATTCAGCAACAATATTCTTGTTTGTCTTATAAATACAAGGCAGATGCTAATTGAAAACACAAGGAAATTTGATCCTATTAAAAAGGCAGGAAGCTGCATTTTGTCAATTCATCATTAAATGCTTACTACAAGGCAGTGTTGCTGATGAAATAGTGCAAGAGCACACCCTCGTGGACAAAATGCTTACAGCACCTGGTATTCCCAGGCGGTCTCCCATCCAAGTACTAACCAGGCCCGACCCTGCTTAGCTTCCGAGATCAGACGAGATCGGGCGTACCCAGGCTGATATGGCCGTAAGCGAGAATCAATCTCTTGCTACAACATATATAGTCAAAGTGAGTCTGATAAAACAGACATTTAGTCAATTCATCATTAAATGCTTACTACAAGGCAGTGTTGCTGATGAAATAGTGCAAGAGCACACCCTCGTGGACAAAATGCTTACAGCACCTGGTATTCCCAGGCGGTCTCCCATCCAAGTACTAACCAGGCCCGACCCTGCTTAGCTTCCGAGATCAGACGAGATCGGGCGTACCCAGGCTGATATGGCCGTAAGCGAGAATCAATCTCTTGCTACAACATATATAGTCAAAGTGAGTCTGATAAAACAGACATTTAGTCAATTCATCATTAAATGCTTACTACAAGGCAGTGTTGCTGATGAAATAGTGCAAGAGCACACCCTCGTGGACAAAATGCTTACAGCACCTGGTATTCCCAGGCGGTCTCCCATCCAAGTACTAACCAGGCCCGACCCTGCTTAGCTTCCAAGATCAGACGAGATCGGGCGTACCCAGGCTGATATGGCCGTAAGCAAGAATCAATCTCTTGCTACAACATATATAGTCAAATTTGAGTCTGATAAAACAGACATTTAGTCAATTCATCATTAAATGCTTACTACAAGGCAGTGTTGCTGATGAAATAGTGCAAGAGCACACCCTCGTGGACAAAATGCTTACAGCACCTGGTATTCCCAGGCGGTCTCCCATCCAAGTACTAACCAGGCCCGACCCTGCTTAGCTTCCTAGATCAGACGAGATCGGGCGTACCCAGGCTGGTATGGCCGTAAGCGAGAAACAATCTCTTGCTACAACATATATAGTCAAAGTGAGTGTGATAAACAGACATTGCATTTTCACCAATTAGATAAGCAGCTTGAACTTTGTGTCACTGAAAAAGTAGAAGAAATTACAAACACTGTTCCCATCACTTTTTAGCACAGGTAGTTGGATAAAATACAAACTTTATTTCCTTTCATCATTTGAACAGGCCAAAGGAGCATAAAGCACACACAAGCTGCATTCAGCAACAATATTCTTGTTTGTCTTATAAATACAAGGCAGATGCTAATTGAAAACACAAGGAAATTTGATCCTATTAAAAAGGCAGGAAGCTGCATTTTGTCAATTCATCATTAAATGCTTACTACAAGGCAGTGTTGCTGATGAAATAGTGCAAGAGCACACCCTCGTGGACAAAGTGCTTACAGCACCTGGTATTCCCAGGCGGTCTCCCATCCAAGTACTAACCAGGCCCGACCCTGCTTAGCTTCCGAGATCAGACGAGATCGGGCGTACCCAGGCTGATATGGCCGTAAGCGAGAATCAATCTCTTGCTACAACATATATAGTCAAAGTGAGTCTGATAAAACAGACATTTAGTCAATTCATCATTAAATGCTTACTACAAGGCAGTGTTGCTGATGAAATAGTGCAAGAGCACACCCTCGTGGACAAAATGCTTACAGCACCTGGTATTCCCAGGCGGTCTCCCATCCAAGTACTAACCAGGCCCGACCCTGCTTAGCTTCCGAGATCAGACGAGATCGGGCGTACCCAGGCTGATATGGCCGTAAGCGAGAATCAATCTCTTGCTACAACATATATAGTCAAAGTGAGTCTGATAAAACAGACATTTAGTCAATTCATCATTAAACGCTTACTACAAGGCAGTGTTGCTGATGAAATAGTGCAAGAGCACACCCTCGTGGACAAAATGCTTACAGCACCTGGTATTCCCAGGCGGTCTCCCATCCAAGTACTAACCAGGCCCGACCCTGCTTAGCTTCCTAGATCAGACGAGATCGGGCGTACCCAGGCTGGTATGGCCGTAAGCGATAAACAATCTCTTGCTACAACATATATAGTCAAAGTGAGTGTGATAAACAGACATTGCATTTTCACCAATTAGATAAGCAGCTTGAACTTTGTGTCACTGAAAAAGTAGAAGAAATTACAAACACTGTTCCCATCACTTTTTAGCACAGGTAGTTGGATAAAATACAAACTTCATTTCCTTTCATCATTTGAACAGGCCAAAGGAGCATAAAGCACACACAAGCTGCATTCAGCAACAATATTCTTGTTTGTCTTATAAATACAAGGCAGATGCTAATTGAAAACACAAGGAAATTTGATCCTATTAAAAAGGCAGGAAGCTACATTTAGTCAATTCATCATTAAATGCTTACTACAAGGCAGTGTTGCTGATGAAATAGTGCAAGAGCACACCCTCGTGGACAAAATGCTTACAGCACCTGGTATTCCCAGGCGGTCTCCCATCCAAGTACTAACCAGGCCCGACCCTGCTTAGCTTCCAAGATCAGACGAGATCGGGCGTACCCAGGCTGATATGGCCGTAAGCAAGAATCAATCTCTTGCTACAACATATATAGTCAAAGTGAGTGTGATAAACAGACATTGCATTTTCACCAATTAGATAAGCAGCTTGAACTTTGTGTCACTGAAAAAGTAGAAGAAATTACAAACACTGTTCCCATCACTTTTTAGCACAGGTAGTTGGATAAAATACAAACTTCATTTCCTTTCATCATTTGAACAGGCCAAAGGAGCATAAAGCACACACAAGCTGCATTCAGCAACAATATTCTTGTTTGTCTTATAAATACAAGGCAGATGCTAATTGAAAACACAAGGAAATTTGATCCTATTAAAAAGGCAGGAAGCTGCATTTTGTCAATTCATCATTAAATGCTTACTACAAGGCAGTGTTGCTGATGAAATAGTGCAAGAGCACACCCTCGTGGACAAAATGCTTACAGCACCTGGTATTCCCAGGCGGTCTCCCATCCAAGTACTAACCAGGCCCGACCCTGCTTAGCTTCCGAGATCAGACGAGATCGGGCGTACCCAGGCTGATATGGCCGTAAGCGAGAATCAATCTCTTGCTACAACATATATAGTCAAAGTGAGTCTGATAAAACAGACATTTAGTCAATTCATCATTAAATGCTTACTACAAGGCAGTGTTGCTGATGAAATAGTGCAAGAGCACACCCTCGTGGACAAAATGCTTACAGCACCTGGTATTCCCAGGCGGTCTCCCATCCAAGTACTAACCAGGCCCGACCCTGCTTAGCTTCCAAGATCAGACGAGATCGGGCGTACCCAGGCTGATATGGCCGTAAGCAAGAATCAATCTCTTGCTACAACATATATAGTCAAATTTGAGTCTGATAAAACAGACATTTAGTCAATTCATCATTAAATGCTTACTACAAGGCAGTGTTGCTGATGAAATAGTGCAAGAGCACACCCTCGTGGACAAAATGCTTACAGCACCTGGTATTCCCAGGCGGTCTCCCATCCAAGTACTAACCAGGCCCGACCCTGCTTAGCTTCCGAGATCAGACGAGATCGGGCGTACCCAGGCTGATATGGCCGTAAGCGAGAATCAATCTCTTGCTACAACATATATAGTCAAAGTGAGTCTGATAAAACAGACATTTAGTCAATTCATCATTAAACGCTTACTACAAGGCAGTGTTGCTGATGAAATAGTGCAAGAGCACACCCTCGTGGACAAAATGCTTACAGCACCTGGTATTCCCAGGCGGTCTCCCATCCAAGTACTAACCAGGCCCGACCCTGCTTAGCTTCCTAGATCAAACGAGATCGGGCGTACCCAGGCTGGTATGGCCGTAAGCGAGAAACAATCTCTTGCTACAACATATATAGTCAAAGTGAGTGTGATAAACAGACATTGCATTTTCACCAATTAGATAAGCAGCTTGAACTTTGTGTCACTGAAAAAGTAGAAGAAATTACAAACACTGTTCCCATCACTTTTTAGCACAGGTAGTTGGATAAAATACAAACTTTATTTCCTTTCATCATTTGAACAGGCCAAAGGAGCATAAAGCACACACAAGCTGCATTCAGCAACAATATTCTTGTTTGTCTTATAAATACAAGGCAGATGCTAATTGAAAACACAAGGAAATTTGATCCTATTAAAAAGGCAGGAAGCTGCATTTTGTCAATTCATCATTAAATGCTTACTACAAGGCAGTGTTGCTGATGAAATAGTGCAAGAGCACACCCTCGTGGACAAAATGCTTACAGCACCTGGTATTCCCAGGCGGTCTCCCATCCAAGTACTAACCAGGCCCGACCCTGCTTAGCTTCCGAGATCAGACGAGATCGGGCGTACCCAGGCTGATATGGCCGTAAGCAAGAATCAATCTCTTGCTACAACATATATAGTCAAAGTGAGTCTGATAAAACAGACATTTAGTCAATTCATCATTAAATGCTTACTACAAGGCAGTGTTGCTGATGAAATAGTGCAAGAGCACACCCTCGTGGACAAAATGCTTACAGCACCTGGTATTCCCAGGCGGTCTCCCATCCAAGTACTAACCAGGCCCGACCCTGCTTAGCTTCCGAGATCAGACGAGATCGGGCGTACCCAGGCTGATATGGCCGTAAGCGAGAATCAATCTCTTGCTACAACATATATAGTCAAAGTGAGTCTGATAAAACAGACATTTAGTCAATTCATCATTAAACGCTTACTACAAGGCAGTGTTGCTGATGAAATAGTGCAAGAGCACACCCTCGTGGACAAAATGCTTACAGCACCTGGTATTCCCAGGCGGTCTCCCATCCAAGTACTAACCAGGCCCGACCCTGCTTAGCTTCCTAGATCAGACGAGATCGGGCGTACCCAGGCTGGTATGGCCGTAAGCGATAAACAATCTCTTGCTACAACATATATAGTCAAAGTGAGTGTGATAAACAGACATTGCATTTTCACCAATTAGATAAGCAGCTTGAACTTTGTGTCACTGAAAAAGTAGAAGAAATTACAAACACTGTTCCCATCACTTTTTAGCACAGGTAGTTGGATAAAATACAAACTTCATTTCCTTTCATCATTTGAACAGGCCAAAGGAGCATAAAGCACACACAAGCTGCATTCAGCAACAATATTCTTGTTTGTCTTATAAATACAAGGCAGATGCTAATTGAAAACACAAGGAAATTTGATCCTATTAAAAAGGCAGGAAGCTACATTTAGTCAATTCATCATTAAATGCTTACTACAAGGCAGTGTTGCTGATGAAATAGTGCAAGAGCACACCCTCGTGGACAAAATGCTTACAGCACCTGGTATTCCCAGGCGGTCTCCCATCCAAGTACTAACCAGGCCCGACCCTGCTTAGCTTCCAAGATCAGACGAGATCGGGCGTACCCAGGCTGATATGGCCGTAAGCAAGAATCAATCTCTTGCTACAACATATATAGTCAAAGTGAGTGTGATAAACAGACATTGCATTTTCACCAATTAGATAAGCAGCTTGAACTTTGTGTCACTGAAAAAGTAGAAGAAATTACAAACACTGTTCCCATCACTTTTTAGCACAGGTAGTTGGATAAAATACAAACTTCATTTCCTTTCATCATTTGAACAGGCCAAAGGAGCATAAAGCACACACAAGCTGCATTCAGCAACAATATTCTTGTTTGTCTTATAAATACAAGGCAGATGCTAATTGAAAACACAAGGAAATTTGATCCTATTAAAAAGGCAGGAAGCTGCATTTTGTCAATTCATCATTAAATGCTTACTACAAGGCAGTGTTGCTGATGAAATAGTGCAAGAGCACACCCTCGTGGACAAAATGCTTACAGCACCTGGTATTCCCAGGCGGTCTCCCATCCAAGTACTAACCAGGCCCGACCCTGCTTAGCTTCCGAGATCAGACGAGATCGGGCGTACCCAGGCTGATATGGCCGTAAGCGAGAATCAATCTCTTGCTACAACATATATAGTCAAAGTGAGTCTGATAAAACAGACATTTAGTCAATTCATCATTAAATGCTTACTACAAGGCAGTGTTGCTGATGAAATAGTGCAAGAGCACACCCTCGTGGACAAAATGCTTACAGCACCTGGTATTCCCAGGCGGTCTCCCATCCAAGTACTAACCAGGCCCGACCCTGCTTAGCTTCCAAGATCAGACGAGATCGGGCGTACCCAGGCTGATATGGCCGTAAGCAAGAATCAATCTCTTGCTACAACATATATAGTCAAATTTGAGTCTGATAAAACAGACATTTAGTCAATTCATCATTAAATGCTTACTACAAGGCAGTGTTGCTGATGAAATAGTGCAAGAGCACACCCTCGTGGACAAAATGCTTACAGCACCTGGTATTCCCAGGCGGTCTCCCATCCAAGTACTAACCAGGCCCGACCCTGCTTAGCTTCCGAGATCAGACGAGATCGGGCGTACCCAGGCTGATATGGCCGTAAGCGAGAATCAATCTCTTGCTACAACATATATAGTCAAAGTGAGTCTGATAAAACAGACATTTAGTCAATTCATCATTAAACGCTTACTACAAGGCAGTGTTGCTGATGAAATAGTGCAAGAGCACACCCTCGTGGACAAAATGCTTACAGCACCTGGTATTCCCAGGCGGTCTCCCATCCAAGTACTAACCAGGCCCGACCCTGCTTAGCTTCCTAGATCAAACGAGATCGGGCGTACCCAGGCTGGTATGGCCGTAAGCGAGAAACAATCTCTTGCTACAACATATATAGTCAAAGTGAGTGTGATAAACAGACATTGCATTTTCACCAATTAGATAAGCAGCTTGAACTTTGTGTCACTGAAAAAGTAGAAGAAATTACAAACACTGTTCCCATCACTTTTTAGCACAGGTAGTTGGATAAAATACAAACTTTATTTCCTTTCATCATTTGAACAGGCCAAAGGAGCATAAAGCACACACAAGCTGCATTCAGCAACAATATTCTTGTTTGTCTTATAAATACAAGGCAGATGCTAATTGAAAACACAAGGAAATTTGATCCTATTAAAAAGGCAGGAAGCTGCATTTTGTCAATTCATCATTAAATGCTTACTACAAGGCAGTGTTGCTGATGAAATAGTGCAAGAGCACACCCTCGTGGACAAAATGCTTACAGCACCTGGTATTCCCAGGCGGTCTCCCATCCAAGTACTAACCAGGCCCGACCCTGCTTAGCTTCCGAGATCAGACGAGATCGGGCGTACCCAGGCTGATATGGCCGTAAGCAAGAATCAATCTCTTGCTACAACATATATAGTCAAAGTGAGTCTGATAAAACAGACATTTAGTCAATTCATCATTAAATGCTTACTACAAGGCAGTGTTGCTGATGAAATAGTGCAAGAGCACACCCTCGTGGACAAAATGCTTACAGCACCTGGTATTCCCAGGCGGTCTCCCATCCAAGTACTAACCAGGCCCGACCCTGCTTAGCTTCCGAGATCAGACGAGATCGGGCGTACCCAGGCTGATATGGCCGTAAGCGAGAATCAATCTCTTGCTACAACATATATAGTCAAAGTGAGTCTGATAAAACAGACATTTAGTCAATTCATCATTAAACGCTTACTACAAGGCAGTGTTGCTGATGAAATAGTGCAAGAGCACACCCTCGTGGACAAAATGCTTACAGCACCTGGTATTCCCAGGCGGTCTCCCATCCAAGTACTAACCAGGCCCGACCCTGCTTAGCTTCCTAGATCAGACGAGATCGGGCGTACCCAGGCTGGTATGGCCGTAAGCGATAAACAATCTCTTGCTACAACATATATAGTCAAAGTGAGTGTGATAAACAGACATTGCATTTTCACCAATTAGATAAGCAGCTTGAACTTTGTGTCACTGAAAAAGTAGAAGAAATTACAAACACTGTTCCCATCACTTTTTAGCACAGGTAGTTGGATAAAATACAAACTTCATTTCCTTTCATCATTTGAACAGGCCAAAGGAGCATAAAGCACACACAAGCTGCATTCAGCAACAATATTCTTGTTTGTCTTATAAATACAAGGCAGATGCTAATTGAAAACACAAGGAAATTTGATCCTATTAAAAAGGCAGGAAGCTGCATTTTGTCAATTCATCATTAAATGCTTACTACAAGGCAGTGTTGCTGATGAAATAGTGCAAGAGCACACCCTCGTGGACAAAATGCTTACAGCACCTGGTATTCCCAGGCGGTCTCCCATCCAAGTACTAACCAGGCCCGACCCTGCTTAGCTTCCGAGATCAGACGAGATCGGGCGTACCCAGGCTGATATGGCCGTAAGCGAGAATCAATCTCTTGCTACAACATATATAGTCAAAGTGAGTCTGATAAAACAGACATTTAGTCAATTCATCATTAAATGCTTACTACAAGGCAGTGTTGCTGATGAAATAGTGCAAGAGCACACCCTCGTGGACAAAATGCTTACAGCACCTGGTATTCCCAGGCGGTCTCCCATCCAAGTACTAACCAGGCCCGACCCTGCTTAGCTTCCGAGATCAGACGAGATCGGGCGTACCCAGGCTGATATGGCCGTAAGCGAGAATCAATCTCTTGCTACAACATATATAGTCAAAGTGAGTCTGATAAAACAGACATTTAGTCAATTCATCATTAAATGCTTACTACAAGGCAGTGTTGCTGATGAAATAGTGCAAGAGCACACCCTCGTGGACAAAATGCTTACAGCACCTGGTATTCCCAGGCGGTCTCCCATCCAAGTACTAACCAGGCCCGACCCTGCTTAGCTTCCAAGATCAGACGAGATCGGGCGTACCCAGGCTGATATGGCCGTAAGCAAGAATCAATCTCTTGCTACAACATATATAGTCAAATTTGAGTCTGATAAAACAGACATTTAGTCAATTCATCATTAAATGCTTACTACAAGGCAGTGTTGCTGATGAAATAGTGCAAGAGCACACCCTCGTGGACAAAATGCTTACAGCACCTGGTATTCCCAGGCGGTCTCCCATCCAAGTACTAACCAGGCCCGACCCTGCTTAGCTTCCTAGATCAGACGAGATCGGGCGTACCCAGGCTGGTATGGCCGTAAGCGAGAAACAATCTCTTGCTACAACATATATAGTCAAAGTGAGTGTGATAAACAGACATTGCATTTTCACCAATTAGATAAGCAGCTTGAACTTTGTGTCACTGAAAAAGTAGAAGAAATTACAAACACTGTTCCCATCACTTTTTAGCACAGGTAGTTGGATAAAATACAAACTTTATTTCCTTTCATCATTTGAACAGGCCAAAGGAGCATAAAGCACACACAAGCTGCATTCAGCAACAATATTCTTGTTTGTCTTATAAATACAAGGCAGATGCTAATTGAAAACACAAGGAAATTTGATCCTATTAAAAAGGCAGGAAGCTGCATTTTGTCAATTCATCATTAAATGCTTACTACAAGGCAGTGTTGCTGATGAAATAGTGCAAGAGCACACCCTCGTGGACAAAGTGCTTACAGCACCTGGTATTCCCAGGCGGTCTCCCATCCAAGTACTAACCAGGCCCGACCCTGCTTAGCTTCCGAGATCAGACGAGATCGGGCGTACCCAGGCTGATATGGCCGTAAGCGAGAATCAATCTCTTGCTACAACATATATAGTCAAAGTGAGTCTGATAAAACAGACATTTAGTCAATTCATCATTAAATGCTTACTACAAGGCAGTGTTGCTGATGAAATAGTGCAAGAGCACACCCTCGTGGACAAAATGCTTACAGCACCTGGTATTCCCAGGCGGTCTCCCATCCAAGTACTAACCAGGCCCGACCCTGCTTAGCTTCCGAGATCAGACGAGATCGGGCGTACCCAGGCTGATATGGCCGTAAGCGAGAATCAATCTCTTGCTACAACATATATAGTCAAAGTGAGTCTGATAAAACAGACATTTAGTCAATTCATCATTAAACGCTTACTACAAGGCAGTGTTGCTGATGAAATAGTGCAAGAGCACACCCTCGTGGACAAAATGCTTACAGCACCTGGTATTCCCAGGCGGTCTCCCATCCAAGTACTAACCAGGCCCGACCCTGCTTAGCTTCCTAGATCAGACGAGATCGGGCGTACCCAGGCTGGTATGGCCGTAAGCGATAAACAATCTCTTGCTACAACATATATAGTCAAAGTGAGTGTGATAAACAGACATTGCATTTTCACCAATTAGATAAGCAGCTTGAACTTTGTGTCACTGAAAAAGTAGAAGAAATTACAAACACTGTTCCCATCACTTTTTAGCACAGGTAGTTGGATAAAATACAAACTTCATTTCCTTTCATCATTTGAACAGGCCAAAGGAGCATAAAGCACACACAAGCTGCATTCAGCAACAATATTCTTGTTTGTCTTATAAATACAAGGCAGATGCTAATTGAAAACACAAGGAAATTTGATCCTATTAAAAAGGCAGGAAGCTACATTTAGTCAATTCATCATTAAATGCTTACTACAAGGCAGTGTTGCTGATGAAATAGTGCAAGAGCACACCCTCGTGGACAAAATGCTTACAGCACCTGGTATTCCCAGGCGGTCTCCCATCCAAGTACTAACCAGGCCCGACCCTGCTTAGCTTCCAAGATCAGACGAGATCGGGCGTACCCAGGCTGATATGGCCGTAAGCAAGAATCAATCTCTTGCTACAACATATATAGTCAAAGTGAGTGTGATAAACAGACATTGCATTTTCACCAATTAGATAAGCAGCTTGAACTTTGTGTCACTGAAAAAGTAGAAGAAATTACAAACACTGTTCCCATCACTTTTTAGCACAGGTAGTTGGATAAAATACAAACTTCATTTCCTTTCATCATTTGAACAGGCCAAAGGAGCATAAAGCACACACAAGCTGCATTCAGCAACAATATTCTTGTTTGTCTTATAAATACAAGGCAGATGCTAATTGAAAACACAAGGAAATTTGATCCTATTAAAAAGGCAGGAAGCTGCATTTTGTCAATTCATCATTAAATGCTTACTACAAGGCAGTGTTGCTGATGAAATAGTGCAAGAGCACACCCTCGTGGACAAAATGCTTACAGCACCTGGTATTCCCAGGCGGTCTCCCATCCAAGTACTAACCAGGCCCGACCCTGCTTAGCTTCCGAGATCAGACGAGATCGGGCGTACCCAGGCTGATATGGCCGTAAGCGAGAATCAATCTCTTGCTACAACATATATAGTCAAAGTGAGTCTGATAAAACAGACATTTAGTCAATTCATCATTAAATGCTTACTACAAGGCAGTGTTGCTGATGAAATAGTGCAAGAGCACACCCTCGTGGACAAAATGCTTACAGCACCTGGTATTCCCAGGCGGTCTCCCATCCAAGTACTAACCAGGCCCGACCCTGCTTAGCTTCCGAGATCAGACGAGATCGGGCGTACCCAGGCTGATATGGCCGTAAGCGAGAATCAATCTCTTGCTACAACATATATAGTCAAAGTGAGTCTGATAAAACAGACATTTAGTCAATTCATCATTAAATGCTTACTACAAGGCAGTGTTGCTGATGAAATAGTGCAAGAGCACACCCTCGTGGACAAAATGCTTACAGCACCTGGTATTCCCAGGCGGTCTCCCATCCAAGTACTAACCAGGCCCGACCCTGCTTAGCTTCCAAGATCAGACGAGATCGGGCGTACCCAGGCTGATATGGCCGTAAGCAAGAATCAATCTCTTGCTACAACATATATAGTCAAATTTGAGTCTGATAAAACAGACATTTAGTCAATTCATCATTAAATGCTTACTACAAGGCAGTGTTGCTGATGAAATAGTGCAAGAGCACACCCTCGTGGACAAAATGCTTACAGCACCTGGTATTCCCAGGCGGTCTCCCATCCAAGTACTAACCAGGCCCGACCCTGCTTAGCTTCCTAGATCAGACGAGATCGGGCGTACCCAGGCTGGTATGGCCGTAAGCGAGAAACAATCTCTTGCTACAACATATATAGTCAAAGTGAGTGTGATAAACAGACATTGCATTTTCACCAATTAGATAAGCAGCTTGAACTTTGTGTCACTGAAAAAGTAGAAGAAATTACAAACACTGTTCCCATCACTTTTTAGCACAGGTAGTTGGATAAAATACAAACTTTATTTCCTTTCATCATTTGAACAGGCCAAAGGAGCATAAAGCACACACAAGCTGCATTCAGCAACAATATTCTTGTTTGTCTTATAAATACAAGGCAGATGCTAATTGAAAACACAAGGAAATTTGATCCTATTAAAAAGGCAGGAAGCTGCATTTTGTCAATTCATCATTAAATGCTTACTACAAGGCAGTGTTGCTGATGAAATAGTGCAAGAGCACACCCTCGTGGACAAAGTGCTTACAGCACCTGGTATTCCCAGGCGGTCTCCCATCCAAGTACTAACCAGGCCCGACCCTGCTTAGCTTCCGAGATCAGACGAGATCGGGCGTACCCAGGCTGATATGGCCGTAAGCGAGAATCAATCTCTTGCTACAACATATATAGTCAAAGTGAGTCTGATAAAACAGACATTTAGTCAATTCATCATTAAATGCTTACTACAAGGCAGTGTTGCTGATGAAATAGTGCAAGAGCACACCCTCGTGGACAAAATGCTTACAGCACCTGGTATTCCCAGGCGGTCTCCCATCCAAGTACTAACCAGGCCCGACCCTGCTTAGCTTCCGAGATCAGACGAGATCGGGCGTACCCAGGCTGATATGGCCGTAAGCGAGAATCAATCTCTTGCTACAACATATATAGTCAAAGTGAGTCTGATAAAACAGACATTTAGTCAATTCATCATTAAACGCTTACTACAAGGCAGTGTTGCTGATGAAATAGTGCAAGAGCACACCCTCGTGGACAAAATGCTTACAGCACCTGGTATTCCCAGGCGGTCTCCCATCCAAGTACTAACCAGGCCCGACCCTGCTTAGCTTCCAAGATCAGACGAGATCGGGCGTACCCAGGCTGATATGGCCGTAAGCAAGAATCAATCTCTTGCTACAACATATATAGTCAAAGTGAGTGTGATAAACAGACATTGCATTTTCACCAATTAGATAAGCAGCTTGAACTTTGTGTCACTGAAAAAGTAGAAGAAATTACAAACACTGTTCCCATCACTTTTTAGCACAGGTAGTTGGATAAAATACAAACTTCATTTCCTTTCATCATTTGAACAGGCCAAAGGAGCATAAAGCACACACAAGCTGCATTCAGCAACAATATTCTTGTTTGTCTTATAAATACAAGGCAGATGCTAATTGAAAACACAAGGAAATTTGATCCTATTAAAAAGGCAGGAAGCTGCATTTTGTCAATTCATCATTAAATGCTTACTACAAGGCAGTGTTGCTGATGAAATAGTGCAAGAGCACACCCTCGTGGACAAAATGCTTACAGCACCTGGTATTCCCAGGCGGTCTCCCATCCAAGTACTAACCAGGCCCGACCCTGCTTAGCTTCCGAGATCAGACGAGATCGGGCGTACCCAGGCTGATATGGCCGTAAGCGAGAATCAATCTCTTGCTACAACATATATAGTCAAAGTGAGTCTGATAAAACAGACATTTAGTCAATTCATCATTAAATGCTTACTACAAGGCAGTGTTGCTGATGAAATAGTGCAAGAGCACACCCTCGTGGACAAAATGCTTACAGCACCTGGTATTCCCAGGCGGTCTCCCATCCAAGTACTAACCAGGCCCGACCCTGCTTAGCTTCCGAGATCAGACGAGATCGGGCGTACCCAGGCTGATATGGCCGTAAGCGAGAATCAATCTCTTGCTACAACATATATAGTCAAAGTGAGTCTGATAAAACAGACATTTAGTCAATTCATCATTAAATGCTTACTACAAGGCAGTGTTGCTGATGAAATAGTGCAAGAGCACACCCTCGTGGACAAAATGCTTACAGCACCTGGTATTCCCAGGCGGTCTCCCATCCAAGTACTAACCAGGCCCGACCCTGCTTAGCTTCCAAGATCAGACGAGATCGGGCGTACCCAGGCTGATATGGCCGTAAGCAAGAATCAATCTCTTGCTACAACATATATAGTCAAATTTGAGTCTGATAAAACAGACATTTAGTCAATTCATCATTAAATGCTTACTACAAGGCAGTGTTGCTGATGAAATAGTGCAAGAGCACACCCTCGTGGACAAAATGCTTACAGCACCTGGTATTCCCAGGCGGTCTCCCATCCAAGTACTAACCAGGCCCGACCCTGCTTAGCTTCCTAGATCAGACGAGATCGGGCGTACCCAGGCTGGTATGGCCGTAAGCGAGAAACAATCTCTTGCTACAACATATATAGTCAAAGTGAGTGTGATAAACAGACATTGCATTTTCACCAATTAGATAAGCAGCTTGAACTTTGTGTCACTGAAAAAGTAGAAGAAATTACAAACACTGTTCCCATCACTTTTTAGCACAGGTAGTTGGATAAAATACAAACTTTATTTCCTTTCATCATTTGAACAGGCCAAAGGAGCATAAAGCACACACAAGCTGCATTCAGCAACAATATTCTTGTTTGTCTTATAAATACAAGGCAGATGCTAATTGAAAACACAAGGAAATTTGATCCTATTAAAAAGGCAGGAAGCTGCATTTTGTCAATTCATCATTAAATGCTTACTACAAGGCAGTGTTGCTGATGAAATAGTGCAAGAGCACACCCTCGTGGACAAAGTGCTTACAGCACCTGGTATTCCCAGGCGGTCTCCCATCCAAGTACTAACCAGGCCCGACCCTGCTTAGCTTCCGAGATCAGACGAGATCGGGCGTACCCAGGCTGATATGGCCGTAAGCGAGAATCAATCTCTTGCTACAACATATATAGTCAAAGTGAGTCTGATAAAACAGACATTTAGTCAATTCATCATTAAATGCTTACTACAAGGCAGTGTTGCTGATGAAATAGTGCAAGAGCACACCCTCGTGGACAAAATGCTTACAGCACCTGGTATTCCCAGGCGGTCTCCCATCCAAGTACTAACCAGGCCCGACCCTGCTTAGCTTCCGAGATCAGACGAGATCGGGCGTACCCAGGCTGATATGGCCGTAAGCGAGAATCAATCTCTTGCTACAACATATATAGTCAAAGTGAGTCTGATAAAACAGACATTTAGTCAATTCATCATTAAACGCTTACTACAAGGCAGTGTTGCTGATGAAATAGTGCAAGAGCACACCCTCGTGGACAAAATGCTTACAGCACCTGGTATTCCCAGGCGGTCTCCCATCCAAGTACTAACCAGGCCCGACCCTGCTTAGCTTCCTAGATCAGACGAGATCGGGCGTACCCAGGCTGGTATGGCCGTAAGCGATAAACAATCTCTTGCTACAACATATATAGTCAAAGTGAGTGTGATAAACAGACATTGCATTTTCACCAATTAGATAAGCAGCTTGAACTTTGTGTCACTGAAAAAGTAGAAGAAATTACAAACACTGTTCCCATCACTTTTTAGCACAGGTAGTTGGATAAAATACAAACTTCATTTCCTTTCATCATTTGAACAGGCCAAAGGAGCATAAAGCACACACAAGCTGCATTCAGCAACAATATTCTTGTTTGTCTTATAAATACAAGGCAGATGCTAATTGAAAACACAAGGAAATTTGATCCTATTAAAAAGGCAGGAAGCTGCATTTTGTCAATTCATCATTAAATGCTTACTACAAGGCAGTGTTGCTGATGAAATAGTGCAAGAGCACACCCTCGTGGACAAAATGCTTATAGCACCTGGTATTCCCAGGCGGTCTCCCATCCAAGTACTAACCAGGCCCGACCCTGCTTAGCTTCCGAGATCAGACGAGATCGGGCGTACCCAGGCTGATATGGCCGTAAGCGAGAATCAATCTCTTGCTACAACATATATAGTCAAAGTGAGTCTGATAAAACAGAGATTTAGTCAATTCATCATTAAATGCTTACTACAAGGCAGTGTTGCTGATGAAATAGTGCAAGAGCACACCCTCGTGGACAAAATGCTTACAGCACCTGGTATTCCCAGGCGGTCTCCCATCCAAGTACTAACCAGGCCCGACCCTGCTTAGCTTCCGAGATCAGACGAGATCGGGCGTACCCAGGCTGATATGGCCGTAAGCGAGAATCAATCTCTTGCTACAACATATATAGTCAAAGTGAGTCTGATAAAACAGACATTTAGTCAATTCATCATTAAATGCTTACTACAAGGCAGTGTTGCTGATGAAATAGTGCAAGAGCACACCCTCGTGGACAAAATGCTTACAGCACCTGGTATTCCCAGGCGGTCTCCCATCCAAGTACTAACCAGGCCCGACCCTGCTTAGCTTCCAAGATCAGACGAGATCGGGCGTACCCAGGCTGATATGGCCGTAAGCAAGAATCAATCTCTTGCTACAACATATATAGTCAAATTTGAGTCTGATAAAACAGACATTTAGTCAATTCATCATTAAATGCTTACTACAAGGCAGTGTTGCTGATGAAATAGTGCAAGAGCACACCCTCGTGGACAAAATGCTTACAGCACCTGGTATTCCCAGGCGGTCTCCCATCCAAGTACTAACCAGGCCCGACCCTGCTTAGCTTCCTAGATCAAACGAGATCGGGCGTACCCAGGCTGGTATGGCCGTAAGCGAGAAACAATCTCTTGCTACAACATATATAGTCAAAGTGAGTGTGATAAACAGACATTGCATTTTCACCAATTAGATAAGCAGCTTGAACTTTGTGTCACTGAAAAAGTAGAAGAAATTACAAACACTGTTCCCATCACTTTTTAGCACAGGTAGTTGGATAAAATACAAACTTTATTTCCTTTCATCATTTGAACAGGGCAAAGGAGCATAAAGCACACACAAGCTGCATTCAGCAACAATATTCTTGTTTGTCTTATAAATACAAGGCAGATGCTAATTGAAAACACAAGGAAATTTGATCCTATTAAAAAGGCAGGAAGCTGCATTTTGTCAATTCATCATTAAATGCTTACTACAAGGCAGTGTTGCTGATGAAATAGTGCAAGAGCACACCCTCGTGGACAAAATGCTTACAGCACCTGGTATTCCCAGGCGGTCTCCCATCCAAGTACTAACCAGGCCCGACCCTGCTTAGCTTCCAAGATCAGACGAGATCGGGCGTACCCAGGCTGATATGGCCGTAAGCAAGAATCAATCTCTTGCTACAACATATATAGTCAAATTTGAGTCTGATAAAACAGACATTTAGTCAATTCATCATTAAATGCTTACTACAAGGCAGTGTTGCTGATGAAATAGTGCAAGAGCACACCCTCGTGGACAAAATGCTTACAGCACCTGGTATTCCCAGGCGGTCTCCCATCCAAGTACTAACCAGGCCCGACCCTGCTTAGCTTCCTAGATCAGACGAGATCGGGCGTACCCAGGCTGGTATGGCCGTAAGCGAGAAACAATCTCTTGCTACAACATATATAGTCAAAGTGAGTGTGATAAACAGACATTGCATTTTCACCAATTAGATAAGCAGCTTGAACTTTGTGTCACTGAAAAAGTAGAAGAAATTACAAACACTGTTCCCATCACTTTTTAGCACAGGTAGTTGGATAAAATACAAACTTTATTTCCTTTCATCATTTGAACAGGGCAAAGGAGCATAAAGCACACACAAGCTGCATTCAGCAACAATATTCTTGTTTGTCTTATAAATACAAGGCAGATGCTAATTGAAAACACAAGGAAATTTGATCCTATTAAAAAGGCAGGAAGCTGCATTTTGTCAATTCATCATTAAATGCTTACTACAAGGCAGTGTTGCTGATGAAATAGTGCAAGAGCACACCCTCGTGGACAAAATGCTTACAGCACCTGGTATTCCCAGGCGGTCTCCCATCCAAGTACTAACCAGGCCCGACCCTGCTTAGCTTCCGAGATCAGACGAGATCGGGCGTACCCAGGCTGATATGGCCGTAAGCGAGAATCAATCTCTTGCTACAACATATATAGTCAAAGTGAGTCTGATAAAACAGACATTTAGTCAATTCATCATTAAACGCTTACTACAAGGCAGTGTTGCTGATGAAATAGTGCAAGAGCACACCCTCGTGGACAAAATGCTTACAGCACCTGGTATTCCCAGGCGGTCTCCCATCCAAGTACTAACCAGGCCCGACCCTGCTTAGCTTCCTAGATCAGACGAGATCGGGCGTACCCAGGCTGGTATGGCCGTAAGCGATAAACAATCTCTTGCTACAACATATATAGTCAAAGTGAGTGTGATAAACAGACATTGCATTTTCACCAATTAGATAAGCAGCTTGAACTTTGTGTCACTGAAAAAGTAGAAGAAATTACAAACACTGTTCCCATCACTTTTTAGCACAGGTAGTTGGATAAAATACAAACTTCATTTCCTTTCATCATTTGAACAGGCCAAAGGAGCATAAAGCACACACAAGCTGCATTCAGCAACAATATTCTTGTTTGTCTTATAAATACAAGGCAGATGCTAATTGAAAACACAAGGAAATTTGATCCTATTAAAAAGGCAGGAAGCTGCATTTTGTCAATTCATCATTAAATGCTTACTACAAGGCAGTGTTGCTGATGAAATAGTGCAAGAGCACACCCTCGTGGACAAAATGCTTACAGCACCTGGTATTCCCAGGCGGTCTCCCATCCAAGTACTAACCAGGCCCGACCCTGCTTAGCTTCCGAGATCAGACGAGATCGGGCGTACCCAGGCTGATATGGCCGTAAGCGAGAATCAATCTCTTGCTACAACATATATAGTCAAAGTGAGTCTGATAAAACAGACATTTAGTCAATTCATCATTAAATGCTTACTACAAGGCAGTGTTGCTGATGAAATAGTGCAAGAGCACACCCTCGTGGACAAAATGCTTACAGCACCTGGTATTCCCAGGCGGTCTCCCATCCAAGTACTAACCAGGCCCGACCCTGCTTAGCTTCCAAGATCAGACGAGATCGGGCGTACCCAGGCTGATATGGCCGTAAGCAAGAATCAATCTCTTGCTACAACATATATAGTCAAATTTGAGTCTGATAAAACAGACATTTAGTCAATTCATCATTAAATGCTTACTACAAGGCAGTGTTGCTGATGAAATAGTGCAAGAGCACACCCTCGTGGACAAAATGCTTACAGCACCTGGTATTCCCAGGCGGTCTCCCATCCAAGTACTAACCAGGCCCGACCCTGCTTAGCTTCCTAGATCAGACGAGATCGGGCGTACCCAGGCTGGTATGGCCGTAAGCGAGAAACAATCTCTTGCTACAACATATATAGTCAAAGTGAGTGTGATAAACAGACATTGCATTTTCACCAATTAGATAAGCAGCTTGAACTTTGTGTCACTGAAAAAGTAGAAGAAATTACAAACACTGTTCCCATCACTTTTTAGCACAGGTAGTTGGATAAAATACAAACTTTATTTCCTTTCATCATTTGAACAGGCCAAAGGAGCATAAAGCACACACAAGCTGCATTCAGCAACAATATTCTTGTTTGTCTTATAAATACAAGGCAGATGCTAATTGAAAACACAAGGAAATTTGATCCTATTAAAAAGGCAGGAAGCTGCATTTTGTCAATTCATCATTAAATGCTTACTACAAGGCAGTGTTGCTGATGAAATAGTGCAAGAGCACACCCTCGTGGACAAAATGCTTACAGCACCTGGTATTCCCAGGCGGTCTCCCATCCAAGTACTAACCAGGCCCGACCCTGCTTAGCTTCCGAGATCAGACGAGATCGGGCGTACCCAGGCTGATATGGCCGTAAGCGAGAATCAATCTCTTGCTACAACATATATAGTCAAAGTGAGTCTGATAAAACAGACATTTAGTCAATTCATCATTAAATGCTTACTACAAGGCAGTGTTGCTGATGAAATAGTGCAAGAGCACACCCTCGTGGACAAAATGCTTACAGCACCTGGTATTCCCAGGCGGTCTCCCATCCAAGTACTAACCAGGCCCGACCCTGCTTAGCTTCCGAGATCAGACGAGATCGGGCGTACCCAGGCTGATATGGTCGTAAGCGAGAATCAATCTCTTGCTACAACATATATAGTCAAAGTGAGTCTGATAAAACAGACATTTAGTCAATTCATCATTAAACGCTTACTACAAGGCAGTGTTGCTGATGAAATAGTGCAAGAGCACACCCTCGTGGACAAAATGCTTACAGCACCTGGTATTCCCAGGCGGTGTCCCATCCAAGTACTAACCAGGCCCGACCCTGCTTAGCTTCCTAGATCAGACGAGATCGGGCGTACCCAGGCTGGTATGGCCGTAAGCGATAAACAATCTCTTGCTACAACATATATAGTCAAAGTGAGTGTGATAAACAGACATTGCATTTTCACCAATTAGATAAGCAGCTTGAACTTTGTGTCACTGAAAAAGTAGAAGAAATTACAAACACTGTTCCCATCACTTTTTAGCACAGGTAGTTGGATAAAATACAAACTTCATTTCCTTTCATCATTTGAACAGGCCAAAGGAGTATAAAGCACACACAAGCTGCATTCAGCAACAATATTCTTGTTTGTCTTATAAATACAAGGCAGATGCTAATTGAAAACACAAGGAAATTTGATCCTATTAAAAAGGCAGGAAGCTGCATTTTGTCAATTCATCATTAAATGCTTACTACAAGGCAGTGTTGCTGATGAAATAGTGCAAGAGCACACCCTCGTGGACAAAATGCTTACAGCACCTGGTATTCCCAGGCGGTCTCCCATCCAAGTACTAACCAGGCCCGACCCTGCTTAGCTTCCGAGATCAGACGAGATCGGGCGTACCCAGGCTGATATGGCCGTAAGCGAGAATCAATCTCTTGCTACAACATATATAGTCAAAGTGAGTCTGATAAAACAGACATTTAGTCAATTCATCATTAAATGCTTACTACAAGGCAGTGTTGCTGATGAAATAGTGCAAGAGCACACCCTCGTGGACAAAATGCTTACAGCACCTGGTATTCCCAGGCGGTCTCCCATCCAAGTACTAACCAGGCCCGACCCTGCTTAGCTTCCAAGATCAGACGAGATCGGGCGTACCCAGGCTGATATGGCCGTAAGCAAGAATCAATCTCTTGCTACAACATATATAGTCAAATTTGAGTCTGATAAAACAGACATTTAGTCAATTCATCATTAAATGCTTACTACAAGGCAGTGTTGCTGATGAAATAGTGCAAGAGCACACCCTCGTGGACAAAATGCTTACAGCACCTGGTATTCCCAGGCGGTCTCCCATCCAAGTACTAACCAGGCCCGACCCTGCTTAGCTTCCTAGATCAGACGAGATCGGGCGTACCCAGGCTGGTATGGCCGTAAGCGAGAAACAATCTCTTGCTACAACATATATAGTCAAAGTGAGTGTGATAAACAGACATTGCATTTTCACCAATTAGATAAGCAGCTTGAACTTTGTGTCACTGAAAAAGTAGAAGAAATTACAAACACTGTTCCCATCACTTTTTAGCACAGGTAGTTGGATAAAATACAAACTTTATTTCCTTTCATCATTTGAACAGGCCAAAGGAGCATAAAGCACACACAAGCTGCATTCAGCAACAATATTCTTGTTTGTCTTATAAATACAAGGCAGATGCTAATTGAAAACACAAGGAAATTTGATCCTATTAAAAAGGCAGGAAGCTGCATTTTGTCAATTCATCATTAAATGCTTACTACAAGGCAGTGTTGCTGATGAAATAGTGCAAGAGCACACCCTCGTGGACAAAATGCTTACAGCACCTGGTATTCCCAGGCGGTCTCCCATCCAAGTACTAACCAGGCCCGACCCTGCTTAGCTTCCGAGATCAGACGAGATCGGGCGTACCCAGGCTGATATGGCCATAAGCGAGAATCAATCTCTTGCTACAACATATATAGTCAAAGTGAGTCTGATAAAACAGACATTTAGTCAATTCATCATTAAATGCTTACTACAAGGCAGTGTTGCTGATGAAATAGTGCAAGAGCACACCCTCGTGGACAAAATGCTTACAGCACCTGGTATTCCCAGGCGGTCTCCCATCCAAGTACTAACCAGGCCCGACCCTGCTTAGCTTCCAAGATCAGACGAGATCGGGCGTACCCAGGCTGATATGGCCGTAAGCAAGAATCAATCTCTTGCTACAACATATATAGTCAAAGTGAGTCTGATAAAACAGACATTTAGTCAATTCATCATTAAATGCTTACTACAAGGCAGTGTTGCTGATGAAATAGTGCAAGAGCACACCCTCGTGGACAAAATGCTTACAGCACCTGGTATTCCCAGGCGGTCTCCCATCCAAGTACTAACCAGGCCCGACCCTGCTTAGCTTCCTAGATCAGACGAGATCGGGCGTACCCAGGCTGGTATGGCCGTAAGCGAGAAACAATCTCTTGCTACAACATATATAGTCAAAGTGAGTGTGATAAACAGACATTGCATTTTCACCAATTAGATAAGCAGCTTGAACTTTGTGTCACTGAAAAAGTAGAAGAAATTACAAACACTGTTCCCATCACTTTTTAGCACAGGTAGTTGGATAAAATACAAACTTTATTTCCTTTCATCATTTGAACAGGGCAAAGGAGCATAAAGCACACACAAGCTGCATTTAGCAACAATATTCTTGTTTGTCTTATAAATACAAGGCAGATGCTAATTGAAAACACAAGGAAATTTGATCCTATTAAAAAGGCAGGAAGCTGCATTTTGTCAATTCATCATTATGCTTACTACAAGGCAGTGTTGCTGATGAATAAGTGCAAGAGCACACCCTCGTGGACAAAATGCTTACAGCACCTGGTATTCCCAGGCGGTCTCCCATCCAAGTACTAACCAGGCCCGACCCTGCTTAGCTTCCTAGATCAGACGAGATCGGGCGTACCCAGGCTGGTATGGCCGTAAGCGAGAATCAATCTCTTGCTACAACATATATAGTCAAAGTGAGTCTGATAAAACAGACATTTAGTCAATTCATCATTAAACGCTTACTACAAGGCAGTGTTGCTGATGAAATAGTGCAAGAGCACACCCTCGTGGACAAAATGCTTACAGCACCTGGTATTCCCAGGCGGTCTCCCATCCAAGTACTAACCAGGCCCGACCCTGCTTAGCTTCCAAGATCAGACGAGATCGGGCGTACCCAGGCTGATATGGCCGTAAGCGAGAATCAATCTCTTGCTACAACATATATAGTCAAAGTGAGTCTGATAAAACAGACATTTAGTCAATTCATCATTAAACGCTTACTACAAGGCAGTGTTGCTGATGAAATAGTGCAAGAGCACACCCTCGTGGACAAAATGCTTACAGCACCTGGTATTCCCAGGCGGTCTCCCATCCAAGTACTAACCAGGCCCGACCCTGCTTAGCTTCCTAGATCAGACGAGATCGGGCGTACCCAGGCTGGTATGGCCGTAAGCGAGAAACAATCTCTTGCTACAACATATATAGTCAAAGTGAGTGTGATAAACAGACATTGCATTTTCACCAATTAGATAAGCAGCTTGAACTTTGTGTCACTGAAAAAGTAGAAGAAATTACAAACACTGTTCCCATCACTTTTTAGCACAGGTAGTTGGATAAAATACAAACTTTATTTCCTTTCATCATTTGAACAGGGCAAAGGAGCATAAAGCACACACAAGCTGCATTCAGCAACAATATTCTTGTTTGTCTTATAAATACAAGGCAGATGCTAATTGAAAACACAAGGAAATTTGATCCTATTAAAAAGGCAGGAAGCTGCATTTTGTCAATTCATCATTAAATGCTTACTACAAGGCAGTGTTGCTGATGAAATAGTGCAAGAGCACACCCTCGTGGACAAAATGCTTACAGCACCTGGTATTCCCAGGCGGTCTCCCATCCAAGTACTAACCAGGCCCGACCCTGCTTAGCTTCCGAGATCAGACGAGATCGGGCGTACCCAGGCTGATATGGCCGTAAGCGAGAATTAATCTCTTGCTACAACATATATAGTCAAAGTGAGTCTGATAAAACAGACACTTAGTCAATTCATCATTAAATGCTTACTACAAGGCAGTGTTGCTGATGAAATAGTGCAAGAGCACACCCTCGTGGACAAAATATTTACAGCACCTGGTATTCCCAGGCGGTCTCCCATCCAAGTACTAACCAGGCCCGACCCTGCTTAGCTTCCTAGATCAGACGAGATCGGGCGTACCCAGGCTGGTATGGCCGTAAGCGAGAAACAATCTCTTGCTACAACATATATAGTCAAAGTGAGTGTGATAAACAGACATTGCATTTTCACCAATTAGATAAGCAGCTTGAACTTTGTGTCACTGAAAAAGTAGAAGAAATTACAAACACTGTTCCCATCACTTTTTAGCACAGGTAGTTGGATAAAATACAAACTTTATTTCCTTTCATCATTTGAACAGGGCAAAGGAGCATAAAGCACACACAAGCTGCATTCAGCAACAATATTCTTGTTTGTCTTATAAATACAAGGCAGATGCTAATTGAAAACACAAGGAAATTTGATCCTATTAAAAAGGCAGGAAGCTGCATTTTGTCAATTCATCATTAAATGCTTACTACAAGGCAGTGTTGCTGATGAAATAGTGCAAGAGCACACCCTCGTGGACAAAATGCTTACAGCAGCTGGTATTCCCAGGCGGTCTCCCATCCAAGTACTAACCAGGCCCGACCCTGCTTAGCTTCCTAGATCAGACGAGATCGGGCGTACCCAGGCTGGTATGGCCGTAAGCGAGAATCAATCTCTTGCTACAACATATATAGTCAAAGTGAGTCTGATAAAACAGACATTTAGTCAATTCATCATTAAATGCTTACTACAAGGCAGTGTTGCTGATGAAATAGTGCAAGAGCACACCCTCGTGGACAAAATGCTTACAGCACCTGGTATTCCCAGGCGGTCTCCCATCCAAGTACTAACCAGGCCCGACCCTGCTTAGCTTCCTAGATCAGACGAGATCGGGGGTACCCAGGCTGGTATGGCCGTAAGCGAGAAACAATCTCTTGCTACAACATATATAGTCAAAGTGAGTGTGATAAACAGACATTGCATTTTCACCAATTAGATAAGCAGCTTGAACTTTGTGTCACTGAAAAAGTAGAAGAAATTACAAACACTGTTCCCATCACTTTTTAGCACAGGTAGTTGGATAAAATACAAACTTTATTTCCTTTCATCATTTGAACAGGGCAAAGGAGCATAAAGCACACACAAGCTGCATTCAGCAACAATATTCTTGTTTGTCTTATAAATACAAGGCAGATGCTAATTGAAAACACAAGGAAATTTGATCCTATTAAAAAGGCAGGAAGCTGCATTTTGTCAATTCATCATTAAATGCTTACTACAAGGCAGTGTTGCTGATGAAATAGTGCAAGAGCACACCCTCGTGGACAAAATGCTTACAGCACCTGGTATTCCCAGGCGGTCTCCCATCCAAGTACTAACCAGGCCCGACCCTGCTTAGCTTCCAAGATCAGACGAGATCGGGCGTACCCAGGCTGATATGGCCGTAAGCGAGAATCAATCTCTTGCTACAACATATATAGTCAAAGTGAGTCTGATAAAACAGACATTTAGTCAATTCATCATTAAATGCTTACTACAAGGCAGTGTTGCTGATGAAATAGTGCAAGAGCACACCCTCGTGGACAAAATGCTTACAGCACTTGGTATTCCCAGGCGGTCTCCCATCCAAGTACTAACCAGGCCCGACCCTGCTTAGCTTCCGAGATCAGACGAGATCGGGCGTACCCAGGCTGATATGGCCGTAAGCGAGAATCAATCTCTTGCTACAACATATATAGTCAAAGTGAGTCTGATAAAACAGACATTTAGTCAATTCATCATTAAACGCTTACTACAAGGCAGTGTTGCTGATGAAATAGTGCAAGAGCACACCCTCGTGGACAAAATGCTTACAGCACCTGGTATTCCCAGGCGGTCTCCCATCCAAGTACTAACCAGGCCCGACCCTGCTTAGCTTCCTAGATCAGACGAGATCGGGCGTACCCAGGCTGGTATGGCCGTAAGCGAGAAACAATCTCTTGCTACAACATATATAGTCAAAGTGAGTGTGATAAACAGACATTGCATTTTCACCAATTAGATAAGCAGCTTGAACTTTGTGTCACTGAAAAAGTAGAAGAAATTACAAACACTGTTCCCATCACTTTTTAGCACAGGTAGTTGGATAAAATACAAACTTTATTTCCTTTCATCATTTGAACAGGGCAAAGGAGCATAAAGCACACACAAGCTGCATTCAGCAACAATATTCTTGTTTGTCTTATAAATACAAGGCAGATGCTAATTGAAAACACAAGGAAATTTGATCCTATTAAAAAGGCAGGAAGCTGCATTTTGTCAATTCATCATTAAATGCTTACTACAAGGCAGTGTTGCTGATGAAATAGTGCAAGAGCACACCCTCGTGGACAAAATGCTTACAGCACCTGGTATTCCCAGGCGGTCTCCCATCCAAGTACTAACCAGGCCCGACCCTGCTTAGCTTCCGAGATCAGACGAGATCGGGCGTACCCAGGCTGATATGGCCGTAAGCGAGAATTAATCTCTTGCTACAACATATATAGTCAAAGTGAGTCTGATAAAACAGACACTTAGTCAATTCATCATTAAATGCTTACTACAAGGCAGTGTTGCTGATGAAATAGTGCAAGAGCACACCCTCGTGGACAAAATATTTACAGCACCTGGTATTCCCAGGCGGTCTCCCATCCAAGTACTAACCAGGCCCGACCCTGCTTAGCTTCCTAGATCAGACGAGATCGGGCGTACCCAGGCTGGTATGGCCGTAAGCGAGAAACAATCTCTTGCTACAACATATATAGTCAAAGTGAGTGTGATAAACAGACATTGCATTTTCACCAATTAGATAAGCAGCTTGAACTTTGTGTCACTGAAAAAGTAGAAGAAATTACAAACACTGTTCCCATCACTTTTTAGCACAGGTAGTTGGATAAAATACAAACTTTATTTCCTTTCATCATTTGAACAGGGCAAAGGAGCATAAAGCACACACAAGCTGCATTCAGCAACAATATTCTTGTTTGTCTTATAAATACAAGGCAGATGCTAATTGAAAACACAAGGAAATTTGATCCTATTAAAAAGGCAGGAAGCTGCATTTTGTCAATTCATCATTAAATGCTTACTACAAGGCAGTGTTGCTGATGAAATAGTGCAAGAGCACACCCTCGTGGACAAAATGCTTACAGCAGCTGGTATTCCCAGGCGGTCTCCCATCCAAGTACTAACCAGGCCCGACCCTGCTTAGCTTCCTAGATCAGACGAGATCGGGCGTACCCAGGCTGGTATGGCCGTAAGCGAGAATCAATCTCTTGCTACAACATATATAGTCAAAGTGAGTCTGATAAAACAGACATTTAGTCAATTCATCATTAAATGCTTACTACAAGGCAGTGTTGCTGATGAAATAGTGCAAGAGCACACCCTCGTGGACAAAATGCTTACAGCACCTGGTATTCCCAGGCGGTCTCCCATCCAAGTACTAACCAGGCCCGACCCTGCTTAGCTTCCTAGATCAGACGAGATCGGGGGTACCCAGGCTGGTATGGCCGTAAGCGAGAAACAATCTCTTGCTACAACATATATAGTCAAAGTGAGTGTGATAAACAGACATTGCATTTTCACCAATTAGATAAGCAGCTTGAACTTTGTGTCACTGAAAAAGTAGAAGAAATTACAAACACTGTTCCCATCACTTTTTAGCACAGGTAGTTGGATAAAATACAAACTTTATTTCCTTTCATCATTTGAACAGGGCAAAGGAGCATAAAGCACACACAAGCTGCATTCAGCAACAATATTCTTGTTTGTCTTATAAATACAAGGCAGATGCTAATTGAAAACACAAGGAAATTTGATCCTATTAAAAAGGCAGGAAGCTGCATTTTGTCAATTCATCATTAAATGCTTACTACAAGGCAGTGTTGCTGATGAAATAGTGCAAGAGCACACCCTCGTGGACAAAATGCTTACAGCACCTGGTATTCCCAGGCTGTCTCCCATCCAAGTACTAACCAGGCCCGACCCTGCTTAGCTTCCTAGATCAAACGAGATCGGGCGTACCCAGGCTGGTATGGCCGTAAGCGAGAATCAATCTCTTGCTACAACATATATAGTCAAAGTGAGTCTGATAAAACAGACATTTAGTCAATTCATCATTAAATGCTTACTACAAGGCAGTGTTGCTGATGAAATAGTGCAAGAGCACACCCTCGTGGACAAAATGCTTACAGCACCTGGTATTCCCAGGCGGTCTCCCATCCAAGTACTAACCAGGCCCGACCCTGCTTAGCTTCCGAGATCAGACGAGATCGGGCGTACCCAGGCTGATATGGCCGTAAGCGAGAATCAATCTCTTGCTACAACATATATAGTCAAAGTGAGTCTGATAAAACAGACATTTAGTCAATTCATCATTAAATGCTTACTACAAGGCAGTGTTGCTGATGAAATAGTGCAAGAGCACACCCTCGTGGACAAAATCCTTACAGCACCTGGTATTCCCAGGCGGTCTCCCATCCAAGTACTAACCAGGCCCGACCCTGCTTAGCTTCCTAGATCAGACGAGATCGGGCGTACCCAGGCTGGTATGGCCGTAAGCGATAAACAATCTCTTGCTACAACATATATAGTCAAAGTGAGTGTGATAAACAGACATTGCATTTTCACCAATTAGATAAGCAGCTTGAACTTTGTGTCACTGAAAAAGTAGAAGAAATTACAAACACTGTTCCCATCACTTTTTAGCACAGGTAGTTGGATAAAATACAAACTTTATTTCCTTTCATCATTTGAACAGGGCAAAGGAGCATAAAGCACACACAAGCTGCATTCAGCAACAATATTCTTGTTTGTCTTATAAATACAAGGCAGATGCTAATTGAAAACACAAGGAAATTTGATCCTATTAAAAAGGCAGGAAGCTGCATTTTGTCAATTCATCATTAAATGCTTACTACAAGGCAGTGTTGCTGATGAAATAGTGCAAGAGCACACCCTCGTGGACAAAATGCTTACAGCACCTGGTATTCCCAGGCGGTCTCCCATCCAAGTACTAACCAGGCCCGACCCTGCTTAGCTTCCTAGATCAGACGAGATCGGGCGTACCCAGGCTGGTATGGCCGTAAGCGAGAATCAATCTCTTGCTACAACATATATAGTCAAAGTGAGTCTGATAAAACAGACATTTAGTCAATTCATCATTAAACGCTTACTACAAGGCAGTGTTGCTGATGAAATAGTGCAAGAGCACACCCTCGTGGACAAAATGCTTACAGCACCTGGTATTCCCAGGCGGTCTCCCATCCAAGTACTAACCAGGCCCGACCCTGCTTAGCTTCCAAGATCAGACGAGATCGGGCGTACCCAGGCTGATATGGCCGTAAGCGAGAATCAATCTCTTGCTACAACATATATAGTCAAAGTGAGTCTGATAAAACAGACATTTAGTCAATTCATCATTAAATGCTTACTACAAGGCAGTGTTGCTGATGAAATAGTGCAAGAGCACACCCTCGTGGACAAAATGCTTACAGCACTTGGTATTCCCAGGCGGTCTCCCATCCAAGTACTAACCAGGCCCGACCCTGCTTAGCTTCCGAGATCAGACGAGATCGGGCGTACCCAGGCTGATATGGCCGTAAGCGAGAATCAATCTCTTGCTACAAAATATATAGTCAAAGTGAGTGTGATAAACAGACATTGCATTTTCACCAATTAGATAAGCAGCTTGAACTTTGTGTCACTGAAAAAGTAGAAGAAATTACAAACACTGTTCCCATCACTTTTTAGCACAGGTAGTTGGATAAAATACAAACTTAATTTCCTTTCATCATTTGAACAGGGCAAAGGAGCATAAAGCACACACAAGCTGCATTCAGCAACAATATTCTTGTTTGTCTTATAAATACAAGGCAGATGCTAATTGAAAACACAAGGAAATTTGATCCTATTAAAAAGGCAGGAAGCTGCATTTTGTCAATTCATCATTAAATGCTTACTACAAGGCAGTGTTGCTGATGAAATAGTGCAAGAGCACACCCTCGTGGACAAGATGCTTACAGCACCTGGTATTCCCAGGCGGTCTCCCATCCAAGTACTAACCAGGCCCGACCCTGCTTAGCTTCCTAGATCAGACGAGATCGGGCGTACCCAGGCTGGTATGGCCGTAAGCGAGAATCAATCTCTTGCTACAACATATATAGTCAAAGTGAGTCTGATAAAACAGACATTTAGTCAATTCATCATTAAATGCTTACTACAAGGCAGTGTTGCTGATGAAATAGTGCAAGAGCACACCCTCGTGGACAAAATGCTTACAGCACCTGGTATTCCCAGGCGGTCTCCCATCCAAGTACTAACCAGGCCCGACCCTGCTTAGCTTCCTAGATCAGACGAGATCGGGCGTACCCAGGCTGGTATGGCCGTAAGCGAGAAACAATCTCTTGCTACAACATATATAGTCAAAGTGAGTGTGATAAACAGACATTGCATTTTCACCAATTAGATAAGCAGCTTGAACTTTGTGTCACTGAAAAAGTAGAAGAAATTACAAACACTGTTCCCATCACTTTTTAGCACAGGTAGTTGGATAAAATACAAACTTTATTTCCTTTCATCATTTGAACAGGGCAAAGGAGCATAAAGCACACACAAGCTGCATTCAGCAACAATATTCTTGTTTGTCTTATAAATACAAGGCAGATGCTAATTGAAAACACAAGGAAATTTGATCCTATTAAAAAGGCAGGAAGCTGCATTTTGTCAATTCATCATTAAATGCTTACTACAAGGCAGTGTTGCTGATGAAATAGTGCAAGAGCACACCCTCGTGGACAAAATGCTTACAGCACCTGGTATTCCCAGGCGGTCTCCCATCCAAGTACTAACCAGGCCCGACCCTGCTTAGCTTCCTAGATCAAACGAGATCGGGCGTACCCAGGCTGGTATGGCCGTAAGCAAGAATCAATCTCTTGCTACAACATATATAGTCAAAGTGAGTCTGATAAAACAGACATTTAGTCAATTCATCATTAAATGCTTACTACAAGGCAGTGTTGCTGATGAAATAGTGCAAGAGCACACCCTCGTGGACAAAATGCTTACAGCACCTGGTATTCCCAGGCGGTCTCCCATCCAAGTACTAACCAGGCCCGACCCTGCTTAGCTTCCGAGATCAGACGAGATCGGGCGTACCCAGGCTGATATGGCCGTAAGCGAGAATCAATCTCTTGCTACAACATATATAGTCAAAGTGAGTCTGATAAAACAGACATTTAGTCAATTCATCATTAAATGCTTACTACAAGGCAGTGTTGCTGATGAAATAGTGCAAGAGCACACCCTCGTGGACAAAATCCTTACAGCACCTGGTATTCCCAGGCGGTCTCCCATCCAAGTACTAACCAGGCCCGACCCTGCTTAGCTTCCTAGATCAGACGAGATCGGGCGTACCCAGGCTGGTATGGCCGTAAGCGAGAAACAATCTCTTGCTACAACATATATAGTCAAAGTGAGTGTGATAAACAGACATTGCATTTTCACCAATTAGATAAGCAGCTTGAACTTTGTGTCACTGAAAAAGTAGAAGAAATTACAAACACTGTTCCCATCACTTTTTAGCACAGGTAGTTGGATAAAATACAAACTTTATTTCCTTTCATCATTTGAACAGGGCAAAGGAGCATAAAGCACACACAAGCTGCATTCAGCAACAATATTCTTGTTTGTCTTATAAATACAAGGCAGATGCTAATTGAAAACACAAGGAAATTTGATCCTATTAAAAAGGCAGGAAGCTGCATTTTGTCAATTCATCATTAAATGCTTACTACAAGGCAGTGTTGCTGATGAAATAGTGCAAGAGCACACCCTCGTGGACAAAATGCTTACAGCACCTGGTATTCCCAGGCGGTCTCCCATCCAAGTACTAACCAGGCCCGACCCTGCTTAGCTTCCTAGATCAGACGAGATCGGGCGTACCCAGGCTGGTATGGCCGTAAGCGAGAATCAATCTCTTGCTACAACATATATAGTCAAAGTGAGTCTGATAAAACAGACATTTAGTCAATTCATCATTAAACGCTTACTACAAGGCAGTGTTGCTGATGAAATAGTGCAAGAGCACACCCTCGTGGACAAAATGCTTACAGCACCTGGTATTCCCAGGCGGTCTCCCATCCAAGTACTAACCAGGCCCGACCCTGCTTAGCTTCCAAGATCAGACGAGATCGGGCGTACCCAGGCTGATATGGCCGTAAGCGAGAATCAATCTCTTGCTACAACATATATAGTCAAAGTGAGTCTGATAAAACAGACATTTAGTCAATTCATCATTAAACGCTTACTACAAGGCAGTGTTGCTGATGAAATAGTGCAAGAGCACACCCTCGTGGACAAAATGCTTACAGCACCTGGTATTCCCAGGCGGTCTCCCATCCAAGTACTAACCAGGCCCGACCCTGCTTAGCTTCCTAGATCAGACGAGATCGGCCGTACCCAGGCTGGTATGGCCGTAAGCGAGAAACAATCTCTTGCTACAACATATATAGTCAAAGTGAGTGTGATAAACAGACATTGCATTTTCACCAATTAGATAAGCAGCTTGAACTTTGTGTCACTGAAAAAGTAGAAGAAATTACAAACACTGTTCCCATCACTTTTTAGCACAGGTAGTTGGATAAAATACAAACTTTATTTCCTTTCATCATTTGAACAGGGCAAAGGAGCATAAAGCACACACAAGCTGCATTCAGCAACAATATTCTTGTTTGTCTTATAAATACAAGGCAGATGCTAATTGAAAACACAAGGAAATTTGATCCTATTAAAAAGGCAGGAAGCTGCATTTTGTCAATTCATCATTAAATGCTTACTACAAGGCAGTGTTGCTGATGAAATAGTGCAAGAGCACACCCTCGTGGACAAAATGCTTACAGCACCTGGTATTCCCAGGCGGTCTCCCATCCAAGTACTAACCAGGCCCGACCCTGCTTAGCTTCCTAGATCAAACGAGATCGGGCGTACCCAGGCTGGTATGGCCGTAAGCAAGAATCAATCTCTTGCTACAACATATATAGTCAAAGTGAGTCTGATAAAACAGACATTTAGTCAATTCATCATTAAATGCTTACTACAAGGCAGTGTTGCTGATGAAATAGTGCAAGAGCACACCCTCGTGGACAAAATGCTTACAGCACCTGGTATTCCCAGGCGGTCTCCCATCCAAGTACTAACCAGGCCCGACCCTGCTTAGCTTCCGAGATCAGACGAGATCGGGCGTACCCAGGCTGATATGGCCGTAAGCGAGAATCAATCTCTTGCTACAACATATATAGTCAAAGTGAGTCTGATAAAACAGACATTTAGTCAATTCATCATTAAATGCTTACTACAAGGCAGTGTTGCTGATGAAATAGTGCAAGAGCACACCCTCGTGGACAAAATCCTTACAGCACCTGGTATTCCCAGGCGGTCTCCCATCCAAGTACTAACCAGGCCCGACCCTGCTTAGCTTCCTAGATCAGACGAGATCGGGCGTACCCAGGCTGGTATGGCCGTAAGCGAGAAACAATCTCTTGCTACAACATATATAGTCAAAGTGAGTGTGATAAACAGACATTGCATTTTCACCAATTAGATAAGCAGCTTGAACTTTGTGTCACTGAAAAAGTAGAAGAAATTACAAACACTGTTCCCATCACTTTTTAGCACAGGTAGTTGGATAAAATACAAACTTTATTTCCTTTCATCATTTGAACAGGGCAAAGGAGCATAAAGCACACACAAGCTGCATTCAGCAACAATATTCTTGTTTGTCTTATAAATACAAGGCAGATGCTAATTGAAAACACAAGGAAATTTGATCCTATTAAAAAGGCAGGAAGCTGCATTTTGTCAATTCATCATTAAATGCTTACTACAAGGCAGTGTTGCTGATGAAATAGTGCAAGAGCACACCCTCGTGGACAAAATGCTTACAGCACCTGGTATTCCCAGGCGGTCTCCCATCCAAGTACTAACCAGGCCCGACCCTGCTTAGCTTCCTAGATCAGACGAGATCGGGCGTACCCAGGCTGGTATGGCCGTAAGCGAGAATCAATCTCTTGCTACAACATATATAGTCAAAGTGAGTCTGATAAAACAGACATTTAGTCAATTCATCATTAAACGCTTACTACAAGGCA
>NC_138298.1:4710000-4772500 GCF_965601325.2 Salmo salar
CACACCCTCGTGGACAAAATGCTTACAGCACCTGGTATTCCCAGGCGGTCTCCCATCCAAGTACTAACCAGGCCCGACCCTGCTTAGCTTCCGAGATCAGACGAGATCGGGCGTACCCAGGCTGATATGGCCGTAAGCGAGAATTAATCTCTTGCTACAACATATATAGTCAAAGTGAGTCTGATAAAACAGACATTTAGTCAATTCATCATTAAATGCTTACTACAAGGCAGTGTTGCTGATGAAATAGTGCAAGAGCACACCCTCGTGGACAAAATATTTACAGCACCTGGTATTCCCAGGCGGTCTCCCATCCAAGTACTAACCAGGCCCGACCCTGCTTAGCTTCCTAGATCAGACGAGATCGGGCGTACCCAGGCTGGTATGGCCGTAAGCGAGAAACAATCTCTTGCTACAACATATATAGTCAAAGTGAGTGTGATAAACAGACATTGCATTTTCACCAATTAGATAAGCAGCTTGAACTTTGTGTCACTGAAAAAGTAGAAGAAATTACAAACACTGTTCCCATCACTTTTTAGCACAGGTAGTTGGATAAAATACAAACTTCATTTCCTTTCATCATTTGAACAGGGCAAAGGAGCATAAAGCACACACAAGCTGCATTCAGCAACAATATTCTTGTTTGTCTTATAAATACAAGGCAGATGCTAATTGAAAACACAAGGAAATTTGATCCTATTAAAAAGGCAGGAAGCTGCATTTTGTCAATTCATCATTAAATGCTTACTACAAGGCAGTGTTGCTGATGAAATAGTGCAAGAGCACACCCTCGTGGACAAAATGCTTACAGCACCTGGTATTCCCAGGCGGTCTCCCATCCAAGTACTAACCAGGCCCGACCCTGCTTAGCTTCCGAGATCAGACGAGATCGGGCGTACCCAGGCTGATATGGCCGTAAGCGAGAATCAATCTCTTGCTACAACATATATAGTCAAAGTGAGTCTGATAAAACAGACATTTAGTCAATTCATCATTAAATGCTTACTACAAGGCAGTGTTGCTGATGAAATAGTGCAAGAGCACACCCTCGTGGACAAAATGCTTACAGCACCTGGTATTCCCAGGCGGTCTCCCATCCAAGTACTAACCAGGCCCGACCCTGCTTAGCTTCCTAGATCAGACGAGATCGGGCGTACCCAGGCTGGTATGGCCGTAAGCGATAAACAATCTCTTGCTACAACATATATAGTCAAAGTGAGTGTGATAAACAGACATTGCATTTTCACCAATTAGATAAGCAGCTTGAACTTTGTGTCACTGAAAAAGTAGAAGAAATTACAAACACTGTTCCCATCACTTTTTAGCACAGGTAGTTGGATAAAATACAAACTTTATTTCCTTTCATCATTTGAACAGGCCAAAGGAGCATAAAGCACACACAAGCTGCATTCAGCAACAATATTCTTGTTTGTCTTATAAATACAAGGCAGATGCTAATTGAAAACACAAGGAAATTTGATCCTATTAAAAAGGCAGGAAGCTGCATTTTGTCAATTCATCATTAAATGCTTACTACAAGGCAGTGTTGCTGATGAAATAGTGCAAGAGCACACCCTCGTGGACAAAATGCTTACAGCACCTGGTATTCCCAGGCGGTCTCCCATCCAAGTACTAACCAGGCCCGACCCTGCTTAGCTTCCGAGATCAGACGAGATCGGGCGTACCCAGGCTGATATGGCCGTAAGCGAGAATTAATCTCTTGCTACAACATATATAGTCAAAGTGAGTCTGATAAAACAGACATTTAGTCAATTCATCATTAAATGCTTACTACAAGGCAGTGTTGCTGATGAAATAGTGCAAGAGCACACCCTCGTGGACAAAATGCTTACAGCACCTGGTATTCCCAGGCGGTCTCCCATCCAAGTACTAACCAGTCCCGACCCTGCTTAGCTTCCGAGATCAGACGAGATCGGGCGTACCCAGGCTGATATGGCCGTAAGCGAGAAACAATCTCTTGCTACAACATATATAGTCAAAGTGAGTCTGATAAAACAGACATTTAGTCAATTCATCATTAAATGCTTACTACAAGGCAGTGTTGCTGATGAAATAGTGCAAGAGCACACCCTCGTGGACAAAATATTTACAGCACCTGGTATTCCCAGGCGGTCTCCCATCCAAGTACTAACCAGGCCCGACCCTGCTTAGCTTCCTAGATCAGACGAGATCGGGCGTACCCAGGCTGGTATGGCCGTAAGCGATAAACAATCTCTTGCTACAACATATATAGTCAAAGTGAGTGTGATAAACAGACATTGCATTTTCACCAATTAGATAAGCAGCTTGAACTTTGTGTCACTGAAAAAGTAGAAGAAATTACAAACACTGTTCCCATCACTTTTTAGCACAGGTAGTTGGATAAAATACAAACTTTATTTCCTTTCATCATTTGAACAGGCCAAAGGAGCATAAAGCACACACAAGCTGCATTCAGCAACAATATTCTTGTTTGTCTTATAAATACAAGGCAGATGCTAATTGAAAACACAAGGAAATTTGATCCTATTAAAAAGGCAGGAAGCTGCATTTTGTCAATTCATCATTAAATGCTTACTACAAGGCAGTGTTGCTGATGAAATAGTGCAAGAGCACACCCTCGTGGACAAAATGCTTACAGCACCTGGTATTCCCAGGCGGTCTCCCATCCAAGTACTAACCAGGCCCGACCCTGCTTAGCTTCCGAGATCAGACGAGATCGGGCGTACCCAGGCTGATATGGCCGTAAGCGAGAATTAATCTCTTGCTACAACATATATAGTCAAAGTGAGTCTGATAAAACAGACATTTAGTCAATTCATCATTAAATGCTTACTACAAGGCAGTGTTGCTGATGAAATAGTGCAAGAGCACACCCTCGTGGACAAAATATTTACAGCACCTGGTATTCCCAGGCGGTCTCCCATCCAAGTACTAACCAGGCCCGACCCTGCTTAGCTTCCTAGATCAGACGAGATCGGGCGTACCCAGGCTGGTATGGCCGTAAGCGAGAAACAATCTCTTGCTACAACATATATAGTCAAAGTGAGTCTGATAAACAGACATTGCATTTTCACCAGTTAGATAAGCAGCTTGAACTTTGTGTCACTGAAAAAGTAGAAGAAATTACAAACACTGTTCCCATCACTTTTTAGCACAGGTAGTTGGATAAAATACAAACTTTATTTCCTTTCATCATTTGAACAGGGCAAAGGAGCATAAAGCACACACAAGCTGCATTCAGCAACAATATTCTTGTTTGTCTTATAAATACAAGGCAGATGCTAATTGAAAACACAAGGAAATTTGATCCTATTAAAAAGGCAGGAAGCTGCATTTTGTCAATTCATCATTAAATGCTTACTACAAGGCAGTGTTGCTGATGAAATAGTGCAAGAGCACACCCTCGTGGACAAAATGCTTACAGCACCTGGTATTCCCAGGCGGTCTCCCATCCAAGTACTAACCAGGCCCGACCCTGCTTAGCTTCCGAGATCAGACGAGATCGGGCGTACCCAGGCTGATATGGCCGTAAGCGAGAAACAATCTCTTGCTACAACATATATAGTCAAAGTGAGTCTGATAAAACAGACATTTAGTCAATTCATCATTAAATGCTTACTACAAGGCAGTGTTGCTGATGAAATAGTGCAAGAGCACACCCTCGTGGACAAAATGCTTACAGCACCTGGTATTCCCAGGCGGTCTCCCATCCAAGTACTAACCAGGCCCGACCCTGCTTAGCTTCCTAGATCAGACGAGATCGGGCGTACCCAGGCTGGTATGGCCGTAAGCGATAAACAATCTCTTGCTACAACATATATAGTCAAAGTGAGTGTGATAAACAGACATTGCATTTTCACCAATTAGATAAGCAGCTTGAACTTTGTGTCACTGAAAAAGTAGAAGAAATTACAAACACTGTTCCCATCACTTTTTGGCACAGGTAGTTGGATAAAATACAAACTTTATTTCCTTTCATCATTTGAACAGGCCAAAGGAGCATAAAGCACACACAAGCTGCATTCAGCAACAATATTCTTGTTTGTCTTATAAATACAAGGCAGATGCTAATTGAAAACACAAGGAAATTTGATCCTATTAAAAAGGCAGGAAGCTGCATTTTGTCAATTCATCATTAAATGCTTACTACAAGGCAGTGTTGCTGATGAAATAGTGCAAGAGCACACCCTCGTGGACAAAATGCTTACAGCACCTGGTATTCCCAGGCGGTCTCCCATCCAAGTACTAACCAGGCCCGACCCTGCTTAGCTTCCGAGATCAGACGAGATCGGGCGTACCCAGGCTGATATGGCCGTAAGCGAGAATTAATCTCTTGCTACAACATATATAGTCAAAGTGAGTCTGATAAAACAGACATTTAGTCAATTCATCATTAAATGCTTACTACAAGGCAGTGTTGCTGATGAAATAGTGCAAGAGCACACCCTCGTGGACAAAATATTTACAGCACCTGGTATTCCCAGGCGGTCTCCCATCCAAGTACTAACCAGGCCCGACCCTGCTTAGCTTCCTAGATCAGACGAGATCGGGCGTACCCAGGCTGGTATGGCCGTAAGCGAGAAACAATCTCTTGCTACAACATATATAGTCAAAGTGAGTGTGATAAACAGACATTGCATTTTCACCAGTTAGATAAGCAGCTTGAACTTTGTGTCACTGAAAAAGTAGAAGAAATTACAAACACTGTTCCCATCACTTTTTAGCACAGGTAGTTGGATAAAATACAAACTTTATTTCCTTTCATCATTTGAACAGGGCAAAGGAGCATAAAGCACACACAAGCTGCATTCAGCAACAATATTCTTGTTTGTCTTATAAATACAAGGCAGATGCTAATTGAAAACACAAGGAAATTTGATCCTATTAAAAAGGCAGGAAGCTGCATTTTGTCAATTCATCATTAAATGCTTACTACAAGGCAGTGTTGCTGATGAAATAGTGCAAGAGCACACCCTCGTGGACAAAATGCTTACAGCACCTGGTATTCCCAGGCGGTCTCCCATCCAAGTACTAACCAGGCCCGACCCTGCTTAGCTTCCGAGATCAGACGAGATCGGGCGTACCCAGGCTGATATGGCCGTAAGCGAGAAACAATCTCTTGCTACAACATATATAGTCAAAGTGAGTCTGATAAAACAGACATTTAGTCAATTCATCATTAAATGCTTACTACAAGGCAGTGTTGCTGATGAAATAGTGCAAGAGCACACCCTCGTGGACAAAATGCTTACAGCACCTGGTATTCCCAGGCGGTCTCCCATCCAAGTACTAACCAGGCCCGACCCTGCTTAGCTTCCTAGATCAGACGAGATCGGGCGTACCCAGGCTGGTATGGCCGTAAGCGATAAACAATCTCTTGCTACAACATATATAGTCAAAGTGAGTGTGATAAACAGACATTGCATTTTCACCAATTAGATAAGCAGCTTGAACTTTGTGTCACTGAAAAAGTAGAAGAAATTACAAACACTGTTCCCATCACTTTTTAGCACAGGTAGTTGGATAAAATACAAACTTTATTTCCTTTCATCATTTGAACAGGCCAAAGGAGCATAAAGCACACACAAGCTGCATTCAGCAACAATATTCTTGTTTGTCTTATAAATACAAGGCAGATGCTAATTGAAAACACAAGGAAATTTGATCCTATTAAAAAGGCAGGAAGCTGCATTTTGTCAATTCATCATTAAATGCTTACTACAAGGCAGTGTTGCTGATGAAATAGTGCAAGAGCACACCCTCGTGGACAAAATGCTTACAGCACCTGGTATTCCCAGGCGGTCTCCCATCCAAGTACTAACCAGGCCCGACCCTGCTTAGCTTCCGAGATCAGACGAGATCGGGCGTACCCAGGCTGATATGGCCGTAAGCGAGAATTAATCTCTTGCTACAACATATATAGTCAAAGTGAGTCTGATAAAACAGACATTTAGTCAATTCATCATTAAATGCTTACTACAAGGCAGTGTTGCTGATGAAATAGTGCAAGAGCACACCCTCGTGGACAAAATATTTACAGCACCTGGTATTCCCAGGCGGTCTCCCATCCAAGTACTAACCAGGCCCGACCCTGCTTAGCTTCCTAGATCAGACGAGATCGGGCGTACCCAGGCTGGTATGGCCGTAAGCGAGAAACAATCTCTTGCTACAACATATATAGTCAAAGTGAGTCTGATAAACAGACATTGCATTTTCACCAGTTAGATAAGCAGCTTGAACTTTGTGTCACTGAAAAAGTAGAAGAAATTACAAACACTGTTCCCATCACTTTTTAGCACAGGTAGTTGGATAAAATACAAACTTTATTTCCTTTCATCATTTGAACAGGGCAAAGGAGCATAAAGCACACACAAGCTGCATTCAGCAACAATATTCTTGTTTGTCTTATAAATACAAGGCAGATGCTAATTGAAAACACAAGGAAATTTGATCCTATTAAAAAGGCAGGAAGCTGCATTTTGTCAATTCATCATTAAATGCTTACTACAAGGCAGTGTTGCTGATGAAATAGTGCAAGAGCACACCCTCGTGGACAAAATGCTTACAGCACCTGGTATTCCCAGGCGGTCTCCCATCCAAGTACTAACCAGGCCCGACCCTGCTTAGCTTCCGAGATCAGACGAGATCGGGCGTACCCAGGCTGATATGGCCGTAAGCGAGAAACAATCTCTTGCTACAACATATATAGTCAAAGTGAGTCTGATAAAACAGACATTTAGTCAATTCATCATTAAATGCTTACTACAAGGCAGTGTTGCTGATGAAATAGTGCAAGAGCACACCCTCGTGGACAAAATGCTTACAGCACCTGGTATTCCCAGGCGGTCTCCCATCCAAGTACTAACCAGGCCCGACCCTGCTTAGCTTCCTAGATCAGACGAGATCGGGCGTACCCAGGCTGATATGGCCGTAAGCGAGAATCAATCTCTTGCTACAACATATATAGTCAAAGTGAGTCTGATAAAACAGACATTTAGTCAATTCATCATTAAACGCTTACTACAAGGCAGTGTTGCTGATGAAATAGTGCAAGAGCACACCCTCGTGGACAAAATGCTTACAGCACCTGGTATTCCCAGGCGGTCTCCCATCCAAGTACTAACCAGGCCCGACCCTGCTTAGCTTCCTAGATCAGACGAGATCGGGCGTACCCAGGCTGGTATGGCCGTAAGCGAGAAACAATCTCTTGCTACAACATATATAGTCAAAGTGAGTGTGATAAACAGACATTGCATTTTCACCAATTAGATAAGCAGCTTGAACTTTGTGTCACTGAAAAAGTAGAAGAAATTACAAACACTGTTCCCATCACTTTTTAGCACAGGTAGTTGGATAAAATACAAACTTTATTTCCTTTCATCATTTGAACAGGCCAAAGGAGCATAAAGCACACACAAGCTGCATTCAGCAACAATATTCTTGTTTGTCTTATAAATACAAGGCAGATGCTAATTGAAAACACAAGGAAATTTGATCCTATTAAAAAGGCAGGAAGCTGCATTTTGTCAATTCATCATTAAATGCTTACTACAAGGCAGTGTTGCTGATGAAATAGTGCAAGAGCACACCCTCGTGGACAAAATGCTTACAGCACCTGGTATTCCCAGGCGGTCTCCCATCCAAGTACTAACCAGGCCCGACCCTGCTTAGCTTCCGAGATCAGACGAGATCGGGCGTACCCAGGCTGATATGGCCGTAAGCGAGAAACAATCTCTTGCTACAACATATATAGTCAAAGTGAGTCTGATAAAACAGACATTTAGTCAATTCATCATTAAATGCTTACTACAAGGCAGTGTTGCTGATGAAATAGTGCAAGAGCACACCCTCGTGGACAAAATGCTTACAGCACCTGGTATTCCCAGGCGGTCTCCCATCCAAGTACTAACCAGGCCCGACCCTGCTTAGCTTCCTAGATCAGACGAGATCGGGCGTACCCAGGCTGGTATGGCCGTAAGCGATAAACAATCTCTTGCTACAACATATATAGTCAAAGTGAGTGTGATAAACAGACATTGCATTTTCACCAATTAGATAAGCAGCTTGAACTTTGTGTCACTGAAAAAGTAGAAGAAATTACAAACACTGTTCCCATCACTTTTTAGCACAGGTAGTTGGATAAAATACAAACTTTATTTCCTTTCATCATTTGAACAGGCCAAAGGAGCATAAAGCACACACAAGCTGCATTCAGCAACAATATTCTTGTTTGTCTTATAAATACAAGGCAGATGCTAATTGAAAACACAAGGAAATTTGATCCTATTAAAAAGGCAGGAAGCTGCATTTTGTCAATTCATCATTAAATGCTTACTACAAGGCAGTGTTGCTGATGAAATAGTGCAAGAGCACACCCTCGTGGACAAAATGCTTACAGCACCTGGTATTCCCAGGCGGTCTCCCATCCAAGTACTAACCAGGCCCGACCCTGCTTAGCTTCCGAGATCAGACGAGATCGGGCGTACCCAGGCTGATATGGCCGTAAGCGAGAATTAATCTCTTGCTACAACATATATAGTCAAAGTGAGTCTGATAAAACAGACATTTAGTCAATTCATCATTAAATGCTTACTACAAGGCAGTGTTGCTGATGAAATAGTGCAAGAGCACACCCTCGTGGACAAAATATTTACAGCACCTGGTATTCCCAGGCGGTCTCCCATCCAAGTACTAACCAGGCCCGACCCTGCTTAGCTTCCTAGATCAGACGAGATCGGGCGTACCCAGGCTGGTATGGCCGTAAGCGAGAAACAATCTCTTGCTACAACATATATAGTCAAAGTGAGTGTGATAAACAGACATTGCATTTTCACCAGTTAGATAAGCAGCTTGAACTTTGTGTCACTGAAAAAGTAGAAGAAATTACAAACACTGTTCCCATCACTTTTTAGCACAGGTAGTTGGATAAAATACAAACTTTATTTCCTTTCATCATTTGAACAGGGCAAAGGAGCATAAAGCACACACAAGCTGCATTCAGCAACAATATTCTTGTTTGTCTTATAAATACAAGGCAGATGCTAATTGAAAACACAAGGAAATTTGATCCTATTAAAAAGGCAGGAAGCTGCATTTTGTCAATTCATCATTAAATGCTTACTACAAGGCAGTGTTGCTGATGAAATAGTGCAAGAGCACACCCTCGTGGACAAAATGCTTACAGCACCTGGTATTCCCAGGCGGTCTCCCATCCAAGTACTAACCAGGCCCGACCCTGCTTAGCTTCCGAGATCAGACGAGATCGGGCGTACCCAGGCTGATATGGCCGTAAGCGAGAAACAATCTCTTGCTACAACATATATAGTCAAAGTGAGTCTGATAAAACAGACATTTAGTCAATTCATCATTAAATGCTTACTACAAGGCAGTGTTGCTGATGAAATAGTGCAAGAGCACACCCTCGTGGACAAAATGCTTACAGCACCTGGTATTCCCAGGCGGTCTCCCATCCAAGTACTAACCAGGCCCGACCCTGCTTAGCTTCCTAGATCAGACGAGATCGGGCGTACCCAGGCTGGTATGGCCGTAAGCGATAAACAATCTCTTGCTACAACATATATAGTCAAAGTGAGTGTGATAAACAGACATTGCATTTTCACCAATTAGATAAGCAGCTTGAACTTTGTGTCACTGAAAAAGTAGAAGAAATTACAAACACTGTTCCCATCACTTTTTAGCACAGGTAGTTGGATAAAATACAAACTTTATTTCCTTTCATCATTTGAACAGGCCAAAGGAGCATAAAGCACACACAAGCTGCATTCAGCAACAATATTCTTGTTTGTCTTATAAATACAAGGCAGATGCTAATTGAAAACACAAGGAAATTTGATCCTATTAAAAAGGCAGGAAGCTGCATTTTGTCAATTCATCATTAAATGCTTACTACAAGGCAGTGTTGCTGATGAAATAGTGCAAGAGCACACCCTCGTGGACAAAATGCTTACAGCACCTGGTATTCCCAGGCGGTCTCCCATCCAAGTACTAACCAGGCCCGACCCTGCTTAGCTTCCGAGATCAGACGAGATCGGGCGTACCCAGGCTGATATGGCCGTAAGCGAGAATTAATCTCTTGCTACAACATATATAGTCAAAGTGAGTCTGATAAAACAGACATTTAGTCAATTCATCATTAAATGCTTACTACAAGGCAGTGTTGCTGATGAAATAGTGCAAGAGCACACCCTCGTGGACAAAATATTTACAGCACCTGGTATTCCCAGGCGGTCTCCCATCCAAGTACTAACCAGGCCCGACCCTGCTTAGCTTCCTAGATCAGACGAGATCGGGCGTACCCAGGCTGGTATGGCCGTAAGCGAGAAACAATCTCTTGCTACAACATATATAGTCAAAGTGAGTGTGATAAACAGACATTGCATTTTCACCAGTTAGATAAGCAGCTTGAACTTTGTGTCACTGAAAAAGTAGAAGAAATTACAAACACTGTTCCCATCACTTTTTAGCACAGGTAGTTGGATAAAATACAAACTTTATTTCCTTTCATCATTTGAACAGGGCAAAGGAGCATAAAGCACACACAAGCTGCATTCAGCAACAATATTCTTGTTTGTCTTATAAATACAAGGCAGATGCTAATTGAAAACACAAGGAAATTTGATCCTATTAAAAAGGCAGGAAGCTGCATTTTGTCAATTCATCATTAAATGCTTACTACAAGGCAGTGTTGCTGATGAAATAGTGCAAGAGCACACCCTCGTGGACAAAATGCTTACAGCACCTGGTATTCCCAGGCGGTCTCCCATCCAAGTACTAACCAGGCCCGACCCTGCTTAGCTTCCGAGATCAGACGAGATCGGGCGTACCCAGGCTGATATGGCCGTAAGCGAGAAACAATCTCTTGCTACAACATATATAGTCAAAGTGAGTCTGATAAAACAGACATTTAGTCAATTCATCATTAAATGCTTACTACAAGGCAGTGTTGCTGATGAAATAGTGCAAGAGCACACCCTCGTGGACAAAATATTTACAGCACCTGGTATTCCCAGGCGGTCTCCCATCCAAGTACTAACCAGGCCCGACCCTGCTTAGGTTCCTAGATCAGACGAGATCGGGCGTACCCAGGCTGGTATGGCCGTAAGCGATAAACAATCTCTTGCTACAACATATATAGTCAAAGTGAGTGTGATAAACAGACATTGCATTTTCACCAATTAGATAAGCAGCTTGAACTTTGTGTCACTGAAAAAGTAGAAGAAATTACAAACACTGTTCCCATCACTTTTTAGCACAGGTAGTTGGATAAAATACAAACTTTATTTCCTTTCATCATTTGAACAGGCCAAAGGAGCATAAAGCACACACAAGCTGCATTCAGCAACAATATTCTTGTTTGTCTTATAAATACAAGGCAGATGCTAATTGAAAACACAAGGAAATTTGATCCTATTAAAAAGGCAGGAAGCTGCATTTTGTCAATTCATCATTAAATGCTTACTACAAGGCAGTGTTGCTGATGAAATAGTGCAAGAGCACACCCTCGTGGACAAAATGCTTACAGCACCTGGTATTCCCAGGCGGTCTCCCATCCAAGTACTAACCAGGCCCGACCCTGCTTAGCTTCCGAGATCAGACGAGATCGGGCGTACCCAGGCTGATATGGCCGTAAGCGAGAATTAATCTCTTGCTACAACATATATAGTCAAAGTGAGTCTGATAAAACAGACATTTAGTCAATTCATCATTAAATGCTTACTACAAGGCAGTGTTGCTGATGAAATAGTGCAAGAGCACACCCTCGTGGACAAAATATTTACAGCACCTGGTATTCCCAGGCGGTCTCCCATCCAAGTACTAACCAGGCCCGACCCTGCTTAGCTTCCTAGATCAGACGAGATCGGGCGTACCCAGGCTGGTATGGCCGTAAGCGAGAAACAATCTCTTGCTGCAACATATATAGTCAAAGTGAGTGTGATAAACAGACATTGCATTTTCACCAATTAGATAAGCAGCTTGAACTTTGTGTCACTGAAAAAGTAGAAGAAATTACAAACACTGTTCCCATCACTTTTTAGCACAGGTAGTTGGATAAAATACAAACTTTATTTCCTTTCATCATTTGAACAGGGCAAAGGAGCATAAAGCACACACAAGCTGCATTCAGCAACAATATTCTTGTTTGTCTTATAAATACAAGGCAGATGCTAATTGAAAACACAAGGAAATTTGATCCTATTAAAAAGGCAGGAAGCTGCATTTTGTCAATTCATCATTAAATGCTTACTACAAGGCAGTGTTGCTGATGAAATAGTGCAAGAGCACACCCTCGTGGACAAAATGCTTACAGCACCTGGTATTCCCAGGCGGTCTCCCATCCAAGTACTAACCAGGCCCGACCCTGCTTAGCTTCCGAGATCAGACGAGATCGGGCGTACCCAGGCTGGTATGGCCGTGAGCGATAAACAATCTCTTGCTACAACATATATAGTCAAAGTGAGTCTGATAAAACAGACATTTAGTCAATTCATCATTAAATGCTTACTACAAGGCAGTGTTGCTGATGAAATAGTGCAAGAGCACACCCTCGTGGACAAAATGCTTACAGCACCTGGTATTCCCAGGCGGTCTCCCATCCAAGTACTAACCAGGCCCGACCCTGCTTAGCTTCCTAGATCAGACGAGATCGGGCGTACCCAGGCTGGTATGGCCGTGAGCGATAAACAATCTCTTGCTACAACATATATAGTCAAAGTGAGTGTGATAAACAGACATTGCATTTTCACCAATTAGATAAGCAGCTTGAACTTTGTGTCACTGAAAAAGTAGAAGAAATTACAAACACTGTTCCCATCACTTTTTAGCACAGGTAGTTGGATAAAATACAAACTTTATTTCCTTTCATCATTTGAACAGGCCAAAGGAGCATAAAGCACACACAAGCTGCATTCAGCAACAATATTCTTGTTTGTCTTATAAATACAAGGCAGATGCTAATTGAAAACACAAGGAAATTTGATCCTATTAAAAAGGCAGGAAACTGCATTTTGTCAATTCATCATTAAATGCTTACTACAAGGCAGTGTTGCTGATGAAATAGTGCAAGAGCACACCCTCGTGGACAAAATGCTTACAGCACCTGGTATTCCCAGGCGGTCTCCCATCCAAGTACTAACCAGGCCCGACCCTGCTTAGCTTCCGAGATCAGACGAGATCGGGCGTACCCAGGCTGATATGGCCGTAAGCAAGAATCAATCTCTTGCTACAACATATATAGTCAAAGTGAGTCTGATAAAACAGACATTTAGTCAATTCATCATTAAATGCTTACTACAAGGCAGTGTTGCTGATGAAATAGTGCAAGAGCACACCCTCGTGGACAAAATGCTTACAGCACCTGGTATTCCCAGGCGGTCTCCCATCCAAGTACTAACCAGGCCCGACCCTGCTTAGCTTCCTAGATCAGACGAGATCGGGCGTACCCAGGCTGGTATGGCCGTGAGCGATAAACAATCTCTTGCTACAACATATATAGTCAAAGTGAGTGTGATAAACAGACATTGCATTTTCACCAATTAGATAAGCAGCTTGAACTTTGTGTCACTGAAAAAGTAGAAGAAATTACAAACACTGTTCCCATCACTTTTTAGCACAGGTAGTTGGATAAAATACAAACTTTATTTCCTTTCATCATTTGAACAGGCCAAAGGAGCATAAAGCACACACAAGCTGCATTCAGCAACAATATTCTTGTTTGTCTTATAAATACAAGGCAGATGCTAATTGAAAACACAAGGAAATTTGATCCTATTAAAAAGGCAGGAAGCTGCATTTTGTCAATTCATCATTAAATGCTTACTACAAGGCAGTGTTGCTGATGAAATAGTGCAAGAGCACACCCTCGTGGACAAAATGCTTACAGCACCTGGTATTCCCAGGCGGTCTCCCATCCAAGTACTAACCAGGCCCGACCCTGCTTAGCTTCCGAGATCAGACGAGATCGGGCGTACCCAGGCTGATATGGCCGTAAGCGAGAATTAATCTCTTGCTACAACATATATAGTCAAAGTGAGTCTGATAAAACAGACATTTAGTCAATTCATCATTAAATGCTTACTACAAGGCAGTGTTGCTGATGAAATAGTGCAAGAGCACACCCTCGTGGACAAAATATTTACAGCACCTGGTATTCCCAGGCGGTCTCCCATCCAAGTACTAACCAGGCCCGACCCTGCTTAGCTTCCTAGATCAGACGAGATCGGGCGTACCCAGGCTGGTATGGCCGTAAGCGATAAACAATCTCTTGCTACAACATATATAGTCAAAGTGAGTGTGATAAACAGACATTGCATTTTCACCAATTAGATAAGCAGCTTGAACTTTGTGTCACTGAAAAAGTAGAAGAAATTACAAACACTGTTCCCATCACTTTTTAGCACAGGTAGTTGGATAAAATACAAACTTTATTTCCTTTCATCATTTGAACAGGGCAAAGGAGCATAAAGCACACACAAGCTGCATTCAGCAACAATATTCTTGTTTGTCTTATAAATACAAGGCAGATGCTAATTGAAAACACAAGGAAATTTGATCCTATTAAAAAGGCAGGAAGCTGCATTTTGTCAATTCATCATTAAATGCTTACTACAAGGCAGTGTTGCTGATGAAATAGTGCAAGAGCACACCCTCGTGGACAAAATGCTTACAGCACCTGGTATTCCCAGGCGGTCTCCCATCCAAGTACTAACCAGGCCCGACCCTGCTTAGCTTCCGAGATCAGACGAGATCGGGCGTACCCAGGCTGATATGGCCGTAAGCGAGAAACAATCTCTTGCTACAACATATATAGTCAAAGTGAGTCTGATAAAACAGACATTTAGTCAATTCATCATTAAATGCTTACTACAAGGCAGTGTTGCTGATGAAATAGTGCAAGAGCACACCCTCGTGGACAAAATATTTACAGCACCTGGTATTCCCAGGCGGTCTCCCATCCAAGTACTAACCAGGCCCGACCCTGCTTAGCTTCCTAGATCAGACGAGATCGGGCGTACCCAGGCTGGTATGGCCGTAAGCGATAAACAATCTCTTGCTACAACATATATAGTCAAAGTGAGTGTGATAAACAGACATTGCATTTTCACCAATTAGATAAGCAGCTTGAACTTTGTGTCACTGAAAAAGTAGAAGAAATTACAAACACTGTTCCCATCACTTTTTAGCACAGGTAGTTGGATAAAATACAAACTTTATTTCCTTTCATCATTTGAACAGGCCAAAGGAGCATAAAGCACACACAAGCTGCATTCAGCAACAATATTCTTGTTTGTCTTATAAATACAAGGCAGATGCTAATTGAAAACACAAGGAAATTTGATCCTATTAAAAAGGCAGGAAGCTGCATTTTGTCAATTCATCATTAAATGCTTACTACAAGGCAGTGTTGCTGATGAAATAGTGCAAGAGCACACCCTCGTGGACAAAATGCTTACAGCACCTGGTATTCCCAGGCGGTCTCCCATCCAAGTACTAACCAGGCCCGACCCTGCTTAGCTTCCGAGATCAGACGAGATCGGGCGTACCCAGGCTGATATGGCCGTAAGCGAGAATTAATCTCTTGCTACAACATATATAGTCAAAGTGAGTCTGATAAAACAGACATTTAGTCAATTCATCATTAAATGCTTACTACAAGGCAGTGTTGCTGATGAAATAGTGCAAGAGCACACCCTCGTGGACAAAATATTTACAGCACCTGGTATTCCCAGGCGGTCTCCCATCCAAGTACTAACCAGGCCCGACCCTGCTTAGCTTCCTAGATCAGACGAGATCGGGCGTACCCAGGCTGGTATGGCCGTAAGCGAGAAACAATCTCTTGCTACAACATATATAGTCAAAGTGAGTGTGATAAACAGACATTGCATTTTCACCAATTAGATAAGCAGCTTGAACTTTGTGTCACTGAAAAAGTAGAAGAAATTACAAACACTGTTCCCATCACTTTTTAGCACAGGTAGTTGGATAAAATACAAACTTTATTTCCTTTCATCATTTGAACAGGGCAAAGGAGCATAAAGCACACACAAGCTGCATTCAGCAACAATATTCTTGTTTGTCTTATAAATACAAGGCAGATGCTAATTGAAAACACAAGGAAATTTGATCCTATTAAAAAGGCAGGAAGCTGCATTTTGTCAATTCATCATTAAATGCTTACTACAAGGCAGTGTTGCTGATGAAATAGTGCAAGAGCACACCCTCGTGGACAAAATGCTTACAGCACCTGGTATTCCCAGGCGGTCTCCCATCCAAGTACTAACCAGGCCCGACCCTGCTTAGCTTCCGAGATCAGACGAGATCGGGCGTACCCAGGCTGATATGGCCGTAAGCGAGAATTAATCTCTTGCTACAACATATATAGTCAAAGTGAGTCTGATAAAACAGACATTTAGTCAATTCATCATTAAATGCTTACTACAAGGCAGTGTTGCTGATGAAATAGTGCAAGAGCACACCCTCGTGGACAAAATATTTACAGCACCTGGTATTCCCAGGCGGTCTCCCATCCAAGTACTAACCAGGCCCGACCCTGCTTAGCTTCCTAGATCAGACGAGATCGGGCGTACCCAGGCTGGTATGGCCGTAAGCGAGAAACAATCTCTTGCTACAACATATATAGTCAAAGTGAGTGTGATAAACAGACATTGCATTTTCACCAATTAGATAAGCAGCTTGAACTTTGTGTCACTGAAAAAGTAGAAGAAATTACAAACACTGTTCCCATCACTTTTTAGCACAGGTAGTTGGATAAAATACAAACTTTATTTCCTTTCATCATTTGAACAGGGCAAAGGAGCATAAAGCACACACAAGCTGCATTCAGCAACAATATTCTTGTTTGTCTTATAAATACAAGGCAGATGCTAATTGAAAACACAAGGAAATTTGATCCTATTAAAAAGGCAGGAAGCTGCATTTTGTCAATTCATCATTAAATGCTTACTACAAGGCAGTGTTGCTGATGAAATAGTGCAAGAGCACACCCTCGTGGACAAAATGCTTACAGCACCTGGTATTCCCAGGCGGTCTCCCATCCAAGTACTAACCAGGCCCGACCCTGCTTAGCTTCCGAGATCAGACGAGATCGGGCGTACCCAGGCTGATATGGCCGTAAGCGAGAATCAATCTCTTGCTACAACATATATAGTCAAAGTGAGTCTGATAAAACAGACATTTAGTCAATTCATCATTAAATGCTTACTACAAGGCAGTGTTGCTGATGAAATAGTGCAAGAGCACACCCTCGTGGACAAAATGCTTACAGCACCTGGTATTCCCAGGCGGTCTCCCATCCAAGTACTAACCAGGCCCGACCCTGCTTAGCTTCCTAGATCAGACGAGATCGGGCGTACCCAGGCTGGTATGGCCGTGAGCGATAAACAATCTCTTGCTACAACATATATAGTCAAAGTGAGTGTGATAAACAGACATTGCATTTTCACCAATTAGATAAGCAGCTTGAACTTTGTGTCACTGAAAAAGTAGAAGAAATTACAAACACTGTTCCCATCACTTTTTAGCACAGGTAGTTGGATAAAATACAAACTTTATTTCCTTTCATCATTTGAACAGGCCAAAGGAGCATAAAGCACACACAAGCTGCATTCAGCAACAATATTCTTGTTTGTCTTATAAATACAAGGCAGATGCTAATTGAAAACACAAGGAAATTTGATCCTATTAAAAAGGCAGGAAGCTGCATTTTGTCAATTCATCATTAAATGCTTACTACAAGGCAGTGTTGCTGATGAAATAGTGCAAGAGCACACCCTCGTGGACAAAATGCTTACAGCACCTGGTATTCCCAGGCGGTCTCCCATCCAAGTACTAACCAGGCCCGACCCTGCTTAGCTTCCGAGATCAGACGAGATCGGGCGTACCCAGGCTGATATGGCCGTAAGCGAGAATTAATCTCTTGCTACAACATATATAGTCAAAGTGAGTCTGATAAAACAGACATTTAGTCAATTCATCATTAAATGCTTACTACAAGGCAGTGTTGCTGATGAAATAGTGCAAGAGCACACCCTCGTGGACAAAATATTTACAGCACCTGGTATTCCCAGGCGGTCTCCCATCCAAGTACTAACCAGGCCCGACCCTGCTTAGCTTCCTAGATCAGACGAGATCGGGCGTACCCAGGCTGGTATGGCCGTAAGCGATAAACAATCTCTTGCTACAACATATATAGTCAAAGTGAGTGTGATAAACAGACATTGCATTTTCACCAATTAGATAAGCAGCTTGAACTTTGTGTCACTGAAAAAGTAGAAGAAATTACAAACACTGTTCCCATCACTTTTTAGCACAGGTAGTTGGATAAAATACAAACTTTATTTCCTTTCATCATTTGAACAGGGCAAAGGAGCATAAAGCACACACAAGCTGCATTCAGCAACAATATTCTTGTTTGTCTTATAAATACAAGGCAGATGCTAATTGAAAACACAAGGAAATTTGATCCTATTAAAAAGGCAGGAAGCTGCATTTTGTCAATTCATCATTAAATGCTTACTACAAGGCAGTGTTGCTGATGAAATAGTGCAAGAGCACACCCTCGTGGACAAAATGCTTACAGCACCTGGTATTCCCAGGCGGTCTCCCATCCAAGTACTAACCAGGCCCGACCCTGCTTAGCTTCCGAGATCAGACGAGATCGGGCGTACCCAGGCTGATATGGCCGTAAGCGAGAAACAATCTCTTGCTACAACATATATAGTCAAAGTGAGTCTGATAAAACAGACATTTAGTCAATTCATCATTAAATGCTTACTACAAGGCAGTGTTGCTGATGAAATAGTGCAAGAGCACACCCTCGTGGACAAAATATTTACAGCACCTGGTATTCCCAGGCGGTCTCCCATCCAAGTACTAACCAGGCCCGACCCTGCTTAGCTTTCTAGATCAGACGAGATCGGGCGTACCCAGGCTGGTATGGCCGTAAGCGATAAACAATCTCTTGCTACAACATATATAGTCAAAGTGAGTGTGATAAACAGACATTGCATTTTCACCAATTAGATAAGCAGCTTGAACTTTGTGTCACTGAAAAAGTAGAAGAAATTACAAACACTGTTCCCATCACTTTTTAGCACAGGTAGTTGGATAAAATACAAACTTTATTTCCTTTCATCATTTGAACAGGCCAAAGGAGCATAAAGCACACACAAGCTGCATTCAGCAACAATATTCTTGTTTGTCTTATAAATACAAGGCAGATGCTAATTGAAAACACAAGGAAATTTGATCCTATTAAAAAGGCAGGAAGCTGCATTTTGTCAATTCATCATTAAATGCTTACTACAAGGCAGTGTTGCTGATGAAATAGTGCAAGAGCACACCCTCGTGGACAAAATGCTTACAGCACCTGGTATTCCCAGGCGGTCTCCCATCCAAGTACTAACCAGGCCCGACCCTGCTTAGCTTCCGAGATCAGACGAGATCGGGCGTACCCAGGCTGATATGGCCGTAAGCGAGAATTAATCTCTTGCTACAACATATATAGTCAAAGTGAGTCTGATAAAACAGACATTTAGTCAATTCATCATTAAATGCTTACTACAAGGCAGTGTTGCTGATGAAATAGTGCAAGAGCACACCCTCGTGGACAAAATATTTACAGCACCTGGTATTCCCAGGCGGTCTCCCATCCAAGTACTAACCAGGCCCGACCCTGCTTAGCTTCCTAGATCAGACGAGATCGGGCGTACCCAGGCTGGTATGGCCGTAAGCGAGAAACAATCTCTTGCTACAACATATATAGTCAAAGTGAGTGTGATAAACAGACATTGCATTTTCACCAATTAGATAAGCAGCTTGAACTTTGTGTCACTGAAAAAGTAGAAGAAATTACAAACACTGTTCCCATCACTTTTTAGCACAGGTAGTTGGATAAAATACAAACTTTATTTCCTTTCATCATTTGAACAGGGCAAAGGAGCATAAAGCACACACAAGCTGCATTCAGCAACAATATTCTTGTTTGTCTTATAAATACAAGGCAGATGCTAATTGAAAACACAAGGAAATTTGATCCTATTAAAAAGGCAGGAAGCTGCATTTTGTCAATTCATCATTAAATGCTTACTACAAGGCAGTGTTGCTGATGAAATAGTGCAAGAGCACACCCTCGTGGACAAAATGCTTACAGCACCTGGTATTCCCAGGCGGTCTCCCATCCAAGTACTAACCAGGCCCGACCCTGCTTAGCTTCCGAGATCAGACGAGATCGGGCGTACCCAGGCTGATATGGCCGTAAGCGAGAATTAATCTCTTGCTACAACATATATAGTCAAAGTGAGTCTGATAAAACAGACATTTAGTCAATTCATCATTAAATGCTTACTACAAGGCAGTGTTGCTGATGAAATAGTGCAAGAGCACACCCTCGTGGACAAAATATTTACAGCACCTGGTATTCCCAGGCGGTCTCCCATCCAAGTACTAACCAGGCCCGACCCTGCTTAGCTTCCTAGATCAGACGAGATCGGGCGTACCCAGGCTGGTATGGCCGTAAGCGAGAAACAATCTCTTGCTACAACATATATAGTCAAAGTGAGTGTGATAAACAGACATTGCATTTTCACCAATTAGATAAGCAGCTTGAACTTTGTGTCACTGAAAAAGTAGAAGAAATTACAAACACTGTTCCCATCACTTTTTAGCACAGGTAGTTGGATAAAATACAAACTTTATTTCCTTTCATCATTTGAACAGGGCAAAGGAGCATAAAGCACACACAAGCTGCATTCAGCAACAATATTCTTGTTTGTCTTATAAATACAAGGCAGATGCTAATTGAAAACACAAGGAAATTTGATCCTATTAAAAAGGCAGGAAGCTGCATTTTGTCAATTCATCATTAAATGCTTACTACAAGGCAGTGTTGCTGATGAAATAGTGCAAGAGCACACCCTCGTGGACAAAATGCTTACAGCACCTGGTATTCCCAGGCGGTCTCCCATCCAAGTACTAACCAGGCCCGACCCTGCTTAGCTTCCGAGATCAGACGAGATCGGGCGTACCCAGGCTGATATGGCCGTAAGCGAGAAACAATCTCTTGCTACAACATATATAGTCAAAGTGAGTCTGATAAAACAGACATTTAGTCAATTCATCATTAAATGCTTACTACAAGGCAGTGTTGCTGATGAAATAGTGCAAGAGCACACCCTCGTGGACAAAATATTTACAGCACCTGGTATTCCCAGGCGGTCTCCCATCCAAGTACTAACCAGGCCCGACCCTGCTTAGCTTTCTAGATCAGACGAGATCGGGCGTACCCAGGCTGGTATGGCCGTAAGCGATAAACAATCTCTTGCTACAACATATATAGTCAAAGTGAGTGTGATAAACAGACATTGCATTTTCACCAATTAGATAAGCAGCTTGAACTTTGTGTCACTGAAAAAGTAGAAGAAATTACAAACACTGTTCCCATCACTTTTTAGCACAGGTAGTTGGATAAAATACAAACTTTATTTCCTTTCATCATTTGAACAGGCCAAAGGAGCATAAAGCACACACAAGCTGCATTCAGCAACAATATTCTTGTTTGTCTTATAAATACAAGGCAGATGCTAATTGAAAACACAAGGAAATTTGATCCTATTAAAAAGGCAGGAAGCTGCATTTTGTCAATTCATCATTAAATGCTTACTACAAGGCAGTGTTGCTGATGAAATAGTGCAAGAGCACACCCTCGTGGACAAAATGCTTACAGCACCTGGTATTCCCAGGCGGTCTCCCATCCAAGTACTAACCAGGCCCGACCCTGCTTAGCTTCCGAGATCAGACGAGATCGGGCGTACCCAGGCTGATATGGCCGTAAGCGTGAATTAATCTCTTGCTACAACATATATAGTCAAAGTGAGTCTGATAAAACAGACATTTAGTCAATTCATCATTAAATGCTTACTACAAGGCAGTGTTGCTGATGAAATAGTGCAAGAGCACACCCTCGTGGACAAAATATTTACAGCACCTGGTATTCCCAGGCGGTCTCCCATCCAAGTACTAACCAGGCCCGACCCTGCTTAGCTTCCTAGATCAGACGAGATCGGGCGTACCCAGGCTGGTATGGCCGTAAGCGAGAAACAATCTCTTGCTACAACATATATAGTCAAAGTGAGTGTGATAAACAGACATTGCATTTTCACCAATTAGATAAGCAGCTTGAACTTTGTGTCACTGAAAAAGTAGAAGAAATTACAAACACTGTTCCCATCACTTTTTAGCACAGGTAGTTGGATAAAATACAAACTTTATTTCCTTTCATCATTTGAACAGGGCAAAGGAGCATAAAGCACACACAAGCTGCATTCAGCAACAATATTCTTGTTTGTCTTATAAATACAAGGCAGATGCTAATTGAAAACACAAGGAAATTTGATCCTATTAAAAAGGCAGGAAGCTGCATTTTGTCAATTCATCATTAAATGCTTACTACAAGGCAGTGTTGCTGATGAAATAGTGCAAGAGCACACCCTCGTGGACAAAATGCTTACAGCACCTGGTATTCCCAGGCGGTCTCCCATCCAAGTACTAACCAGGCCCGACCCTGCTTAGCTTCCGAGATCAGACGAGATCGGGCGTACCCAGGCTGATATGGCCGTAAGCGAGAATCATTCTCTTGCTACAACATATATAGTCAAAGTGAGTCTGATAAAACAGACATTTAGTCAATTCATCATTAAACGCTTACTACAAGGCAGTGTTGCTGATGAAATAGTGCAAGAGCACACCCTCGTGGACAAAATGCTTACAGCACCTGGTATTCCCAGGCGGTCTCCCATCCAAGTACTAACCAGGCCCGACCCTGCTTAGCTTCCTAGATCAGACGAGATCGGGCGTACCCAGGCTGGTATGGCCGTAAGCGAGAAACAATCTCTTGCTACAACATATATAGTCAAAGTGAGTGTGATAAACAGACATTGCATTTTCACCAATTAGATAAGCAGCTTGAACTTTGTGTCACTGAAAAAGTAGAAGAAATTACAAACACTGTTCCCATCACTTTTTAGCACAGGTAGTTGGATAAAATACAAACTTCATTTCCTTTTATCATTTGAACAGGGCAAAGGAGCATAAAGCACACACAAGCTGCATTCAGCAACAATATTCTTGTTTGTCTTATAAATACAAGGCAGATGCTAATTGAAAACACAAGGAAATTTGATCCTATTAAAAAGGCAGGAAGCTGCATTTTGTCAATTCATCATTAAATGCTTACTACAAGGCAGTGTTGCTGATGAAATAGTGCAAGAGCACACCCTCGTGGACAAAATGCTTACAGCACCTGGTATTCCCAGGCGGTCTCCCATCCAAGTACTAACCAGGCCCGACCCTGCTTAGCTTCCGAGATCAGACGAGATCGGGCGTACCCAGGCTGATATGGCCGTAAGCGAGAATCAATCTCTTGCTACAACATATATAGTCAAAGTGAGTCTGATAAAACAGACATTTAGTCAATTCATCATTAAATGCTTACTACAAGGCAGTGTTGCTGATGAAATAGTGCAAGAGCACACCCTCGTGGACAAAATGCTTACAGCACCTGGTATTCCCAGGCGGTCTCCCATCCAAGTACTAACCAGGCCCGACCCTGCTTAGCTTCCTAGATCAGACGAGATCGGGCGTACCCAGGCTGGTATGGCCGTGAGCGATAAACAATCTCTTGCTACAACATATATAGTCAAAGTGAGTGTGATAAACAGACATTGCATTTTCACCAATTAGATAAGCAGCTTGAACTTTGTGTCACTGAAAAAGTAGAAGAAATTACAAACACTGTTCCCATCACTTTTTAGCACAGGTAGTTGGATAAAATACAAACTTTATTTCCTTTCATCATTTGAACAGGCCAAAGGAGCATAAAGCACACACAAGCTGCATTCAGCAACAATATTCTTGTTTGTCTTATAAATACAAGGCAGATGCTAATTGAAAACACAAGGAAATTTGATCCTATTAAAAAGGCAGGAAGCTGCATTTTGTCAATTCATCATTAAATGCTTACTACAAGGCAGTGTTGCTGATGAAATAGTGCAAGAGCACACCCTCGTGGACAAAATGCTTACAGCACCTGGTATTCCCAGGCGGTCTCCCATCCAAGTACTAACCAGGCCCGACCCTGCTTAGCTTCCGAGATCAGACGAGATCGGGCGTACCCAGGCTGATATGGCCGTAAGCGAGAATCATTCTCTTGCTACAACATATATAGTCAAAGTGAGTCTGATAAAACAGACATTTAGTCAATTCATCATTAAACGCTTACTACAAGGCAGTGTTGCTGATGAAATAGTGCAAGAGCACACCCTCGTGGACAAAATGCTTACAGCACCTGGTATTCCCAGGCGGTCTCCCATCCAAGTACTAACCAGGCCCGACCCTGCTTAGCTTCCTAGATCAGACGAGATCGGGCGTACCCAGGCTGGTATGGCCGTAAGCGAGAAACAATCTCTTGCTACAACATATATAGTCAAAGTGAGTGTGATAAACAGACATTGCATTTTCACCAATTAGATAAGCAGCTTGAACTTTGTGTCACTGAAAAAGTAGAAGAAATTACAAACACTGTTCCCATCACTTTTTAGCACAGGTAGTTGGATAAAATACAAACTTCATTTCCTTTCATCATTTGAACAGGGCAAAGGAGCATAAAGCACACACAAGCTGCATTCAGCAACAATATTCTTGTTTGTCTTATAAATACAAGGCAGATGCTAATTGAAAACACAAGGAAATTTGATCCTATTAAAAAGGCAGGAAGCTGCATTTTGTCAATTCATCATTAAATGCTTACTACAAGGCAGTGTTGCTGATGAAATAGTGCAAGAGCACACCCTCGTGGACAAAATGCTTACAGCACCTGGTATTCCCAGGCGGTCTCCCATCCAAGTACTAACCAGGCCCGACCCTGCTTAGCTTCCGAGATCAGACGAGATCGGGCGTACCCAGGCTGATATGGCCGTAAGCGAGAATCAATCTCTTGCTACAACATATATAGTCAAAGTGAGTCTGATAAAACAGACATTTAGTCAATTCATCATTAAATGCTTACTACAAGGCAGTGTTGCTGATGAAATAGTGCAAGAGCACACCCTCGTGGACAAAATGCTTACAGCACCTGGTATTCCCAGGCGGTCTCCCATCCAAGTACTAACCAGGCCCGACCCTGCTTAGCTTCCTAGATCAGACGAGATCGGGCGTACCCAGGCTGGTATGGCCGTGAGCGATAAACAATCTCTTGCTACAACATATATAGTCAAAGTGAGTGTGATAAACAGACATTGCATTTTCACCAATTAGATAAGCAGCTTGAACTTTGTGTCACTGAAAAAGTAGAAGAAATTACAAACACTGTTCCCATCACTTTTTAGCACAGGTAGTTGGATAAAATACAAACTTTATTTCCTTTCATCATTTGAACAGGCCAAAGGAGCATAAAGCACACACAAGCTGCATTCAGCAACAATATTCTTGTTTGTCTTATAAATACAAGGCAGATGCTAATTGAAAACACAAGGAAATTTGATCCTATTAAAAAGGCAGGAAGCTGCATTTTGTCAATTCATCATTAAATGCTTACTACAAGGCAGTGTTGCTGATGAAATAGTGCAAGAGCACACCCTCGTGGACAAAATGCTTACAGCACCTGGTATTCCCAGGCGGTCTCCCATCCAAGTACTAACCAGGCCCGACCCTGCTTAGCTTCCGAGATCAGACGAGATCGGGCGTACCCAGGCTGATATGGCCGTAAGCGAGAATCAATCTCTTGCTACAACATATATAGTCAAAGTGAGTCTGATAAAACAGACATTTAGTCAATTCATCATTAAATGCTTACTACAAGGCAGTGTTGCTGATGAAATAGTGCAAGAGCACACCCTCGTGGACAAAATGCTTACAGCACCTGGTATTCCCAGGCGGTCTCCCATCCAAGTACTAACCAGGCCCGACCCTGCTTAGCTTCCTAGATCAGACGAGATCGGGCGTACCCAGGCTGGTATGGCCGTAAGCGAGAAACAATCTCTTGCTACAACATATATAGTCAAAGTGAGTGTGATAAACAGACATTGCTTTTTCACCAATTAGATAAGCAGCTTGAACTTTGTGTCACTGAAAAAGTAGAAGAAATTACAAACACTGTTCCCATCACTTTTTAGCACAGGTAGTTGGATAAAATACAAACTTTATTTCCTTTCATCATTTGAACAGGGCAAAGGAGCATAAAGCACACACAAGCTGCATTCAGCAACAATATTCTTGTTTGTCTTATAAATACAAGGCAGATGCTAATTGAAAACACAAGGAAATTTGATCCTATTAAAAAGGCAGGAAGCTGCATTTTGTCAATTCATCATTAAATGCTTACTACAAGGCAGTGTTGCTGATGAAATAGTGCAAGAGCACACCCTCGTGGACAAAATGCTTACAGCACCTGGTATTCCCAGGCGGTCTCCCATCCAAGTACTAACCAGGCCCGACCCTGCTTAGCTTCCGAGATCAGACGAGATCGGGCGTACCCAGGCTGATATGGCCGTAAGCGAGAATCATTCTCTTGCTACAACATATATAGTCAAAGTGAGTCTGATAAAACAGACATTTAGTCAATTCATCATTAAACGCTTACTACAAGGCAGTGTTGCTGATGAAATAGTGCAAGAGCACACCCTCGTGGACAAAATGCTTACAGCACCTGGTATTCCCAGGCGGTCTCCCATCCAAGTACTAACCAGGCCCGACCCTGCTTAGCTTCCTAGATCAGACGAGATCGGGCGTACCCAGGCTGGTATGGCCGTAAGCGAGAAACAATCTCTTGCTACAACATATACAGTCAAAGTGAGTGTGATAAACAGACATTGCATTTTCACCAATTAGATAAGCAGCTTGAACTTTGTGTCACTGAAAAAGTAGAAGAAATTACAAACACTGTTCCCATCACTTTTTAGCACAGGTAGTTGGATAAAATACAAACTTCATTTCCTTTCATCATTTGAACAGGGCAAAGGAGCATAAAGCACACACAAGCTGCATTCAGCAACAATATTCTTGTTTGTCTTATAAATACAAGGCAGATGCTAATTGAAAACACAAGGAAATTTGATCCTATTAAAAAGGCAGGAAGCTGCATTTTGTCAATTCATCATTAAATGCTTACTACAAGGCAGTGTTGCTGATGAAATAGTGCAAGAGCACACCCTCGTGGACAAAATGCTTACAGCACCTGGTATTCCCAGGCGGTCTCCCATCCAAGTACTAACCAGGCCCGACCCTGCTTAGCTTCCGAGATCAGACGAGATCGGGCGTACCCAGGCTGATATGGCCGTAAGCGAGAATCAATCTCTTGCTACAACATATATAGTCAAAGTGAGTCTGATAAAACAGACATTTAGTCAATTCATCATTAAATGCTTACTACAAGGCAGTGTTGCTGATGAAATAGTGCAAGAGCACACCCTCGTGGACAAAATGCTTACAGCACCTGGTATTCCCAGGCGGTCTCCCATCCAAGTACTAACCAGGCCCGACCCTGCTTAGCTTCCTAGATCAGACGAGATCGGGCGTACCCAGGCTGGTATGGCCGTAAGCGAGAAACAATCTCTTGCTACAACATATATAGTCAAAGTGAGTGTGATAAACAGACATTGCATTTTCACCAATTAGATAAGCAGCTTGAACTTTGTGTCACTGAAAAAGTAGAAGAAATTACAAACACTGTTCCCATCACTTTTTAGCACAGGTAGTTGGATAAAATACAAACTTTATTTCCTTTCATCATTTGAACAGGGCAAAGGAGCATAAAGCACACACAAGCTGCATTCAGCAACAATATTCTTGTTTGTCTTATAAATACAAGGCAGATGCTAATTGAAAACACAAGGAAATTTGATCCTATTAAAAAGGCAGGAAGCTGCATTTTGTCAATTCATCATTAAATGCTTACTACAAGGCAGTGTTGCTGATGAAATAGTGCAAGAGCACACCCTCGTGGACAAAATGCTTACAGCACCTGGTATTCCCAGGCGGTCTCCCATCCAAGTACTAACCAGGCCCGACCCTGCTTAGCTTCCTAGATCAGACGAGATCGGGCGTACCCAGGCTGGTATGGCCGTAAGCGAGAATCAATCTCTTGCTACAACATATATAGTCAAAGTGAGTCTGATAAAACAGACATTTAGTCAATTCATCATTAAATGCTTACTACAAGGCAGTGTTGCTGATGAAATAGTGCAAGAGCACACCCTCGTGGACAAAATGCTTACAGCACCTGGTATTCCCAGGCGGTCTCCCATCCAAGTACTAACCAGGCCCGACCCTGCTTAGCTTCCTAGATCAGACGAGATCGGGCGTACCCAGGCTGATATGGCCGTAAGCGAGAAACAATCTCTTGCTACAACATATATAGTCAAAGTGAGTCTGATAAAACAGACATTTAGTCAATTCATCATTAAATGCTTACTACAAGGCAGTGTTGCTGATGAAATAGTGCAAGAGCACACCCTCGTGGACAAAATATTTACAGCACCTGGTATTCCCAGGCGGTCTCCCATCCAAGTACTAACCAGGCCCGACCCTGCTTAGCTTCCTAGATCAGACGAGATCGGGCGTACCCAGGCTGGTATGGCCGTAAGCGAGAAACAATCTCTTGCTACAACATATATAGTCAAAGTGAGTGTGATAAACAGACATTGCATTTTCACCAATTAGATAAGCAGCTTGAACTTTGTGTCACTGAAAAAGTAGAAGAAATTACAAACACTGTTCCCATCACTTTTTAGCACAGGTAGTTGGATAAAATACAAACTTTATTTCCTTTCATCATTTGAACAGGGCAAAGGAGCATAAAGCACACACAAGCTGCATTCAGCAACAATATTCTTGTTTGTCTTATAAATACAAGGCAGATGCTAATTGAAAACACAAGGAAATTTGATCCTATTAAAAAGGCAGGAAGCTGCATTTTGTCAATTCATCATTAAATGCTTACTACAAGGCAGTGTTGCTGATGAAATAGTGCAAGAGCACACCCTCGTGGACAAAATGCTTACAGCACCTGGTATTCCCAGGCGGTCTCCCATCCAAGTACTAACCAGGCCCGACCCTGCTTAGCTTCCGAGATCAGACGAGATCGGGCGTACCCAGGCTGATATGGCCGTAAGCGAGAATCATTCTCTTGCTACAACATATATAGTCAAAGTGAGTCTGATAAAACAGACATTTAGTCAATTCATCATTAAACGCTTACTACAAGGCAGTGTTGCTGATGAAATAGTGCAAGAGCACACCCTCGTGGACAAAATGCTTACAGCACCTGGTATTCCCAGGCGGTCTCCCATCCAAGTACTAACCAGGCCCGACCCTGCTTAGCTTCCTAGATCAGACGAGATCGGGCGTACCCAGGCTGGTATGGCCGTAAGCGAGAAACAATCTCTTGCTACAACATATATAGTCAAAGTGAGTGTGATAAACAGACATTGCATTTTCACCAATTAGATAAGCAGCTTGAACTTTGTGTCACTGAAAAAGTAGAAGAAATTACAAACACTGTTCCCATCACTTTTTAGCACAGGTAGTTGGATAAAATACAAACTTTATTTCCTTTCATCATTTGAACAGGGCAAAGGAGCATAAAGCACACACAAGCTGCATTCAGCAACAATATTCTTGTTTGTCTTATAAATACAAGGCAGATGCTAATTGAAAACACAAGGAAATTTGATCCTATTAAAAAGGCAGGAAGCTGCATTTTGTCAATTCATCATTAAATGCTTACTACAAGGCAGTGTTGCTGATGAAATAGTGCAAGAGCACACCCTCGTGGACAAAATGCTTACAGCACCTGGTATTCCCAGGCGGTCTCCCATCCAAGTACTAACCAGGCCCGACCCTGCTTAGCTTCCTAGATCAGACGAGATCGGGCGTACCCAGGCTGGTATGGCCGTAAGCGAGAAACAATCTCTTGCTACAACATATATAGTCAAAGTGAGTGTGATAAACAGACATTGCATTTTCACCAATTAGATAAGCAGCTTGAACTTTGTGTCACTGAAAAAGTAGAAGAAATTACAAACACTGTTCCCATCACTTTTTAGCACAGGTAGTTGGATAAAATACAAACTTTATTTCCTTTCATCATTTGAACAGGGCAAAGGAGCATAAAGCACACACAAGCTGCATTCAGCAACAATATTCTTGTTTGTCTTATAAATACAAGGCAGATGCTAATTGAAAACACAAGGAAATTTGATCCTATTAAAAAGGCAGGAAGCTGCATTTTGTCAATTCATCATTAAATGCTTACTACAAGGCAGTGTTGCTGATGAAATAGTGCAAGAGCACACCCTCGTGGACAAAATGCTTACAGCACCTGGTATTCCCAGGCGGTCTCCCATCCAAGTACTAACCAGGCCCGACCCTGCTTAGCTTCCTAGATCAGACGAGATCGGGCGTACCCAGGCTGGTATGGCCGTAAGCGAGAAACAATCTCTTGCTACAACATATATAGTCAAAGTGAGTGTGATAAACAGACATTGCATTTTCACCAATTAGATAAGCAGCTTGAACTTTGTGTCACTGAAAAAGTAGAAGAAATTCCAAACACTGTTCCCATCACTTTTTAGCACAGGTAGTTGGATAAAATACAAACTTTATTTCCTTTCATCATTTGAACAGGGCAAAGGAGCATAAAGCACACACAAGCTGCATTCAGCAACAATATTCTTGTTTGTCTTATAAATACAAGGCAGATGCTAATTGAAAACACAAGGAAATTTGATCCTATTAAAAAGGCAGGAAGCTGCATTTTGTCAATTCATCATTAAATGCTTACTACAAGGCAGTGTTGCTGATGAAATAGTGCAAGAGCACACCCTCGTGGACAAAATGCTTACAGCACCTGGTATTCCCAGGCGGTCTCCCATCCAAGTACTAACCAGGCCCGACCCTGCTTAGCTTCCTAGATCAGACGAGATCGGGCGTACCCAGGCTGGTATGGCCGTAAGCGAGAAACAATCTCTTGCTACAACATATATAGTCAAAGTGAGTGTGATAAACAGACATTGCATTTTCACCAATTAGATAAGCAGCTTGAACTTTGTGTCACTGAAAAAGTAGAAGAAATTACAAACACTGTTCCCATCACTTTTTAGCACAGGTAGTTGGATAAAATACAAACTTTATTTCCTTTCATCATTTGAACAGGGCAAAGGAGCATAAAGCACACACAAGCTGCATTCAGCAACAATATTCTTGTTTGTCTTATAAATACAAGGCAGATGCTAATTGAAAACACAAGGAAATTTGATCCTATTAAAAAGGCAGGAAGCTGCATTTTGTCAATTCATCATTAAATGCTTACTACAAGGCAGTGTTGCTGATGAAATAGTGCAAGAGCACACCCTCGTGGACAAAATGCTTACAGCACCTGGTATTCCCAGGCGGTCTCCCATCCAAGTACTAACCAGGCCCGACCCTGCTTAGCTTCCTAGATCAGACGAGATCGGGCGTACCCAGGCTGGTATGGCCGTAAGCGAGAATCAATCTCTTGCTACAACATATATAGTCAAAGTGAGTCTGATAAAACAGACATTTAGTCAATTCATCATTAAATGCTTACTACAAGGCAGTGTTGCTGATGAAATAGTGCAAGAGCACACCCTCGTGGACAAAATGCTTACAGCACCTGGTATTCCCAGGCGGTCTCCCATCCAAGTACTAACCAGGCCCGACCCTGCTTAGCTTCCTAGATCAGACGAGATCGGGCGTACCCAGGCTGGTATGGCCGTAAGCGAGAAACAATCTCTTGCTACAACATATATAGTCAAAGTGAGTGTGATAAACAGACATTGCATTTTCACCAATTAGATAAGCAGCTTGAACTTTGTGTCACTGAAAAAGTAGAAGAAATTACAAACACTGTTCCCATCACTTTTTAGCACAGGTAGTTGGATAAAATACAAACTTTATTTCCTTTCATCATTTGAACAGGGCAAAGGAGCATAAAGCACACACAAGCTGCATTCAGCAACAATATTCTTGTTTGTCTTATAAATACAAGGCAGATGCTAATTGAAAACACAAGGAAATTTGATCCTATTAAAAAGGCAGGAAGCTGCATTTTGTCAATTCATCATTAAATGCTTACTACAAGGCAGTGTTGCTGATGAAATAGTGCAAGAGCACACCCTCGTGGACAAAATGCTTACAGCACCTGGTATTCCCAGGCGGTCTCCCATCCAAGTACTAACCAGGCCCGACCCTGCTTAGCTTCCTAGATCAGACGAGATCGGGCGTACCCAGGCTGGTATGGCCGTAAGCGAGAAACAATCTCTTGCTACAACATATATAGTCAAAGTGAGTGTGATAAACAGACATTGCATTTTCACCAATTAGATAAGCAGCTTGAACTTTGTGTCACTGAAAAAGTAGAAGAAATTACAAACACTGTTCCCATCACTTTTTAGCACAGGTAGTTGGATAAAATACAAACTTTATTTCCTTTCATCATTTGAACAGGGCAAAGGAGCATAAAGCACACACAAGCTGCATTCAGCAACAATATTCTTGTTTGTCTTATAAATACAAGGCAGATGCTAATTGAAAACACAAGGAAATTTGATCCTATTAAAAAGGCAGGAAGCTGCATTTTGTCAATTCATCATTAAATGCTTACTACAAGGCAGTGTTGCTGATGAAATAGTGCAAGAGCACACCCTCGTGGACAAAATGCTTACAGCACCTGGTATTCCCAGGCGGTCTCCCATCCAAGTACTAACCAGGCCCGACCCTGCTTAGCTTCCGAGATCAGACGAGATCGGGCGTACCCAGGCTGATATGGCCGTAAGCGAGAATCAATCTCTTGCTACAACATATATAGTCAAAGTGAGTCTGATAAAACAGACATTTAGTCAATTCATCATTAAATGCTTACTACAAGGCAGTGTTGCTGATGAAATAGTGCAAGAGCACACCCTCGTGGACAAAATGCTTACAGCACCTGGTATTCCCAGGCGGTCTCCCATCCAAGTACTAACCAGGCCCGACCCTAATTAGCTTCCTAGATCAGACGAGATCGGGCGTACCCAGGCTGGTATGGCCGTAAGCGAGAAACAATCTCTTGCTACAACATATATAGTCAAAGTGAGTGTGATAAACAGACATTGCATTTTCACCAATTAGATAAGCAGCTTGAACTTTGTGTCACTGAAAAAGTAGAAGAAATTACAAACACTGTTCCCATCACTTTTTAGCACAGGTAGTTGGATAAAATACAAACTTTATTTCCTTTCATCATTTGAACAGGGCAAAGGAGCATAAAGCACACACAAGCTGCATTCAGCAACAATATTCTTGTTTGTCTTATAAATACAAGGCAGATGCTAATTGAAAACACAAGGAAATTTGATCCTATTAAAAAGGCAGGAAGCTGCATTTTGTCAATTCATCATTAAATGCTTACTACAAGGCAGTGTTGCTGATGAAATAGTGCAAGAGCACACCCTCGTGGACAAAATGCTTACAGCACCTGGTATTCCCAGGCGGTCTCCCATCCAAGTACTAACCAGGCCCGACCCTGCTTAGCTTCCTAGATCAGACGAGATCGGGCGTACCCAGGCTGGTATGGCCGTAAGCGAGAAACAATCTCTTGCTACAACATATATAGTCAAAGTGAGTGTGATAAACAGACATTGCATTTTCACCAATTAGATAAGCAGCTTGAACTTTGTGTCACTGAAAAAGTAGAAGAAATTACAAACACTGTTCCCATCACTTTTTAGCACAGGTAGTTGGATAAAATACAAACTTTATTTCCTTTCATCATTTGAACAGGGCAAAGGAGCATAAAGCACACACAAGCTGCATTCAGCAACAATATTCTTGTTTGTCTTATAAATACAAGGCAGATGCTAATTGAAAACACAAGGAAATTTGATCCTATTAAAAAGGCAGGAAGCTGCATTTTGTCAATTCATCATTAAATGCTTACTACAAGGCAGTGTTGCTGATGAAATAGTGCAAGAGCACACCCTCGTGGACAAAATGCTTACAGCACCTGGTATTCCCAGGCGGTCTCCCATCCAAGTACTAACCAGGCCCGACCCTGCTTAGCTTCCTAGATCAGACGAGATCGGGCGTACCCAGGCTGGTATGGCCGTAAGCGAGAATCAATCTCTTGCTACAACATATATAGTCAAAGTGAGTCTGATAAAACAGACATTTAGTCAATTCATCATTAAATGCTTACTACAAGGCAGTGTTGCTGATGAAATAGTGCAAGAGCACACCCTCGTGGACAAAATGCTTACAGCACCTGGTATTCCCAGGCGGTCTCCCATCCAAGTACTAACCAGGCCCGACCCTGCTTAGCTTCCTAGATCAGACGAGATCGGGCGTACCCAGGCTGGTATGGCCGTAAGCGAGAAACAATCTCTTGCTACAACATATATAGTCAAAGTGAGTGTGATAAACAGACATTGCATTTTCACCAATTAGATAAGCAGCTTGAACTTTGTGTCACTGAAAAAGTAGAAGAAATTACAAACACTGTTCCCATCACTTTTTAGCACAGGTAGTTGGATAAAATACAAACTTTATTTCCTTTCATCATTTGAACAGGGCAAAGGAGCATAAAGCACACACAAGCTGCATTCAGCAACAATATTCTTGTTTGTCTTATAAATACAAGGCAGATGCTAATTGAAAACACAAGGAAATTTGATCCTATTAAAAAGGCAGGAAGCTGCATTTTGTCAATTCATCATTAAATGCTTACTACAAGGCAGTGTTGCTGATGAAATAGTGCAAGAGCACACCCTCGTGGACAAAATGCTTACAGCACCTGGTATTCCCAGGCGGTCTCCCATCCAAGTACTAACCAGGCCCGACCCTGCTTAGCTTCCTAGATCAGACGAGATCGGGCGTACCCAGGCTGGTATGGCCGTAAGCGAGAAACAATCTCTTGCTACAACATATATAGTCAAAGTGAGTGTGATAAACAGACATTGCATTTTCACCAATTAGATAAGCAGCTTGAACTTTGTGTCACTGAAAAAGTAGAAGAAATTACAAACACTGTTCCCATCACTTTTTAGCACAGGTAGTTGGATAAAATACAAACTTTATTTCCTTTCATCATTTGAACAGGGCAAAGGAGCATAAAGCACACACAAGCTGCATTCAGCAACAATATTCTTGTTTGTCTTATAAATACAAGGCAGATGCTAATTGAAAACACAAGGAAATTTGATCCTATTAAAAAGGCAGGAAGCTGCATTTTGTCAATTCATCATTAAATGCTTACTACAAGGCAGTGTTGCTGATGAAATAGTGCAAGAGCACACCCTCGTGGACAAAATGCTTACAGCACCTGGTATTCCCAGGCGGTCTCCCATCCAAGTACTAACCAGGCCCGACCCTGCTTAGCTTCCAAGATCAGACGAGATCGGGCGTACCCAGGCTGATATGGCCGTAAGCGAGAATCAATCTCTTGCTACAACATATATAGTCAAAGTGAGTCTGATAAAACAGAGATTTAGTCAATTCATCATTAAATGCTTACTACAAGGCAGTGTTGCTGATGAAATAGTGCAAGAGCACACCCTCGTGGACAAAATGCTTACAGCACCTGGTATTCCCAGGCGGTCTCCCATCCAAGTACTAACCAGGCCCGACCCTGCTTAGCTTCCGAGATCAGACGAGATCGGGCGTACCCAGGCTGATATGGCCGTAAGCGAGAATCAATCTCTTGCTACAACATATATAGTCAAAGTGAGTCTGATAAAACAGACATTTAGTCAATTCATCATTAAACGCTTACTACAAGGCAGTGTTGCTGATGAAATAGTGCAAGAGCACACCCTCGTGGACAAAATGCTTACAGCACCTGGTATTCCCAGGCGGTCTCCCATCCAAGTACTAACCAGGCCCGACCCTGCTTAGCTTCCTAGATCAGACGAGATCGGGCGTACCCAGGCTGATATGGCCGTAAGCGAGAATCAATCTCTTGCTACAACATATATAGTCAAAGTGAGTCTGATAAAACAGACATTTAGTCAATTCATCATTAAACGCTTACTACAAGGCAGTGTTGCTGATGAAATAGTGCAAGAGCACACCCTCGTGGACAAAATGCTTACAGCACCTGGTATTCCCAGGCGGTCTCCCATCCAAGTACTAACCAGGCCCGACCCTGCTTAGCTTCCTAGATCAGACGAGATCGGGCGTACCCAGGCTGGTATGGCCGTAAGCGAGAAACAATCTCTTGCTACAACATATATAGTCAAAGTGAGTGTGATAAACAGACATTGCATTTTCACCAATTAGATAAGCAGCTTGAACTTTGTGTCACTGAAAAAGTAGAAGAAATTACAAACACTGTTCCCATCACTTTTTAGCACAGGTAGTTGGATAAAATACAAACTTTATTTCCTTTCATCATTTGAACAGGGCAAAGGAGCATAAAGCACACACAAGCTGCATTCAGCAACAATATTCTTGTTTGTCTTATAAATACAAGGCAGATGCTAATTGAAAACACAAGGAAATTTGATCCTATTAAAAAGGCAGGAAGCTGCATTTTGTCAATTCATCATTAAATGCTTACTACAAGGCAGTGTTGCTGATGAAATAGTGCAAGAGCACACCCTCGTGGACAAAATGCTTACAGCACCTGGTATTCCCAGGCGGTCTCCCATCCAAGTACTAACCAGGCCCGACCCTGCTTAGCTTCCTAGATCAGACGAGATCGGGCGTACCCAGGCTGGTATGGCCGTAAGCGAGAAACAATCTCTTGCTACAACATATATAGTCAAAGTGAGTGTGATAAACAGACATTGCATTTTCACCAATTAGATAAGCAGCTTGAACTTTGTGTCACTGAAAAAGTAGAAGAAATTACAAACACTGTTCCCATCACTTTTTAGCACAGGTAGTTGGATAAAATACAAACTTTATTTCCTTTCATCATTTGAACAGGGCAAAGGAGCATAAAGCACACACAAGCTGCATTCAGCAACAATATTCTTGTTTGTCTTATAAATACAAGGCAGATGCTAATTGAAAACACAAGGAAATTTGATCCTATTAAAAAGGCAGGAAGCTGCATTTTGTCAATTCATCATTAAATGCTTACTACAAGGCAGTGTTGCTGATGAAATAGTGCAAGAGCACACCCTCGTGGACAAAATGCTTACAGCACCTGGTATTCCCAGGCGGTCTCCCATCCAAGTACTAACCAGGCCCGACCCTGCTTAGCTTCCTAGATCAGACGAGATCGGGCGTACCCAGGCTGGTATGGCCGTAAGCGAGAAACAATCTCTTGCTACAACATATATAGTCAAAGTGAGTGTGATAAACAGACATTGCATTTTCACCAATTAGATAAGCAGCTTGAACTTTGTGTCACTGAAAAAGTAGAAGAAATTACAAACACTGTTCCCATCACTTTTTAGCACAGGTAGTTGGATAAAATACAAACTTTATTTCCTTTCATCATTTGAACAGGGCAAAGGAGCATAAAGCACACACAAGCTGCATTCAGCAACAATATTCTTGTTTGTCTTATAAATACAAGGCAGATGCTAATTGAAAACACAAGGAAATTTGATCCTATTAAAAAGGCAGGAAGCTGCATTTTGTCAATTCATCATTAAATGCTTACTACAAGGCAGTGTTGCTGATGAAATAGTGCAAGAGCACACCCTCGTGGACAAAATGCTTACAGCACCTGGTATTCCCAGGCGGTCTCCCATCCAAGTACTAACCAGGCCCGACCCTGCTTAGCTTCCTAGATCAGACGAGATCGGGCGTACCCAGGCTGGTATGGCCGTAAGCGAGAATCAATCTCTTGCTACAACATATATAGTCAAAGTGAGTCTGATAAAACAGACATTTAGTCAATTCATCATTAAATGCTTACTACAAGGCAGTGTTGCTGATGAAATAGTGCAAGAGCACACCCTCGTGGACAAAATGCTTACAGCACCTGGTATTCCCAGGCGGTCTCCCATCCAAGTACTAACCAGGCCCGACCCTGCTTAGCTTCCTAGATCAGACGAGATCGGGCGTACCCAGGCTGGTATGGCCGTAAGCGAGAAACAATCTCTTGCTACAACATATATAGTCAAAGTGAGTGTGATAAACAGACATTGCATTTTCACCAATTAGATAAGCAGCTTGAACTTTGTGTCACTGAAAAAGTAGAAGAAATTACAAACACTGTTCCCATCACTTTTTAGCACAGGTAGTTGGATAAAATACAAACTTTATTTCCTTTCATCATTTGAACAGGGCAAAGGAGCATAAAGCACACACAAGCTGCATTCAGCAACAATATTCTTGTTTGTCTTATAAATACAAGGCAGATGCTAATTGAAAACACAAGGAAATTTGATCCTATTAAAAAGGCAGGAAGCTGCATTTTGTCAATTCATCATTAAATGCTTACTACAAGGCAGTGTTGCTGATGAAATAGTGCAAGAGCACACCCTCGTGGACAAAATGCTTACAGCACCTGGTATTCCCAGGCGGTCTCCCATCCAAGTACTAACCAGGCCCGACCCTGCTTAGCTTCCTAGATCAGACGAGATCGGGCGTACCCAGGCTGGTATGGCCGTAAGCGAGAAACAATCTCTTGCTACAACATATATAGTCAAAGTGAGTGTGATAAACAGACATTGCATTTTCACCAATTAGATAAGCAGCTTGAACTTTGTGTCACTGAAAAAGTAGAAGAAATTACAAACACTGTTCCCATCACTTTTTAGCACAGGTAGTTGGATAAAATACAAACTTTATTTCCTTTCATCATTTGAACAGGGCAAAGGAGCATAAAGCACACACAAGCTGCATTCAGCAACAATATTCTTGTTTGTCTTATAAATACAAGGCAGATGCTAATTGAAAACACAAGGAAATTTGATCCTATTAAAAAGGCAGGAAGCTGCATTTTGTCAATTCATCATTAAATGCTTACTACAAGGCAGTGTTGCTGATGAAATAGTGCAAGAGCACACCCTCGTGGACAAAATGCTTACAGCACCTGGTATTCCCAGGCGGTCTCCCATCCAAGTACTAACCAGGCCCGACCCTGCTTAGCTTCCTAGATCAGACGAGATCGGGCGTACCCAGGCTGGTATGGCCGTAAGCGAGAAACAATCTCTTGCTACAACATATATAGTCAAAGTGAGTGTGATAAACAGACATTGCATTTTCACCAATTAGATAAGCAGCTTGAACTTTGTGTCACTGAAAAAGTAGAAGAAATTACAAACACTGTTCCCATCACTTTTTAGCACAGGTAGTTGGATAAAATACAAACTTTATTTCCTTTCATCATTTGAACAGGGCAAAGGAGCATAAAGCACACACAAGCTGCATTCAGCAACAATATTCTTGTTTGTCTTATAAATACAAGGCAGATGCTAATTGAAAACACAAGGAAATTTGATCCTATTAAAAAGGCAGGAAGCTGCATTTTGTCAATTCATCATTAAATGCTTACTACAAGGCAGTGTTGCTGATGAAATAGTGCAAGAGCACACCCTCGTGGACAAAATGCTTACAGCACCTGGTATTCCCAGGCGGTCTCCCATCCAAGTACTAACCAGGCCCGACCCTGCTTAGCTTCCTAGATCAGACGAGATCGGGCGTACCCAGGCTGGTATGGCCGTAAGCGAGAATCAATCTCTTGCTACAACATATATAGTCAAAGTGAGTCTGATAAAACAGACATTTAGTCAATTCATCATTAAATGCTTACTACAAGGCAGTGTTGCTGATGAAATAGTGCAAGAGCACACCCTCGTGGACAAAATGCTTACAGCACCTGGTATTCCCAGGCGGTCTCCCATCCAAGTACTAACCAGGCCCGACCCTGCTTAGCTTCCTAGATCAGACGAGATCGGGCGTACCCAGGCTGGTATGGCCGTAAGCGAGAAACAATCTCTTGCTACAACATATATAGTCAAAGTGAGTGTGATAAACAGACATTGCATTTTCACCAATTAGATAAGCAGCTTGAACTTTGTGTCACTGAAAAAGTAGAAGAAATTACAAACACTGTTCCCATCACTTTTTAGCACAGGTAGTTGGATAAAATACAAACTTTATTTCCTTTCATCATTTGAACAGGGCAAAGGAGCATAAAGCACACACAAGCTGCATTCAGCAACAATATTCTTGTTTGTCTTATAAATACAAGGCAGATGCTAATTGAAAACACAAGGAAATTTGATCCTATTAAAAAGGCAGGAAGCTGCATTTTGTCAATTCATCATTAAATGCTTACTACAAGGCAGTGTTGCTGATGAAATAGTGCAAGAGCACACCCTCGTGGACAAAATGCTTACAGCACCTGGTATTCCCAGGCGGTCTCCCATCCAAGTACTAACCAGGCCCGACCCTGCTTAGCTTCCTAGATCAGACGAGATCGGGCGTACCCAGGCTGGTATGGCCGTAAGCGAGAAACAATCTCTTGCTACAACATATATAGTCAAAGTGAGTGTGATAAACAGACATTGCATTTTCACCAATTAGATAAGCAGCTTGAACTTTGTGTCACTGAAAAAGTAGAAGAAATTACAAACACTGTTCCCATCACTTTTTAGCACAGGTAGTTGGATAAAATACAAACTTTATTTCCTTTCATCATTTGAACAGGGCAAAGGAGCATAAAGCACACACAAGCTGCATTCAGCAACAATATTCTTGTTTGTCTTATAAATACAAGGCAGATGCTAATTGAAAACACAAGGAAATTTGATCCTATTAAAAAGGCAGGAAGCTGCATTTTGTCAATTCATCATTAAATGCTTACTACAAGGCAGTGTTGCTGATGAAATAGTGCAAGAGCACACCCTCGTGGACAAAATGCTTACAGCACCTGGTATTCCCAGGCGGTCTCCCATCCAAGTACTAACCAGGCCCGACCCTGCTTAGCTTCCAAGATCAGACGAGATCGGGCGTACCCAGGCTGATATGGCCGTAAGCGAGAATCAATCTCTTGCTACAACATATATAGTCAAAGTGAGTCTGATAAAACAGAGATTTAGTCAATTCATCATTAAATGCTTACTACAAGGCAGTGTTGCTGATGAAATAGTGCAAGAGCACACCCTCGTGGACAAAATGCTTACAGCACCTGGTATTCCCAGGCGGTCTCCCATCCAAGTACTAACCAGGCCCGACCCTGCTTAGCTTCCGAGATCAGACGAGATCGGGCGTACCCAGGCTGATATGGCCGTAAGCGAGAATCAATCTCTTGCTACAACATATATAGTCAAAGTGAGTCTGATAAAACAGACATTTAGTCAATTCATCATTAAACGCTTACTACAAGGCAGTGTTGCTGATGAAATAGTGCAAGAGCACACCCTCGTGGACAAAATGCTTACAGCACCTGGTATTCCCAGGCGGTCTCCCATCCAAGTACTAACCAGGCCCGACCCTGCTTAGCTTCCGAGATCAGACGAGATCGGGCGTACCCAGGCTGATATGGCCGTAAGCGAGAATCAATCTCTTGCTACAACATATATAGTCAAAGTGAGTCTGATAAAACAGACATTTAGTCAATTCATCATTAAACGCTTACTACAAGGCAGTGTTGCTGATGAAATAGTGCAAGAGCACACCCTCGTGGACAAAATGCTTACAGCACCTGGTATTCCCAGGCGGTCTCCCATCCAAGTACTAACCAGGCCCGACCCTGCTTAGCTTCCTAGATCAGACGAGATCGGGCGTACCCAGGCTGGTATGGCCGTAAGCGAGAAACAATCTCTTGCTACAACATATATAGTCAAAGTGAGTGTGATAAACAGACATTGCATTTTCACCAATTAGATAAGCAGCTTGAACTTTGTGTCACTGAAAAAGTAGAAGAAATTACAAACACTGTTCCCATCACTTTTTAGCACAGGTAGTTGGATAAAATACAAACTTTATTTCCTTTCATCATTTGAACAGGGCAAAGGAGCATAAAGCACACACAAGCTGCATTCAGCAACAATATTCTTGTTTGTCTTATAAATACAAGGCAGATGCTAATTGAAAACACAAGGAAATTTGATCCTATTAAAAAGGCAGGAAGCTGCATTTTGTCAATTCATCATTAAATGCTTACTACAAGGCAGTGTTGCTGATGAAATAGTGCAAGAGCACACCCTCGTGGACAAAATGCTTACAGCACCTGGTATTCCCAGGCGGTCTCCCATCCAAGTACTAACCAGGCCCGACCCTGCTTAGCTTCCTAGATCAGACGAGATCGGGCGTACCCAGGCTGGTATGGCCGTAAGCGAGAAACAATCTCTTGCTACAACATATATAGTCAAAGTGAGTGTGATAAACAGACATTGCATTTTCACCAATTAGATAAGCAGCTTGAACTTTGTGTCACTGAAAAAGTAGAAGAAATTACAAACACTGTTCCCATCACTTTTTAGCACAGGTAGTTGGATAAAATACAAACTTTATTTCCTTTCATCATTTGAACAGGGCAAAGGAGCATAAAGCACACACAAGCTGCATTCAGCAACAATATTCTTGTTTGTCTTATAAATACAAGGCAGATGCTAATTGAAAACACAAGGAAATTTGATCCTATTAAAAAGGCAGGAAGCTGCATTTTGTCAATTCATCATTAAATGCTTACTACAAGGCAGTGTTGCTGATGAAATAGTGCAAGAGCACACCCTCGTGGACAAAATGCTTACAGCACCTGGTATTCCCAGGCGGTCTCCCATCCAAGTACTAACCAGGCCCGACCCTGCTTAGCTTCCTAGATCAGACGAGATCGGGCGTACCCAGGATGGTATGGCCGTAAGCGAGAAACAATCTCTTGCTACAACATATATAGTCAAAGTGAGTGTGATAAACAGACATTGCATTTTCACCAATTAGATAAGCAGCTTGAACTTTGTGTCACTGAAAAAGTAGAAGAAATTACAAACACTGTTCCCATCACTTTTTAGCACAGGTAGTTGGATAAAATACAAACTTTATTTCCTTTCATCATTTGAACAGGGCAAAGGAGCATAAAGCACACACAAGCTGCATTTAGCAACAATATTCTTGTTTGTCTTATAAATACAAGGCAGATGCTAATTGAAAACACAAGGAAATTTGATCCTATTAAAAAGGCAGGAAGCTGCATTTTGTCAATTCATCATTATGCTTACTACAAGGCAGTGTTGCTGATGAATAAGTGCAAGAGCACACCCTCGTGGACAAAATGCTTACAGCACCTGGTATTCCCAGGCGGTCTCCCATCCAAGTACTAACCAGGCCCGACCCTGCTTAGCTTCCAAGATCAGACGAGATCGGGCGTACCCAGGCTGATATGGCCGTAAGCGAGAATCAATCTCTTGCTACAACATATATAGTCAAAGTGAGTCTGATAAAACAGACATTTAGTCAATTCATCATTAAATGCTTACTACAAGGCAGTGTTGCTGATGAAATAGTGCAAGAGCACACCCTCGTGGACAAAATGCTTACAGCACCTGGTATTCCCAGGCGGTCTCCCATCCAAGTACTAACCAGGCCCGACCCGGCTTAGCTTCCGAGATCAGACGAGATCGGGCGTACCCAGGCTGATATGGCCGTAAGCGAGAATCAATCTCTTGCTACAACATATATAGTCAAAGTGAGTCTGATAAAACAGACATTTAGTCAATTCATCATTAAACGCTTACTACAAGGCAGTGTTGCTGATGAAATAGTGCAAGAGCACACCCTCGTGGACAAAATGCTTACAGCACCTGGTATTCCCAGGCGGTCTCCCATCCAAGTACTAACCAGGCCCGACCCTGCTTAGCTTCCTAGATCAGACGAGATCGGGCGTACCCAGGCTGATATGGCCGTAAGCGAGAATCAATCTCTTGCTACAACATATATAGTCAAAGTGAGTCTGATAAAACAGACATTTAGTCAATTCATCATTAAACGCTTACTACAAGGCAGTGTTGCTGATGAAATAGTGCAAGAGCACACCCTCGTGGACAAAATGCTTACAGCACCTGGTATTCCCAGGCGGTCTCCCATCCAAGTACTAACCAGGCCCGACCCTGCTTAGCTTCCTAGATCAGACGAGATCGGCCGTACCCAGGCTGGTATGGCCGTAAGCGAGAAACAATCTCTTGCTACAACATATATAGTCAAAGTGAGTGTGATAAACAGACATTGCATTTTCACCAATTAGATAAGCAGCTTGAACTTTGTGTCACTGAAAAAGTAGAAGAAATTACAAACACTGTTCCCATCACTTTTTAGCACAGGTAGTTGGATAAAATACAAACTTTATTTCCTTTCATCATTTGAACAGGGCAAAGGAGCATAAAGCACACACAAGCTGCATTCAGCAACAATATTCTTGTTTGTCTTATAAATACAAGGCAGATGCTAATTGAAAACACAAGGAAATTTGATCCTATTAAAAAGGCAGGAAGCTGCATTTTGTCAATTCATCATTAAATGCTTACTACAAGGCAGTGTTGCTGATGAAATAGTGCAAGAGCACACCCTCGTGGACAAAATGCTTACAGCACCTGGTATCCCCAGGCGGTCTCCCATCCAAGTACTAACCAGGCCCGACCCTGCTTAGCTTCCTAGATCAGACGAGATCGGGCGTACCCAGGCTGGTATGGCCGTAAGCGAGAAACAATCTCTTGCTACAACATATATAGTCAAAGTGAGTGTGATAAACAGACATTGCATTTTCACCAATTAGATAAGCAGCTTGAACTTTGTGTCACTGAAAAAGTAGAAGAAATTACAAACACTGTTCCCATCACTTTTTAGCACAGGTAGTTGGATAAAATACAAACTTTATTTCCTTTCATCATTTGAACAGGGCAAAGGAGCATAAAGCACACACAAGCTGCATTTAGCAACAATATTCTTGTTTGTCTTATAAATACAAGGCAGATGCTAATTGAAAACACAAGGAAATTTGATCCTATTAAAAAGGCAGGAAGCTGCATTTTGTCAATTCATCATTATGCTTACTACAAGGCAGTGTTGCTGATGAATAAGTGCAAGAGCACACCCTCGTGGACAAAATGCTTACAGCACCTGGTATTCCCAGGCGGTCTCCCATCCAAGTACTAACCAGGCCCGACCCTGCTTAGCTTCCGAGATCAGACGAGATCGGGCGTACCCAGGCTGATATGGCCGTAAGCGAGAATCAATCTCTTGCTACAACATATATAGTCAAAGTGAGTCTGATAAAACAGACATTTAGTCAATTCATCATTAAACGCTTACTACAAGGCAGTGTTGCTGATGAAATAGTGCAAGAGCACACCCTCGTGGACAAAATGCTTACAGCACCTGGTATTCCCAGGCGGTCTCCCATCCAAGTACTAACCAGGCCCGACCCTGCTTAGCTTCCTAGATCAGACGAGATCGGGCGTACCCAGGCTGATATGGCCGTAAGCGAGAATCAATCTCTTGCTACAACATATATAGTCAAAGTGAGTCTGATAAAACAGACATTTAGTCAATTCATCATTAAACGCTTACTACAAGGCAGTGTTGCTGATGAAATAGTGCAAGAGCACACCCTCGTGGACAAAATGCTTACAGCACCTGGTATTCCCAGGCGGTCTCCCATCCAAGTACTAACCAGGCCCGACCCTGCTTAGCTTCCTAGATCAGACGAGATCGGGCGTACCCAGGCTGGTATGGCCGTAAGCGAGAAACGATCTCTTGCTACAACATATATAGTCAAAGTGAGTGTGATAAACAGACATTGCATTTTCACCAATTAGATAAGCAGCTTGAACTTTGTGTCACTGAAAAAGTAGAAGAAATTACAAACACTGTTCCCATCACTTTTTAGCACAGGTAGTTGGATAAAATACAAACTTTATTTCCTTTCATCATTTGAACAGGCCAAAGGAGCATAAAGCACACACAAGCTGCATTCAGCAACAATATTCTTGTTTGTCTTATAAATACAAGGCAGATGCTAATTGAAAACACAAGGAAATTTGATCCTATTAAAAAGGCAGGAAGCTGCATTTTGTCAATTCATCATTAAATGCTTACTACAAGGCAGTGTTGCTGATGAAATAGTGCAAGAGCACACCCTCGTGGACAAAATGCTTACAGCACCTGGTATTCCCAGGCGGTCTCCCATCCAAGTACTAACCAGGCCCGACCCTGCTTAGCTTCCGAGATCAGACGAGATCGGGCGTACCCAGGCTGATATGGCCGTAAGCGAGAATCAATCTCTTGCTACAACATATATAGTCAAAGTGAGTCTGATAAAACAGACATTTAGTCAATTCATCATTAAACGCTTACTACAAGGCAGTGTTGCTGATGAAATAGTGCAAGAGCACACCCTCGTGGACAAAATGCTTACAGCACCTGGTATTCCCAGGCGGTCTCCCATCCAAGTACTAACCAGGCCCGACCCTGCTTAGCTTCCGAGATCAGACGAGATCGGGCGTACCCAGGCTGATATGGCCGTAAGCGAGAATCAATCTCTTGCTACAACATATATAGTCAAAGTGAGTCTGATAAAACAGACATTTAGTCAATTCATCATTAAACGCTTACTACAAGGCAGTGTTGCTGATGAAATAGTGCAAGAGCACACCCTCGTGGACAAAATGCTTACAGCACCTGGTATTCCCAGGCGGTCTCCCATCCAAGTACTAACCAGGCCCGACCCTGCTTAGCTTCCTAGATCAGACGAGATCGGGCGTACCCAGGCTGATATGGCCGTAAGCGAGAATCAATCTCTTGCTACAACATATATAGTCAAAGTGAGTCTGATAAAACAGACATTTAGTCAATTCATCATTAAACGCTTACTACAAGGCAGTGTTGCTGATGAAATAGTGCAAGAGCACACCCTCGTGGACAAAATGCTTACAGCACCTGGTATTCCCAGGCGGTCTCCCATCCAAGTACTAACCAGGCCCGACCCTGCTTAGCTTCCTAGATCAGACGAGATCGGGCGTACCCAGGCTGGTATGGCCGTAAGCGATAAACAATCTCTTGCTACAACATATATAGTCAAAGTGAGTGTGATAAACAGACATTGCATTTTCACCAATTAGATAAGCAGCTTGAACTTTGTGTCACTGAAAAAGTAGAAGAAATTACAAACACTGTTCCCATCACTTTTTAGCACAGGTAGTTGGATAAAATACAAACTTCATTTCCTTTCATCATTTGAACAGGGCAAAGGAGCATAAAGCACACACAAGCTGCATTCAGCAACAATATTCTTGTTTGTCTTATAAATACAAGGCAGATGCTAATTGAAAACACAAGGAAATTTGATCCTATTAAAAAGGCAGGAAGCTGCATTTTGTCAATTCATCATTAAATGCTTACTACAAGGCAGTGTTGCTGATGAAATAGTGCAAGAGCACACCCTCGTGGACAAAATGCTTACAGCACCTGGTATTCCCAGGCGGTCTCCCATCCAAGTACTAACCAGGCCCGACCCTGCTTAGCTTCCGAGATCAGACGAGATCGGGCGTACCCAGGTTGATATGGCCGTAAGCGAGAATCAATCTCTTGCTACAACATATATAGTCAAAGTGAGTCTGATAAAACAGACATTTAGTCAATTCATCATTAAATGCTTACTACAAGGCAGTGTTGCTGATGAAATAGTGCAAGAGCACACCCTCGTGGACAAAATGCTTACAGCACCTGGTATTCCCAGGCGGTCTCCCATCCAAGTACTAACCAGGCCCGACCCTGCTTAGCTTCCGAGATCAGACGAGATCGGGCGTACCCAGGCTGATATGGCCGTAAGCGAGAATCAATCTCTTGCTACAACATATATAGTCAAAGTGAGTCTGATAAAACAGACATTTAGTCAATTCATCATTAAACGCTTACTACAAGGCAGTGTTGCTGATGAAATAGTGCAAGAGCACACCCTCGTGGACAAAATGCTTACAGCACCTGGTATTCCCAGGCGGTCTCCCATCCAAGTACTAACCAGGCCCGACCCTGCTTAGCTTCCTAGATCAGACGAGATCGGGCGTACCCAGGCTGATATGGCCGTAAGCGAGAATCAATCTCTTGCTACAACATATATAGTCAAAGTGAGTCTGATAAAACAGACATTTAGTCAATTCATCATTAAACGCTTACTACAAGGCAGTGTTGCTGATGAAATAGTGCAAGAGCACACCCTCGTGGACAAAATGCTTACAGCACCTGGTATTCCCAGGCGGTCTCCCATCCAAGTACTAACCAGGCCCGACCCTGCTTAGCTTCCTAGATCAGACGAGATCGGGCGTACCCAGGCTGGTATGGCCGTAAGCGAGAAACAATCTCTTGCTACAACATATATAGTCAAAGTGAGTGTGATAAACAGACATTGCATTTTCACCAATTAGATAAGCAGCTTGAACTTTGTGTCACTGAAAAAGTAGAAGAAATTACAAACACTGTTCCCATCACTTTTTAGCACAGGTAGTTGGATAAAATACAAACTTTATTTCCTTTCATCATTTGAACAGGCCAAAGGAGCATAAAGCACACACAAGCTGCATTCAGCAACAATATTCTTGTTTGTCTTATAAATACAAGGCAGATGCTAATTGAAAACACAAGGAAATTTGATCCTATTAAAAAGGCAGGAAGCTGCATTTTGTCAATTCATCATTAAATGCTTACTACAAGGCAGTGTTGCTGATGAAATAGTGCAAGAGCACACCCTCGTGGACAAAATGCTTACAGCACCTGGTATTCCCAGGCGGTCTCCCATCCAAGTACTAACCAGGCCCGACCCTGCTTAGCTTCCGAGATCAGACGAGATCGGGCGTACCCAGGCTGATATGGCCGTAAGCGAGAATCAATCTCTTGCTACAACATATATAGTCAAAGTGAGTCTGATAAAACAGACATTTAGTCAATTCATCATTAAACGCTTACTACAAGGCAGTGTTGCTGATGAAATAGTGCAAGAGCACACCCTCGTGGACAAAATGCTTACAGCACCTGGTATTCCCAGGCGGTCTCCCATCCAAGTACTAACCAGGCCCGAACCTGCTTAGCTTCCTAGATCAGACGAGATCGGGCGTACCCAGGCTGGTATGGCCGTAAGCGAGAAACAATCTCTTGCTACAACATATATAGTCAAAGTGAGTGTGATAAACAGACATTGCATTTTCACCAATTAGATAAGCAGCTTGAACTTTGTGTCACTGAAAAAGTAGAAGAAATTACAAACACTGTTCCCATCACTTTTTAGCACAGGTAGTTGGATAAAATACAAACTTCATTTCCTTTCATCATTTGAACAGGCCAAAGGAGCATAAAGCACACACAAGCTGCATTCAGCAACAATATTCTTGTTTGTCTTATAAATACAAGGCAGATGCTAATTGAAAACACAAGGAAATTTGATCCTATTAAAAAGGCAGGAAGCTGCATTTTGTCAATTCATCATTAAATGCTTACTACAAGGCAGTGTTGCTGATGAAATAGTGCAAGAGCACACCCTCGTGGACAAAATGCTTACAGCACCTGGTATTCCCAGGCGGTCTCCCATCCAAGTACTAACCAGGCCCGACCCTGCTTAGCTTCCGAGATCAGACGAGATCGGGCGTACCCAGGCTGATATGGCCGTAAGCAAGAATCAATCTCTTGCTACAACATATATAGTCAAAGTGAGTCTGATAAAACAGACATTTAGTCAATTCATCATTAAATGCTTACTACAAGGCAGTGTTGCTGATGAAATAGTGCAAGAGCACACCCTCGTGGACAAAATGCTTACAGCACCTGGTATTCCCAGGCGGTCTCCCATCCAAGTACTAACCAGGCCCGACCCTGCTTAGCTTCCTAGATCAGACGAGATCGGGCGTACCCAGGCTGGTATGGCCGTAAGCGATAAACAATCTCTTGCTACAACATATATAGTCAAAGTGAGTGTGATAAACAGACATTGCATTTTCACCAATTAGATAAGCAGCTTGAACTTTGTGTCACTGAAAAAGTAGAAGAAATTACAAACACTGTTCCCATCACTTTTTAGCACAGGTAGTTGGATAAAATACAAACTTTATTTCCTTTCATCATTTGAACAGGCCAAAGGAGCATAAAGCACACACAAGCTGCATTCAGCAACAATATTCTTGTTTGTCTTATAAATACAAGGCAGATGCTAATTGAAAACACAAGGAAATTTGATCCTATTAAAAAGGCAGGAAGCTGCATTTTGTCAATTCATCATTAAATGCTTACTACAAGGCAGTGTTGCTGATGAAATAGTGCAAGAGCACACCCTCGTGGACAAAATGCTTACAGCACCTGGTATTCCCAGGCGGTCTCCCATCCAAGTACTAACCAGGGCCGACCCTGCTTAGCTTCCAAGATCAGACGAGATCGGGCGTACCCAGGCTGATATGGCCGTAAGCAAGAATCAATCTCTTGCTACAACATATATAGTCAAAGTGAGTCTGATAAAACAGACACTTAGTCAATTCATCATTAAATGCTTACTACAAGGGAGTGTTGCTGATGAAATAGTGCAAGAGCACACCCTCGTGGACAAAATGCATACAGCACCTGGTATTCCCAGGCGGTCTCCCATCCAAGTACTAACCAGGCCCGACCCTGCTTAGCTTCCTAGATCAGACGAGATCGGGCGTACCCAGGCTGGTATGGCCGTAAGCGAGAAACAATCTCTTGCTACAACATATATAGTCAAAGTGAGTGTGATAAACAGACATTGCATTTTCACCAATTAGATAAGCAGCTTGAACTTTGTGTCACTGAAAAAGTAGAAGAAATTACAAACACTGTTCCCATCACTTTTTAGCACAGGTAGTTGGATAAAATACAAACTTTATTTCCTTTCATCATTTGAACAGGGCAAAGGAGCATAAAGCACACACAAGCTGCATTTAGCAACAATATTCTTGTTTGTCTTATAAATACAAGGCAGATGCTAATTGAAAACACAAGGAAATTTGATCCTATTAAAAAGGCAGGAAGCTGCATTTTGTCAATTCATCATTATGCTTACTACAAGGCAGTGTTGCTGATGAATAAGTGCAAGAGCACACCCTCGTGGACAAAATGCTTACAGCACCTGGTATTCCCAGGCGGTCTCCCATCCAAGTACTAACCAGGCCCGACCCTGCTTAGCTTCCGAGATCAGACGAGATCGGGCGTACCCAGGCTGATATGGCCGTAAGCGAGAATCAATCTCTTGCTACAACATATATAGTCAAAGTGAGTCTGATAAAACAGACATTTAGTCAATTCATCATTAAACGCTTACTACAAGGCAGTGTTGCTGATGAAATAGTGCAAGAGCACACCCTCGTGGACAAAATGCTTACAGCACCTCTCAGAATGACCTTCTTGATCCTAATCAGTCAGGTTTCAAGACTGGGCATTCAACTGAGACTGCTCTTCTCTGTGTCACGGAGGCTTTCCGCACTGCTAAAGCTAACTCTCTCTCCTCTGCTCTCATCCTTCTAGACCTATCTGCTGCCTTTGATACTGTGAACCATCAGATCCTCCTCTCCACCCTCTCCGAGTTGGGCATCTCCGGCGCGGCCCACGCTTGGATTGCATCCTACCTGACAGGTCGCTCCTACCAGGTGGCGTGGCGAGAATCTGTCTCCGCACCATGCGCTCTCACCACTGGTGTCCCCCAGGGCTCTGTTCTAGGCCCTCTCCTATTCTCGCTATACACCAAGTCACTTGGCTCTGTCATATCCTCACATGGTCTCTCCTATCATTGCTATGCAGACGACACACAATTAATCTTCTCCTTTCCCCCTTCTGATAACCAGGCGGCGAATCGCATCTCTGCATGTCTGTCAGACATATCAGTGTGGATGACGGATCACCAGCTCAAGCTGAACCTCGGCAAGACGGAGCTGCTCTTCCTCCCGGGGAAGGACTGCCCCTTCCATGATCTCGCCATCACGGTTGACAACTCCCTTGTGTCCTCCTCCCAGAGTGCTAAGAACCTTGGCGTGATCCTGAACAACACCCTGTCGTTCTCCACTAACATCAAGGCGGTGACCCGATCCTGTAGGTTCATGCTCTACAACATTTGCAGAGTACGACCCTGCCTCACACAGGAAGCGGCGCAGGTCCTAATCCAGGCACTTGTCATCTCCCGTCTGGATTACTGCAACTCGCTGTTGGCTGGGCTCCCTGCCTGTGCCATTAAACCCCTACAACTCATCCAGAACGCCGCAGCCCGTCTGGTGTTCAACCTTCCCAAGTTCTCTCACGTCACCCCGCTCCTCCGCTCTCTCCACTGGCTTCCAGTTGAAGCTCGCATCCGCTACAAGACCATGGTGATTGCCTACGGAGCTGTGAAGGGAACGGCACCTCCATACCTTCAGGCTCTGATCAGGCCCTACACCCAAACAAGGGCACTGCGTTCATCCACCACTGGCCTGCTGGCCCCCCTACCTCTGAGGAAGCACAGTTCCCGCTCAGCCCAGTCAAAACTGTTCGCTGCTCTGGCACCCCAATGGTGGAACAAGCTCCCTCACGACGCCAGGACAGCGGAGTCAATCACCACCTTCCGGAGACACCTGAAACCCCACCTCTTTAAGGAATACCTAGGATAGGATAAAGTAATCCTTCTAACCCCCCCCCCCCCCCTTAAAAGATTTAGATGCACTATTGTAAAGTGGTTGTTCCACTGGATATCATAAGGTGAATGCACCATTTTGTAAGTCGCTCTGGATAAGAGCGTCTGCTAAATGACTTAAATGTAATGTAATGTAATGTATTCCCAGGCGGTCTCCCATCCAAGTACTAACCAGGCCCGACCCTGCTTAGCTTCCTAGATCAGACGAGATCGGGCGTACCCAGGCTGGTATGGCCGTAAGCGAGAAACAATCTCTTGCTACAACATATATAGTCAAAGTGAGTGTGATAAACAGACATTGCATTTTCACCAATTAGATAAGCAGCTTGAACTTTGTGTCACTGAAAAAGTAGAAGAAATTACAAACACTGTTCCCATCACTTTTTAGCACAGGTAGTTGGATAAAATACAAACTTTATTTCCTTTCATCATTTGAACAGGGCAAAGGAGCATAAAGCACACACAAGCTGCATTTAGCAACAATATTCTTGTTTGTCTTATAAATACAAGGCAGATGCTAATTGAAAACACAAGGAAATTTGATCCTATTAAAAAGGCAGGAAGCTGCATTTTGTCAATTCATCATTATGCTTACTACAAGGCAGTGTTGCTGATGAATAAGTGCAAGAGCACACCCTCGTGGACAAAATGCTTACAGCACCTGGTATTCCCAGGCGGTCTCCCATCCAAGTACTAACCAGGCCCGACCCTGCTTAGCTTCCAAGATCAGACGAGATCGGGCGTACCCAGGCTGATATGGCCGTAAGCGAGAATCAATCTCTTGCTACAACATATATAGTCAAAGTGAGTCTGATAAAACAGACATTTAGTCAATTCATCATTAAATGCTTACTACAAGGCAGTGTTGCTGATGAAATAGTGCAAGAGCACACCCTCGTGGACAAAATGCTTACAGCACCTGGTATTCCCAGGCGGTCTCCCATCCAAGTACTAACCAGGCCCGACCCTGCTTAGCTTCCTAGATCAGACGAGATCGGGCGTACCCAGGCTGGTATGGCCGTAAGCGATAAACAATCTCTTGCTACAACATATATAGTCAAAGTGAGTGTGATAAACAGACATTGCATTTTCACCAATTAGATAAGCAGCTTGAACTTTGTGTCACTGAAAAAGTAGAAGAAATTACAAACACTGTTCCCATCACTTTTTAGCACAGGTAGTTGGATAAAATACAAACTTTATTTCCTTTCATCATTTGAACAGGGCAAAGGAGCATAAAGCACACACAAGCTGCATTCAGCAACAATATTCTTGTTTGTCTTATAAATACAAGGCAGATGCTAATTGAAAACACAAGGAAATTTGATCCTATTAAAAAGGCAGGAAGCTGCATTTTGTCAATTCATCATTAAATGCTTACTACAAGGCAGTGTTGCTGATGAAATAGTGCAAGAGCACACCCTCGTGGACAAAATGCTTACAGCACCTGGTATTCCCAGGCGGTCTCCCATCCAAGTACTAACCAGGCCCGACCCTGCTTAGCTTCCGAGATCAGACGAGATCGGGCGTACCCAGGCAGATATGGCCGTAAGCGAGAATCAATCTCTTGCTACAACATATATAGTCAAAGTGAGTCTGATAAAACAGACATTTAGTCAATTCATCATTAAATGCTTACTACAAGGCAGTGTTGCTGATGAAATAGTGCAAGAGCACACCCTCGTGGACAAAATGCTTACAGCACCTGGTATTCCCAGGCGGTCTCCCATCCAAGTACTAACCAGGCCCGACCCTGCTTAGCTTCCTAGATCAGACGAGATCGGGCGTACCCAGGCTGGTATGGCCGTAAGCGATAAACAATCTCTTGCTACAACATATATAGTCAAAGTGAGTGTGATAAACAGACATTGCATTTTCACCAATTAGATAAGCAGCTTGAACTTTGTGTCACTGAAAAAGTAGAAGAAATTACAAACACTGTTCCCATCACTTTTTAGCACAGGTAGTTGGATAAAATACAAACTTTATTTCCTTTCATCATTTGAACAGGGCAAAGGAGCATAAAGCACACACAAGCTGCATTCAGCAACAATATTCTTGTTTGTCTTATAAATACAAGGCAGATGCTAATTGAAAACACAAGGAAATTTGATCCTATTAAAAAGGCAGGAAGCTGCATTTTGTCAATTCATCATTAAATGCTTACTACAAGGCAGTGTTGCTGATGAAATAGTGCAAGAGCACACCCTCGTGGACAAAATGCTTACAGCACCTGGTATTCCCAGGCGGTCTCCCATCCAAGTACTAACCAGGCCCGACCCTGCTTAGCTTCCGAGATCAGACGAGATCGGGCGTACCCAGGCTGATATGGCCGTAAGCGAGAATCAATCTCTTGCTACAACATATATAGTCAAAGTGAGTCTGATAAAACAGACATTTAGTCAATTCATCATTAAATGCTTACTACAAGGCAGTGTTGCTGATGAAATAGTGCAAGAGCACACCCTCGTGGACAAAATGCTTACAGCACCTGGTATTCCCAGGCGGTCTCCCATCCAAGTACTAACCAGGCCCTACCCTGCTTAGCTTCCTAGATCAGACGAGATCGGGCGTACCCAGGCTGGTATGGCCGTAAGCGATAAACAATCTCTTGCTACAACATATATAGTCAAAGTGAGTGTGATAAACAGACATTGCATTTTCACCAATTAGATAAGCAGCTTGAACTTTGTGTCACTGAAAAAGTAGAAGAAATTACAAACACTGTTCCCATCACTTTTTAGCACAGGTAGTTGGATAAAATACAAACTTTATTTCCTTTCATCATTTGAACAGGGCAAAGGAGCATAAAGCACACACAAGCTGCATTCAGCAACAATATTCTTGTTTGTCTTATAAATACAAGGCAGATGCTAATTGAAAACACAAGGAAATTTGATCCTATTAAAAAGGCAGGAAGCTGCATTTTGTCAATTCATCATTAAATGCTTACTACAAGGCAGTGTTGCTGATGAAATAGTGCAAGAGCACACCCTCGTGGACAAAATGCTTACAGCACCTGGTATTCCCAGGCGGTCTCCCATCCAAGTACTAACCAGGCCCGACCCTGCTTAGCTTCCGAGATCAGACGAGATCGGGCGTACCCAGGCTGATATGGCCGTAAGCGAGAATCAATCTCTTGCTACAACATATATAGTCAAAGTGAGTCTGATAAAACAGACATTTAGTCAATTCATCATTAAATGCTTACTACAAGGCAGTGTTGCTGATGAAATAGTGCAAGAGCACACCCTCGTGGACAAAATGCTTACAGCACCTGGTATTCCCAGGCGGTCTCCCATCCAAGTACTAACCAGGCCCTACCCTGCTTAGCTTCCTAGATCAGACGAGATCGGGCGTACCCAGGCTGGTATGGCCGTAAGCGATAAACAATCTCTTGCTACAACATATATAGTCAAAGTGAGTGTGATAAACAGACATTGCATTTTCACCAATTAGATAAGCAGCTTGAACTTTGTGTCACTGAAAAAGTAGAAGAAATTACAAACACTGTTCCCATCACTTTTTAGCACAGGTAGTTGGATAAAATACAAACTTTATTTCCTTTCATCATTTGAACAGGGCAAAGGAGCATAAAGCACACACAAGCTGCATTCAGCAACAATATTCTTGTTTTTCTTATAAATACAAGGCAGATGCTAATTGAAAACACAAGGAAATTTGATCCTATTAAAAAGGCAGGAAGCTGCATTTAGTCAATTCATCATTAAATGCTTACTACAAGGCAGTGTTGCTGATGAAATAGTGCAAGAGCACACCCTCGTGGACAAAATGCTTACAGCACCTGGTATTCCCAGGCGGTCTCCCATCCAAGTACTAAACAGGCCCGACCCTGCTTAGCTTCCGAGATCAGACGAGATCGGGCGTACCCAGGCTGGTATGGCCGTAAGCGAGAAACAATCTCTTGCTACAACATATATATTCAAAGTGAGTGTGATAAACAGACATTGCATTTTCACCAATTAGATAAGCAGCTTGAACTTTGTGTCACTGAAAAAGTAGAAGAAATTACAAACACTGTTCCCATCACTTTTTAGCACAGGTAGTTGGATAAAATACCAACTTTATTTCCTTTCATCATTTGAACAGGGCAAAGGAGCACAAAGCACACACAAGCTGCATTCAGCAACAATATTCTTGTTTGTCTTATAAATACAAGGCAGATGCTAATTGAAAACACAAGGAAATTTGATCCTATTAAAAAGGCAGGAAGCTGCATTTAGTCAATTCATCATTAAATGCTTACTACAAGGCAGTGTTGCTGATGAAATAGTGCAAGAGCACACCCTCGTGGACAAAATGCTTACAGCACCTGGTATTCCCAGGCGGTCTCCCATCCAAGTACTAACCAGGCACGACCCTGCTTAGCTTCCGAGATCAGACGAGATCGGGCTTACCCAGGCTGGTATGGCCGTAAGCGAGAAACAATCTCTTGCTACAACATATATAGTCAAAGTGAGTCTGATAAAACAGACATTTAGTCAATTCATCATTAAATGCTTACTACAAGGCAGTGTTGCTGATGAAATAGTGCAAGAGCACACCCTCGTGGACAAAATGCTTACAGCACCTGGTATTCCCAGGCGGTCTCCCATCCAAGTACTAACCAGGCCCGACCCTGCTTAGCTTCCGAGATCAGACGAGATCGGGCGTACCCAGGCTGATATGGCCGTAAGCGAGAAACAATCTCTTGCTACAACATATATAGTCAAAGTGAGTCTGATAAAACAGACATTTAGTCAATTCATCATTAAATGCTTACTACAAGGCAGTGTTGCTGATGAAATAGTGCAAGAGCACACCCTCGTGGACAAAATGCTTACAGCACCTGGTATTCCCAGGCGGTCTCCCATCCAAGTACTAACCAGGCACGACCCTGCTTAGCTTCCGAGATCAGACGAGATCGGGCGTACCCAGGCTGGTATGGCCGTAAGCGAGAAACAATCTCTTGCTACAACATATATAGTCAAAGTGAGTCTGATAAAACAGACATTTAGTCAATTCATCATTAAATGCTTACTACAAGGCAGTGTTGCTGATGAAATAGTGCAAGAGCACACCCTCGTGGACAAAATGCTTACAGCACCTGGTATTCCCAGGCGGTCTCCCATCCAAGTACTAACCAGGCCCGACCCTGCTTAGCTTCCGAGATCAGACGAGATCGGGCGTACCCAGGCTGGTATGGCCGTAAGCGAGAAACAATCTCTTGCTACAACATATATATTCAAAGTGAGTGTGATAAACAGACATTGCATTTTCACCAATTAGATAAGCAGCTTGAACTTTGTGTCACTGAAAAAGTAGAAGAAATTACAAACACTGTTCCCATCACTTTTTAGCACAGGTAGTTGGATAAAATACCAACTTTATTTCCTTTCATCATTTGAACAGGGCAAAGGAGCACAAAGCACACACAAGCTGCATTCAGCAACAATATTCTTGTTTGTCTTATAAATACAAGGCAGATGCTAATTGAAAACACAAGGAAATTTGATCCTATTAAAAAGGCAGGAAGCTGCATTTAGTCAATTCATCATTAAATGCTTACTACAAGGCAGTGTTGCTGATGAAATAGTGCAAGAGCACACCCTCGTGGACAAAATGCTTACAGCACCTGGTATTCCCAGGCGGTCTCCCATCCAAGTACTAACCAGGCACGACCCTGCTTAGCTTCCGAGATCAGACGAGATCGGGCGTACCCAGGCTGGTATGGCCGTAAGCGAGAAACAATCTCTTGCTACAACATATATAGTCAAAGTGAGTCTGATAAAACAGACATTTAGTCAATTCATCATTAAATGCTTACTACAAGGCAGTGTTGCTGATGAAATAGTGCAAGAGCACACCCTCGTGGACAAAATGCTTACAGCACCTGGTATTCCCAGGCGGTCTCCCATCCAAGTACTAACCAGGCACGACCCTGCTTAGCTTCCGAGATCAGACGAGATCGGGCGTACCCAGGCTGGTATGGCCGTAAGCGAGAAACAATCTCTTGCTACAACATATATAGTCAAAGTGAGTCTGATAAAACAGACATTTAGTCAATTCATCATTAAATGCTTACTACAAGCCAGTGTTGCTGATGAAATAGTGCAAGAGCACACCCTCGTGGACAAAATGCTTACAGCACCTGGTATTCCCAGGCGGTCTCCCATCCAAGTACTAACCAGGCCCGACCCTGCTTAGCTTCCGAGATCAGACGAGATCGGGCGAACCCAGGCTGGTATGGCCGTAAGCGAGACACAATCTCTTGCTACAACATATATATTCAAAGTGAGTGTGATAAACAGACATTGCATTTTCACCAATTAGATAAGCAGCTTGAACTTTGTGTCACTGAAAAAGTAGAAGAAATTACAAACACTGTTCCCATCACTTTTTAGCACAGGTAGTTGGATAAAATACCAACTTTATTTCCTTTCATCATTTGAACAGGGCAAAGGAGCACAAAGCACACACAAGCTGCATTCAGCAACAATATTCTTGTTTGTCTTATAAATACAAGGCAGATGCTAATTGAAAACACAAGGAAATTTGATCCTATTAAAAAGGCAGGAAGCTGCATTTAGTCAATTCATCATTAAATGCTTACTACAAGGCAGTGTTGCTGATGAAATAGTGCAAGAGCACACCCTCGTGGACAAAATGATTACAGCACCTGGTATTCCCAGGCGGTCTCCCATCCAAGTACTAACCAGGCCCGACCCTGCTTAGCTTCCGAGATCAGACGAGATCGGGCGTACCCAGGCTGGTATGGCCGTAAGCGAGAAACAATCTCTTGCTACAACATATATAGTCAAAGTGAGTCTGATAAAACAGACATTTAGTCAATTCATCATTAAATGCTTACTACAAGGCAGTGTTGCTGATGAAATAGTGCAAGAGCACACCCTCGTGGACAAAATGCTTACAGCACCTGGTATTCCCAGGCGGTCTCCCATCCAAGTACTAACCAGGCACGACCCTGCTTAGCTTCCGAGATCAGACGAGATCGGGCTTACCCAGGCTGGTATGGCCGTAAGCGAGAAACAATCTCTTGCTACAACATATATAGTCAAAGTGAGTCTGATAAAACAGACATTTAGTCAATTCATCATTAAATGCTTACTACAAGGCAGTGTTGCTGATGAAATAGTGCAAGAGCACACCCTCGTGGACAAAATGCTTACAGCACCTGGTATTCCCAGGCGGTCTCCCATCCAAGTACTAACCAGGCCCGACCCTGCTTACCTTCCGAGATCAGACGAGATCGGGCGTACCCAGGCTGATATGGCCGTAAGCGAGAAACAATCTCTTGCTACAACATATATAGTCAAAGTGAGTCTGATAAAACAGACATTTAGTCAATTCATCATTAAATGCTTACTACAAGGCAGTGTTGCTGATGAAATAGTGCAAGAGCACACCCTCGTGGACAAAATGCTTACAGCACCTGGTATTCCCAGGCGGTCTCCCATCCAAGTACTAACCAGGCACGACCCTGCTTAGCTTCCGAGATCAGACGAGATCGGGCGTACCCAGGCTGGTATGGCCGTAAGCGAGAAACAATCTCTTGCTACAACATATATAGTCAAAGTGAGTCTGATAAAACAGACATTTAGTCAATTCATCATTAAATGCTTACTACAAGGCAGTGTTGCTGATGAAATAGTGCAAGAGCACACCCTCGTGGACAAAATGCTTACAGCACCTGGTATTCCCAGGCGGTCTCCCATCCAAGTACTAACCAGGCCCGACCCTGCTTAGCTTCCGAGATCAGACGAGATCGGGCGTACCCAGGCTGGTATGGCCGTAAGCAAGAAACAATCTCTTGCTACAACATATATATTCAAAGTGAGTGTGATAAACAGACATTGCATTTTCACCAATTAGATAAGCAGCTTGAACTTTGTGTCACTGAAAAAGTAGAAGAAATTACAAACACTGTTCCCATCACTTTTTAGCACAGGTAGTTGGATAAAATACCAACTTTATTTCCTTTCATCATTTGAACAGGGCAAAGGAGCACAAAGCACACACAAGCTGCATTCAGCAACAATATTCTTGTTTGTCTTATAAATACAAGGCAGATGCTAATTGAAAACACAAGGAAATTTGATCCTATTAAAAAGGCAGGAAGCTGCATTTAGTCAATTCATCATTAAATGCTTACTACAAGGCAGTGTTGCTGATGAAATAGTGCAAGAGCACACCCTCGTGGACAAAATGCTTACAGCACCTGGTATTCCCAGGCGGTCTCCCATCCAAGTACTAACCAGGCACGACCCTGCTTAGCTTCCGAGATCAGACGAGATCGGGCGTACCCAGGCTGGTATGGCCGTAAGCGAGAAACAATCTCTTGCTACAACATATATAGTCAAAGTGAGTCTGATAAAACAGACATTTAGTCAATTCATCATTAAATGCTTACTACAAGGCAGTGTTGCTGATGAAATAGTGCAAGAGCACACCCTCGTGGACAAAATGCTTACAGCACCTGGTATTCCCAGGCGGTCTCCCTTCCAAGTACTAACCAGGCCCGACCCTGCTTAGCTTCCGAGATCAGACGAGATCGGGCGAACCCAGGCTGGTATGGCCGTAAGCGAGACACAATCTCTTGCTACAACATATATATTCAAAGTGAGTGTGATAAACAGACATTGCATTTTCACCAATTAGATAAGCAGCTTGAACTTTGTGTCACTGAAAAAGTAGAAGAAATTACAAACACTGTTCCCATCACTTTTTAGCACAGGTAGTTGGATAAAATACCAACTTTATTTCCTTTCATCATTTGAACAGGGCAAAGGAGCACAAAGCACACACAAGCTGCATTCAGCAACAATATTCTTGTTTGTCTTATAAATACAAGGCAGATGCTAATTGAAAACACAAGGAAATTTGATCCTATTAAAAAGGCAGGAAGCTGCATTTAGTCAATTCATCATTAAATGCTTACTACAAGGCAGTGTTGCTGATGAAATAGTGCAAGAGCACACCCTCGTGGACAAAATGCTTACAGCACCTGGTATTCCCAGGCGGTCTCCCATCCAAGTACTAAACAGGCCCGACCCTGCTTAGCTTCCGAGATCAGACGAGATCGGGCGTACCCAGGCTGGTATGGCCGTAAGCGAGAAACAATCTCTTGCTACAACATATATATTCAAAGTGAGTGTGATAAACAGACATTGCATTTTCACCAATTAGATAAGCAGCTTGAACTTTGTGTCACTGAAAATGTAGAAGAAATTACAAACACTGTTCCCATCACTTTTTAGCACAGGTAGTTGGATAAAATACCAACTTTATTTCCTTTCATCATTTGAACAGGGCAAAGGAGCACAAAGCACACACAAGCTGCATTCAGCAACAATATTCTTGTTTGTCTTATAAATACAAGGCAGATGCTAATTGAAAACACAAGGAAATTTGATCCTATTAAAAAGGCAGGAAGCTGCATTTAGTCAATTCATCATTAAATGCTTACTACAAGGCAGTGTTGCTGATGAAATAGTGCAAGAGCACACCCTCGTGGACAAAATGCTTACAGCACCTGGTATTCCCAGGCGGTCTCCCATCCAAGTACTAACCAGGCCCGACCCTGCTTAGCTTCCGAGATCAGACGAGATCGGGCGTACCCAGGCTGATATGGCCGTAAGCGAGAAACAATCTCTTGCTACAACATATATAGTCAAAGTGAGTCTGATAAAACAGACATTTAGTCAATTCATCATTAAATGCTTACTACAAGGCAGTGTTGCTGATGAAATAGTGCAAGAGCACACCCTCGTGGACAAAATGCTTACAGCACCTGGTATTCCCAGGCGGTCTCCCATCCAAGTACTAACCAGGCAC
>NC_138298.1:4777500-4790000 GCF_965601325.2 Salmo salar
TTATAAATACAAGGCAGATGCTAATTGAAAACACAAGGAAATTTGATCCTATTAAAAAGGCAGGAAGCTGCATTTAGTCAATTCATCATTAAATGCTTACTACAAGGCAGTGTTGCTGATGAAATAGTGCAAGAGCACACCCTCGTGGACAAAAGGCTTACAGCACCTGGTATTCCCAGGCGGTCTCCCATCCAAGTACTAACCAGGCCCGACCCTGCTTAGCTTCCGAGATCAGACGAGATCGGGCGTACCTTTTTATTTTTTTTTATTTTTTTAAAATCTTTTATTATGAAAAAAACACATAATAATTACAATATTCAAACAATAATAATAAAAAGGATGAACAATTCATCCTTTTACAAAATCAAAAAAGAAAAGAAAATAAAACCAATTAAAAAACACAATCATCCACTAAAACCAATTAATAATTAAAAGCAAGTTTTCCATTTTGATCAATTTCGATAAAAGTGCTCCCCCACACAAACAGTTTTTCAAAATTACATCCTCCATATTTATATATTAGTTCAATATCTTTCTCTAAAATACTTTTAAATAAAACCTCCACACTCACAATTTTCCCTTCATAATGTCCTAAATTCTTTCTTTGTCTTACAGCCTATCTAGCATGGCTAAGAACAAAATTCATCAAATTAATATTAAAAACTTTGCTTTTTCCATTTATACCAAATAGAAACAACCTCCTCCACTCAACCCCATTTACAATATCTTCTCCCCAATGTTGTTCTAAAAGCCCCTTTATAAACTCATGAAACCCTTGTAATCTACTACATTCAATAAAAAAGTGCATAAAATTTTCCACCTCCGTACCACAAATATCACATTCTCTTTTAATGTCTCTATTTATTTGATGTAAAACCACGTTCGTAAAAATCCTATTATGTTTCAATTTAAAATCATTATCTTCACATTCTATAGAATTATATTTGACATTGACATTCTTCCATATTGATTTTACATCTATATTTACAAATACCCTAGACCACACTTTTTCTGAAGCAGGAGCTTTTATCTCTCTTAAAATACATTTTTCATAAATCTTTTTAACTTTCAAACCTGATAAAACATGTTTCTCCCCATTACTTTCATAATATAAAACCGGTAAACCCTTAGCTCTCTCAACCACCTCTGTATTTATTAAAAGCACCCATTCTTCAGGAATACACCCTAAAATTCTCTTATACATATTTTCTATTGTAGTTTTACTTATTTCATCTTCTACTTCACAAACATTATCATAAATCGCTTGTACAGTAAGAAACCCTGGAATGACCTCGTATAAAATATCCCCAATCTGTCTCATCCCAGCCCTCATAAAATATTTACAAAACAACATCTTATTATTATATTGTATCTTGGGATTTAAGAAAATTGGCTGATTTAAAATATTGTCTAAAATGGTACACTCATAATAAATATTTGGTAAAAACTCCCCCCAAGCTTCAAACACTTCTCTATAAAACAATGGTATATTACTTAACATTTCTTTTTTCATGCACATCAATAAACCATTGTCCCCCATCCTCCCAACCTCCTGCAAATACTCCTTAAAAAATCTTTTCCATCCATAATCTAGTTCACCATATAAATATTTCCGTACCATTTTAACTCTAATTGCTTTTTTCCTTACATTTAAATCCACCAACTTCAAACCCCCCTCCTCATATCCTGCAATCAATGTTTTAAAAGAAATTTTCGCTCCTTTCCCATCCCATAAAAAATCAACTAAAATCGTATTAATTTCAGATAAAACCCATTCTGGTACATCTAAAACGTTCATGACATGAATAAAAATTGACATCAGCAAGGAATTTACAACAATTACTTTCCCTTTTAATTTCAAAGCCCTCCCCTTCCACATATTTACTACCTTCCTAACTTTATTTATAACCCCACTCCATGTCAGATCCCTAGCTTCTTGTTCCTTCACCCCTAAAAACACACCTAACACCTTAAAATAATCATTTACCACCTTAAAAGGAAAAGTCCCCTCATTATTCTTCCCAACATACATTATTACTGACTTCTCCATATTCACTTTAGCTCCTGAGGCTTTCTCATATACTTTAAAACACTCCATCACCCTTTTAACACTTCCCTCATCTCTGACTGTAATTGTGGTATCGTCTGCATATTGATGAATTAAACTAAAACCTCCTTGCGGAGTCTCTACACAATTTATAAAATGATCTTTTTTAAGGTATGCCGCTAAGGGTTCTACCGATAAAACAAACAATAAAGCTGATAAAGGGCACCCCTGTCTCACTGACCTCTCAAGAATAAAAGAATCTGTTAAAACCCCATTACATTTAACCGTACTTTTAGCCTTTCTATATAATAATTTTATCCATCTTATTATACCATTTCCAAACCCATACTTTTCCAGTACCCTAAACATAAAATCATGTTCCACCCTGTCAAAAGCTTTATTAAAATCTATACTTAAAACAATCCCCCCCATCTTGTCACTATTCATTTTATTTATCACATCTCTAAGTGTAGTTATGGTATCTGCTATATCTCTTCCAGGCACACTATAATTTTGTGTAGGTGCTATAATATCATTTAAAACCATCTTCATCCTATTTGCCAGTATCTTAGCTAAAATCTTATAATCTGAGTTTAATAAACTAATTGGCCTATAATTTTCTAGTTTCAGTTTGCTCCCCTTATTTTTATATAAAATCGATATCAGCCCTGTCACCATGGAATCTGAAACAGTATCATTGTCTTCCATATATTGATATACTTCTAATAAAATAGGTGCTAAAATACTTTCATACATTTTATAAAACTCTGCAATTAGTCCATCTACTCCAGGACTTTTATTTATTTGTAAACCCTTAATTGCATCTTTCACTTCATCCATTGTTATCTTCCTATCACACATTTGCTTATCTTCAACACCAATTTGCACATCCACACTACTTAAAATCTCTTTTACACACCCCTCCTCCACCTCCCCTTTCTTAAATAAATCCTTATAAAAATTCTGTACAGTTTCTAATATTTCAACATAATCATTTACCACTTCACCCTTTACATTTTCAATCTCACTAATATATGATTTCGTCTGTTTAGTTTTTTCTAAACCAAGAAAAAACGAGGTACATTTCTCCCCTTCTAAAACATATTTTGCCCTACTTCTAATAATTGCACCCTTACACTTCTCTATTTCACATTTGCTCAATTTTGCTTTTAAATCTAAAAACCTTTCAATAGTATAATCAGGATCACTATCACATTTCTTCATTTCTTCATTCAATTTTGTTCTTAAATAATTTTCTGCTCTTGTCATCCTACTCCTCTTCTTCCTTGCATATCTAATACTAAAAACTTTTATTTTTTCTTTAACATTTTCCCACCACTTGCACTTATCATTCCCTTTTTGCTTATCCTCCATTTCATCTTCTATCAAAGATTTAAGTCGTTTCCCGTATTCCTCATCACCTAGATACCCTGCATTCATACACCATATTCCCCCCCCTTTCCTTTCCTTATCTAACCCCACCGAAAATGTTAACCCAGCATGATCACTAAAAGTTGTAAAAATATATTTAATATCCTTCATAAAATTCCTTAACCCTTCATTTACTAAAACCAAATCTATCCGTGTCTGTTTCAATTCCCCTAAAACCACCTGCCTTCTAGAAAATTCTCTCTTATTAGGATTCTCCTCCCTCCATATATCAATTAAATTGTTTTCAACCATCATCTTCCTTAAAACCCCCCTAGATACGTCACTTCTAAAAATAGCTCCCCTTGTCATATCTAGTCTATCCATTTTTACATTAAAATCCCCAACTAAAATACAGTTTCCCTTGCACCATTTCGCTAATTCTAAAAATAAATTCCTTCTCTCTATTTCATTATTCGGCGCATAAATATTTATAATCCTAAAAACCCTACTCATATACTCAAAGTCTAAAATTAAAATCCTCCCATTATTATCATTATATATCTTCTTCACATTTTCTACTACATCCTTCCTTATTAAAATTGCAACCCCACATGAATTCCCCCTACCATTGTTTACATAAATAAAATCCCTCCATATTTTCTGTACTTCTAAAACACACATATTATCCCAGTGCGTCTCTTGAATACATAAAATATCAGAATTCTTTGTGTACTATTCTATTAAATTTTCCTATTGTTCTCAACCCATTCGCATTTATCGACATTATTGTGACCATACTAATAAATAATAAAATTATAAAATATAATTTCATTATCCTCTACCTTTTATCCAGTTTCTTTCCTCTTCCACCCTTTCTCTCCCCCCCCTCCGCTGCTTTCCTCTTCCTGTATCCTCCTCTCATTCTTTCAAACTTTTCCCCATCATCCGAGTCCGATATCTCCTCCAAGTCCATTTCATCCAGCCAACTTTTCTTCTTTACACCCTCGTCCGTTGTGCTCCCCGTGTTCATCGCCGATTCTGGAATGTTCGTTGTGCTCCCCGTGTTCTCCGCCGTTTCTGGAATGTTCATCTCCGTCTCATGTGTAGTCGTCGTTGTGCTCCCCGTGTTCATCGCCGTTTCTGGAATGTTCGTTGTGCTCCCCGTGTTCATCTCCGTCTCATATATTGTCGTCGTTGTGCTCCCCGTGTTCATACCCGTCTCTGTTATTGTCATTAAACTTAAAACCCTCTCCATTTCTTCACCCCCCGAGTTACTTGTTTGTGCTGTGCTTTCCCCTAAAACCTGTGAGTCCCCCGAGCTTCCCCCCAGTCCACTCCCCCCCTCCTCCTGAAAACTCCATCTTCTTATTTCTGAATCCATGCTGCTCCCAATTTCGTTAATCTTCTGGTCTTCCTTCTTCTCCCTTCTTCCTTCCTCCGTCTCTCCACCTTCCACCACATCATCTCCTCCATCTTCTTCTCCTTCTTCCGACAATACAACTGCTTCCTCGAATAGTACTTGACTCCCCTCTTCAGTCATAACTTCTCCACAGTTGCATTCCGCCAATCTCTTTCTGCATCTACCACAAACATTCCTTTCCTTCTCTCCGACACACTCTCTCGCATAATGGCCTTGATTGCCGCACTTGAAACACTTGAATTCAGGGCAATCTTTAACTATGTGCCCAGGTTGTATGCACAATCGACAAACTCTGACCTGCTTGTCATGGATCACCCTGAAGTATTCAGCTCCTTCCAGCGTCTCAATTTTTGTGGAATATGGCAATGATGTGACTTTTTCCGTAAATTTAACTTTACAGAACCTTGTTCCGTCAACCACCTCCGTTCCAGGCCAAACTCTCCTCCTTATCTCCGATACGGCCGTTACTCCCCAGCTTCTCAACTTGTCCAGTATCACTTTATCTTCTATATATACCGGTAGATTCATAAAAGACACCACCAATTCATTAATATTCACATCTCTCGCCAGTATCTTGTTGTCCTTTATCCGTATACCGTCCATTATCCGTTCTTTACCTTTTCCGTTTCTCATCGTAATTTCATATTTCTTATCTCCTTTCATTCGGCATCCCACCACCTCTCCACACGTCTCCTTAATTGCTCGTAGTAATTCCATCGTCGTCACCTTTTCTTCTCCCACCAACTCAATTGCCACCGTGTATTCTTTTCCATATTTCATTCCTCCTTTTTCGTTTTCCTTCCGTTGCGCATTTTCGTTGTCTTTGTCCGTTCCGTTTGTCGTTGCCATGTTGTCCGTCATTGTGAATCAAAAATGAAAGCGAAAAAACCTCCCCCAGGCAGCAAAACTGCAGGGGGGGAAAACTAAACAAAACTAAAAACTATCCAAATGAAAAAACAATAAATTATATTGCAAAATCCAAAAAAGAAACGAAAATAGCTCTCGAGCAAACACTCTCAAGCAAACACTCACAGCTCAATTACTCGCACCTGTCGTCACTTCTCCAATCAAGGATTAGCGCCCCCAGGCTGGTATGGCCGTAAGCGAGAAACAATCTCTTTCTACAACATATATAGTCAAAATGAGTCTGATAAACAGACATTGCATTTTCACCAATTAGATAAGCAGCTTGAACTTTGTGTCACTGAAAAAGTAGAAGAAATTATAAACACTGTTCCCATCACTTTTTAGCACAGGTAGTTGGATAAAATACAAACTTTATTTCCTTTCATCATTTGAACAGGGCAAAGGAGCATAATGCACACACAAGCTGCATTCAGCAACAATATTCTTGTTTGTCTTATAAATACAAGGCAGATGCTAATTGAAAACACACGGAAATTTGATCCTATTAAAAAGGCAGGAAGCTGCATTTAGTCAATTCATCATTAAATGCTTACTACAAGGCAGTGTTGCTGATGAAATAGTGCAGGAGCACACCCTCGTGGACAAAATGCTTACAGCACCTGGTATTCCCAGGCGGTCTCCCATCCAAGTACTAACCAGGCCCGACCCTGCTTAGCTTCCGAGATCAGACGAGATCGGGCGTACCCAGGCTGATATGGCCGTAAGCTAGAAACAATCTCTTGCTACAACATATATAGTCAAAGTGAGTCTGATAAAACAGACATTTAGTCAATTCATCATTAAATGCTTAATACAAGGCAGTGTTGCTGATGAAATAGTGCAAGAGCACACCCTCGTGGACAAAATGCTTACAGCACCTGGTATTCCCAGGCGGTCTCCCATCCAAGTACTAACCAGGCCCGACCCTGCTTCGCTTCCGAAATCAGACGAGATCAGGCGTACCTTTTTTTTTTTATCATTTATTATGAAAAAACACATAATATTTACAATATTCAAACAATAATAATAAAAAGGATGAACAATTCATCCTTTTACAAAATCAAAAAAGAAAAGAAAATAAAACCAATTAAAAAACACAATCATCCACTAAAACCAATTAATAATTAAAAGCAAGTTTTCCATTTTGATCAATTTCGATAAAAGTGCTCCCCCACACAAACAGTTTTTCAAAATTACATCCTCCATATTTATATATTAGTTCAATATCTTTCTCTAAAATACTTTTAAATAAAACCTCCACACTCACAATTTTCCCTTCATAATGTCCTAAATTCCTTCTTTGTCTTACAGCGTATCTAGCATGGCTAAGAACAAAATTCATCAAATTAATATTAAAAACTTTGCTTTTTCCATTTATACCAAATAGAAACAACCTCCTCCACTCAACCCCATTTACAATATCTTCTCCCCAATGTTGTTCTAAAAGCCCCTTTATAAACTCATGAAACCCTTGTAATCTACTACATTCAATAAAAAAGTGCATAAAATTTTCCACCTCCGTACCACAAATATCACATTCTCTTTTAATGTCTCTATTTATTTGATGTAAAACCACGTTCGTAAAAATCCTATTATGTTTCAATTTAAAATCATTATCTTCACATTCTATAGAATTATATTTGACATTGACATTCTTCCATATTGATTTTACATCTATATTTACAAATACCCTAGACCACACTTTTTCTGAAGCAGGAGCTTTTATCTCTCTTAAAATACATTTTTCATAAATCTTTTTAACTTTCAAACCTGATAAAACATGTTTCTCCCCATTACTTTCATAATATAAAACCGGTAAACCCTTAGCTCTCTCAACCACCTCTGTATTTATTAAAAGCACCCATTCTTCAGGAATACACCCTAAAATTCTCTTATACATATTTTCTATTGTAGTTTTACTTATTTCATCTTCTACTTCACAAACATTATCATAGATCGCTTGTACAGTAAGAAACCCTGGAATGACCTCGTATAAAATATCCCCAATCTGTCTCATCCCAGCCCTCATAAAATATTTACAAAACAACATCTTATTATTATATTGTATCTTGGGATTTAAGAAAATTGGCTGATTTAAAATATTGTCTAAAATGGTACACTCATAATAAATATTTGGTAAAAACTCCCCCCAAGCTTCAAACACTTCTCTATAAAACAATGGTATATTACTTAACATTTCTTTTTTCATGCACATCAATAAACCATTGTCCCCCATCCTCCCAACCTCCTGCAAATACTCCTTAAAAAATCTTTTCCATCCATAATCTAGTTCACCATATAAATATTTCCGTACCATTTTAACTCTAATTGCTTTTTTCCTTACATTTAAATCCACCAACTTCAAACCCCCCTCCTCATATCCTGCAATCAATGTTTTAAAAGAAATTTTCGCTCCTTTCCCATCCCATAAAAAATCAACTAAAATCGTATTCATTTCAGATAAAACCCATTCTGGTACATCTAAAACGTTCATGACATGAATAAAAATTTACATCAGCAAGGAATTTACAACAATTACTTTCCCTTTTAATTTCAAAGCCCTCCCCCTCCACATATTTACTACCTTCCTAACTTTATTTATAACCCCACTCCATGTCAGATCCCTAGCTTCTTGTTCCTTCACCCCTAAAAACACACCTAACACCTTAAAATAATCATTTACCACCTTAAAAGGAAAAGTCCCCTCATTATTCTTCCCAACATACATTATTACTGACTTTTCCATATTCACTTTAGCTCCTGAGGCTTTCTCATATACTTTAAAACACTCCATCACCCTTTTAACACTTCCCTCATCTCTGACTGTAATTGTGGTATCGTCTGCATATTGATGAATTAAACTAAAACCTCCTTGCGGAGTCTCTACACAATTTATAAAATGATCTTTTTTAAGGTATGCCGCTAAGGGTTCTACCGATAAAACAAACAATAAAGCTGATAAAGGGCACCCCTGTCTCACTGACCTCTCAAGAATAAAAGAATCTGTTAAAACCCCATTACATTTAACCGTACTTTTAGCCTTTCTATATAATAATTTTATCCATCTTATTATACCATTTCCAAACCCATACTTTTCCAGTACCCTAAACATAAAATCATGTTCCACCCTGTCAAAAGCTTTATTAAAATCTATACTTAAAACAATCCCCCCCATCTTGTCACTATTCATTTTATTTATCACATCTCTAAGTGTAGTTATGGTATCTGCTATATCTCTTCCAGGCACACTATAATTTTGTGTAGGTGCTATAATATCATTTAAAACCATCTTCATCCTATTTGCCAGTATCTTAGCTAAAATCTTATAATCTGAGTTTAATAAACTAATTGGCCTATAATTTTCTAGTTTCAGTTTGCTCCCCTTATTTTTATATAAAATCGATATCAGCCCTGTCACCATGGAATCTGAAACAGTATCATTGTCTTCCATATATTGATATACTTCTAATAAAATAGGTGCTAAAATACTTTCATACATTTTATAAAACTCTGCAATTAGTCCATCTACTCCAGGACTTTTATTTATTTGTAAACCCTTAATTGCATCTTTCACTTCATCCATTGTTATCTTCCTATCACACATTTGCTTATCTTCAACACCAATTTGCACATCCACACTACTTAAAATCTCTTTTACACACCCCTCCTCCACCTCCCCTTTCTTAAATAAATCCTTATAAAAATTCTGTACAGTTTCTAATATTTCAACATAATCATTTACCACTTCACCCTTTACATTTTCAATCTCACTAATATATGATTTCGTCTGTTTAGTTTTTTCTAAACCAAGAAAAAACGAGGTACATTTCTCCCCTTCTAAAACATATTTTGCCCTACTTCTAATAATTGCACCCTTACACTTCTCTATTTCACATTTGCTCAATTTTGCTTTTAAATCTAAAAACCTTTCAATAGTATAATCAGGATCACTATCACATTTCTTCATTTCTTCATTCAATTTTGTTCTTAAATAATTTTCTGCTCTTATCATCCTACTCCTCTTCTTCCTTGCATATCTAATACTAAAAACTTTTATTTTTTCCTTAACATTTTCCCACCACTTGCACTTATCATTCCCTTTTTGCTTATCCTCCATTTCATCTTCTATCAAAGATTTAAGTTGTTTCCCGTATTCCTCATCACCTAGATACCCTGCATTCATACACCATATTCCCCCCCCTCTCCTTTCCTTATCTAACCCCACCGAAAATGTTAACCCAGCATGATCACTAAAAGTTGTAAAAATATATTTAATATCCTTCATAAAATTCCTTAACCCTTCATTTACTAAAACCAAATCTATCCGTGTCTGTTTCAATTCCCCTAAAACCACCTGCCTTCTAGAAAATTCTCTCTTATTCGGATTCTCCTCCCTCCATATATCAATTAAATTGTTTTCAACCATCATTTTCCTTAAAACCCCCCTAGATACATCACTTCTAAAAATAGCTCCCCTTGTCATATCTAGTCTATCCATTTTTACATTAAAATCCCCAACTAAAATACAGTTTCCCTTGCACCATTTCGCTAATTCTAAAAATAAATTCCTTCTCTCTATTTCATTATTCGGCGCATAAATATTTATAATCCTAAAAACCCTACTCATATACTCAAAGTCTAAAATTAAAATCCGCCCATTATTATCATTATATATCTTCTTCACATTTTCTACTACATCCTTCCTTATTAAAATTGCAACCCCACATGAATTCCCCCTACCATTGTTTACATAAATAAAATCCCTCCATATTTTCTGAATTTCTAAAACACACATATTATCCCAGTGCGTCTCTTGAATACATAAAATATCAGAATTCTTTATGTGTACTATTCTATTAAATTTTCCTATTGTTCTCAACCCATTCGCATTTATCGACATTATTGTGACCATACTAATAAATAATAAAATTATAAAATATAATTTCATTATCCTCTACCTTTTATCCAGTTTCTTTCCTCTTCCACCCTTTCTCTCCCCCCCCTCCGCTGCTTTCCTCTTCCTGTATCCTCCTCTCATTCTTTCAAACTTTTCCCCATCATCCGAGTCCGATATCTCCTCCAAGTCCATTTCATCCAGCCAACTTTTCTTCTTTACACCCTCGTCCGTTGTGCTCCCCGTGTTCATCGCCGATTCTGGAATGTTCGTTGTGCTCCCCGTGTTCTCCGCCGTTTCTGGAATGTTCATCTCCGTCTCATGTGTAGTCGTCGTTGTGCTCCCCGTGTTCATCGCCGTTTCTGGAATGTTCGTTGTGCTCCCCGCGTTCATCTCCGTCTCATATATTGTCGTCGTTGTGCTCCCCGTGTTCATACCCGTCTCTGTTATTGTCATTAAACTTAAAACCCTCTCCATTTCTTCACCCCCCGAGTTACTTGTTTGTGCTGTGCTTTCCCCTAAAACCTGTGAGTCCCCCGAGTTTCCCCCCAGTCCACTCCCCCCCTCCTCCTGAAAACTCCATCTTCTTATTTCTGAATCCATGCTGCTCCCAATTTCGTTAATCTTCTGGTCTTCCTTCTTCTCCCTTCTTCCTTCCTCCGTCTCTCCACCTTCCACCACATCATCTCCTCCATCTTCTTCTCCTTCTTCCGACAATACAACTGCTTCCTCGAATAGTACTTGACTCCCCTCTTCAGTCATAACTTCTCCACAGTTGCATTCCGCCAATCTCTTTCTGCATCTACCACAAACATTCCTTTCCTTCTCTCCGACACACTCTCTCGCATAATGGCCTTGATTGCCGCACTTGAAACACTTGAATTCAGGGCAATCTTTAACTATGTGCCCAGGTTGTATGCACAATCGACAAACTCTGACCTGCTTGTCATGGATCACCCTGAAGTATTCAGCTCCTTCCAGCGTCTCAATTTTTGTGGAATATGGCAATGATGTGACTTTTTCCGTAAATTTAACTTTACAGAACCTTGTTCCGTCAACCACCTCCGTTCCAGGCCAAACTCTCCTCCTTATCTCCGATACGGCCGTTACTCCCCAGCTTCTCAACTTGTCCAGTATCACTTTATCTTCTATATATACCGGTAGATTCATAAAAGACACCACCAATTCATTAATATTCACATCTCTCGCCAGTATCTTGTTGTCCTTTATCCGTATACCGTCCATTAGCCGTTCTTTACCTTTTCCGTTTCTCATCGTAATTTCATATTTCTTATCTCCTTTCATTCGGCATCCCACCACCTCTCCACACGTCTCCTTAATTGCTCGTAGTAATTCCATCGTCGTCACCTTTTCTTCTCCCACCAACTCAATTGCCACCGTGTATTCTTTTCCATATTTCATTCCTCCTTTTTCGTTTTCCTTCCGTTGCGCATTTTCGTTGTCTTTGTCCGTTCCGTTTGTCGTTGCCATGTTGTCCGTCATTGTGAATCAAAAATGAAAGCGAAAAAACCTCCCCCAGGCAGCAAAACTGCAGGGGGGGAAAACTAAACAAAACTAAAAACTATCCAAATGAAAAAACAATAAATTATATTGCAAAATCCAAAAAAGAAACGAAAATAGCTCTCGAGCAAACACTCTCAAGCAAACACTCACAGCTCAATTACTCGCACCTGTCGTCACTTCTCCAATCAAGGATTAGCGCCCCCAGGCTGGTATGGCCGTATGCGAGAAACAATCTCTTGCTACAACATATATAGTCAAAGTGAGTGTGATAAACAGACATTGCATTTTCACCAATTAGATAAGCAGCTTGAACTTTGTGTCACTGAAAACGTAGAAGA
>NC_138298.1:4802500-4822500 GCF_965601325.2 Salmo salar
TGAAAAAGTAGAAGAAATTACAAACACTGTTCCCATCACTTTTTAGCACAGGTAGTTGGATAAAATACCAACTTTATTTCCTTTCATCATTTGAACAGGGCAAAGGAGCACAAAGCACACACAAGCTGCATTCAGCAACAATATTCTTGTTTGTCTTATAAATACAAGGCAGATGCTAATTGAAAACACAAGGAAATTTGATCCTATTAAAAAGGCAGGAAGCTGCATTTAGTCAATTCATCATTAAATGCTTAATACAAGGCAGTGTTGCTGATGAAATAGTGCAAGAGCACACCCTCGTGGACAAAATGCTTACAGCACCTGGTATTCCCAGGCGGTCTCCCATCCAAATACTAACCAGGCCCGACCCTGCTTAGCTTTCGAGATCAGACGAGATCGGGCGTACCCAGGCTGGTATGCCCGTAAGCAAGAAACAATCTCTTGCTACAACATATATAGTCAAAGTGAGTCTGATAAAACAGACATTTAGTCAATTCATCATTAAATGCTTACTACAAGGCAGTGTTGCTGATGAAATAGTGCAAGAGCACACCCTCGTGGACAAATTTCTTACAGCACCTGGTATTCCCAGGCGGTCTCCCATCCAAGTACTAACCAGGCCCGACCCTGCTTAGCTTCCGAGATCAGACGAGATCGGGCGTACCCAGGCTGGTATGGCCGTAAGCGAGAAACAATCTCTTGCTACAACATATATAGTTAAAATGAGTCTGATAAACAGACATTGCATTTTCACCAATTAGATAAGCAGCTTGAACTTTGTGTCACTGAAAAAGTAGAAGAAATTACAAACACTGTTCCCATCACTTTTTAGCACAGGTAGTTGGATAAAATACCAAGTTTATTTCCTTTCATCATTTGAACAGGGCAAAGGAGCACAAAGCACACACAAGCTGCATTCAGCAACAATATTCTTGTTTGTCTTATAAATACAAGGCAGATGCTAATTGAAAACACAAGGAAATTTGATCCTATTAAAAAGGCAGGAAGCTGCATTTAGTCAATTCATCATTAAATGCTTAATACAAGGCAGTGTTGCTGATGAAATAGTGCAAGAGCACACCCTCGTGGACAAAATGCTTACAGCACCTGGTATTCCCAGGCGGTCTCCCATCCAAATACTAACCAGGCCCGACCCTGCTTAGCTTTCGAGATCAGACGAGATCGGGCGTACCTTTTTTTTTTTATCTTTTATTATGAAAAAACACATAATATTTACAATATTCAAACAATAATAATAAAAAAGGATGAACAATTCATCCTTTTACAAAATCAAAAAAGAAAAGAAAATAAAACCAATTAATAATTAAAAGCAAGTTTTCCATTTTGATCAATTTCGATAAAAGTGCTCCCCCACACAAACAGTTTTTCAAAATTACATCCTCCATATTTATATATTAGTTCAATATCTTTCTCTAAAATACTTTTAAATAAAACCTCCACACTCACAATTTTCCCTTCATAATGTCCTAAATTCCTTCTTTGTCTTACAGCGTATCTAGCATGGCTAAGAACAAAATTCATCAAATTAATATTAAAAACTTTGCTTTTTCCATTTATACCAAATAGAAACAACCTCCTCCACTCAATCCCATTTACAATATCTTCTCCCCAATGTTGTTCTAAAAGCCCCTTTATAAACTCATGAAACCCTTGTAATCTACTACATTCAATAAAAAAGTGCATAAAATTTTCCACCTCCGTACCACAAATATCACATTCTCTTTTAATGTCTCTATTTATTTGATGTAAAACCACGTTCGTAAAAATCCTATTATGTTTCAATTTAAAATCATTATCTTCACATTCTATAGAATTATATTTGACATTGACATTCTTCCATATTGATTTTACATCTATATTTACAAATACCCTAGACCACACTTTTTCTGAAGCAGGAGCTTTTATCTCTCTTAAAATACATTTTTCATAAATCTTTTTAACTTTCAAACCTGATAAAACATGTTTCTCCCCATTACTTTCATAATATAAAACCGGTAAACCCTTAGCTCTCTCAACCACCTCTGTATTTATTAAAAGCACCCATTCTTCAGGAATACACCCTAAAATTCTCTTATACATATTATCTACTGTAGTTTTGCTTATTTCATCTTCCACTTCACAAACATTATCATAAATCGCTTGTACAGTAAGGAACCCTGGAATGACCTCGTATAAAATATCCCCAATCTGTCTCATCCCAGCCCTCATAAAATATTTACAAAACAACATCTTATTATTATATTGTATCTTGGGATTTAAGAAAATTGGCTGATTTAAAATATTGTCTAAAATGGTACACTCATAATAAATATTTGGTAAAAACTCCCCCCAAGCTTCAAACACTTCTCTATAAAACAATGGTATATTACTTAACATTTCTTTTTTCATGCACATCAATAAACCATTGTCCCCCATCCTCCCAACCTCCTGCAAATACTCCTTAAAAAATCTTTTCCATCCATAATCTAGTTCACCATATAAATATTTCCGTACCATTTTAACTCTAATTGCTTTTTTCCTTACATTTAAATCCACCAACTTCAAACCCCCCTCCTCATAACCTGCAATCAATGTTTTAAAAGAAATTTTCGCTCCTTTCCCATCCCATAAAAAATCAACTAAAATCATATTCATTTCAGATAAAACCCATTCTGGTACATCTAAAACGTTCATGACATGAATAAAAATTGACATCAGCAAGGAATTTACAACAATTACTTTCCCTTTTAATTTCAAAGCCCTCCCCCTCCACATATTTACTACCTTCCTAACTTTGTTTATAACCCCACTCCATGTCAGATCCCTAGCTTCTTGTTCCTTCACCCCTAAAAACACACCTAACACCTTAAAATAATCATTTACCACCTTAAAAGGAAAAGTCCCCTCATTATTCTTCCCAACATACATTATTACTGACTTCTCCATATTCACTTTAGCTCCTGAGGCTTTCTCATATACTTTAAAACACTCCATCACCCTTTTAACACTTCCCTCATCTCTGACTGTAATTGTGGTATCGTCTGCATATTGATGAATTAAACTAAAACCTCCTTGCGGAGTCTCTACACAATTTATAAAATGATCTTTTTTAAGGTATGCCGCTAAGGGTTCTACCGATAAAACAAACAATAAAGCTGATAAAGGGCACCCCTGTCTCACTGATCTCTCAAGAATAAAAGAATCTGTTAAAATCCCATTACATTTAACCCTACTTTTAGCCTTTCTATATAATAATTTTATCCATCTTATAATTCCATTTCCAAACCCATACTTTTCCAGTACCCTAAACATAAAATCATGTTCCACCCTGTCAAAAGCTTTATTAAAATCTATACCTAAAACAATTCCCCCTATCTTATCGCTATTCATTTTATTTATCACATCTCTAAGTGTAGTTATGGTATCTGCTATATCTCTTCCAGGCACACTATAATTTTGTGTAGGTGCTATAATATCATTTAAAACCATCTTCATCCTATTTGCCAGTATCTTAGCTAAAATCTTATAATCTGAGTTTAATAAACTAATTGGCCTATAATTTTCTAATTTCAATTTACTCCCCTTATTTTTATATAAAATCGATATCAGCCCTGTCACCATGGAATCTGAAACAGTATTATTGTCTTCCATATATTGATATACTTCTAATAAAATAGGTGCTAAAATACTTTCATACATTTTATAAAACTCTGCAATTAGTCCATCTACTCCAGGACTTTTATTTATTTGTAAACCCTTAATTGCATCTTTCACTTCATCCATTGTTATCTTCCTATCACACATTTGCTTATCCTCAACACCAATTTGCACATCAACACTACTTAAAATCTCTTTTACACACCCCTCATCCACCTCCCCTTTCTTAAATAAATCCTTATAAAAATTCTGTACCGTTTCTAATATCTCCACATAATCATTTACCACTTCACCCTTTACATTTTCAATCTCACTAATATATGATTTCATCTGTTTAGTTTTCTCTAAACCAAGAAAAAACGACGTACATTTCTCCCCTTCTAAAACATATTTTGCCCTACTTCTTATAATTGCACCCTTACACTTATCTATTTCACATTTGCTCAATTTTTCTTTTAAATCTAAAAACTTTTCAATAGTATAATCAGGATCACTATCACATTTCTTCATTTCTTCATTCAATTTTGTTCTTAAATAATTTTCTGCTCTTGTCATCCTACTCCTCTGCTTCCTTGCATATCTAATACTAAAAACTTTTATTTTTTCTTTAACATTTTCCCACCACTTGCACTTATCATTCCCTTTTTGCTTATCCTCCATTTCATGTTCTATCAAAGATTTAAGTTGTTTCCCGTATTCCTCATCACCTAGATACCCTGCATTCATACACCATATTCCCCCCCCTTTCCTTTCCTTATCTAACCCCACCGAAAAAGTTAACCCAGCATGATCACTAAAAGTTGTAAAAATATATTTAATATCCTTCATAAAATTCCTTAACCCTTCATTTACTAAAACCAAATCTATCCGTGTCTGTTTCAATTCCCCTAAAACCACCTGCCTTCTAGAAAATTCTCTCTTATTCGGATTCTCCTCCCTCCATATATCAATTAAATTGTTTTCAACCATCATCTTCCTTAAAACCCCCCTAGATACGTCACTTCTAAAAATAGCTCCCCTTGTCATATCTAGTCTATCCATTTTTACATTAAAATCCCCAACTAAAATACAGTTTCCCTTGCACCATTTCGCTAATTCTAAAAATAAATTCCTTCTCTCTATTTCATTATTCGGCGCATAAATATTTATAATCCTAAAAACCCTACTCATATACTCAAAGTCTAAAATTAAAATCCGCCCATTATTATCATTATATATCTTCTTCACATTTTCTACTACATCCTTCCTTATTAAAATTGCAACCCCACATGAATTCCCCCTACCATTGTTTACATAAATAAAATCCCTCCATATTTTCTGAATTTCTAAAACACACATATTATCCCAGTGCGTCTCTTGAATACATAAAATATCAGAATTCTTTATGTGTACTATTCTATTAAATTTTCCTATTGTTCTCAACCCATTCGCATTTATCGACATTATTGTTACCATACTAATAAATAATAAAATTATAAAATATAATTTCATTATCCTCTACCTTTTATCCAGTTTCTTTCCTCTTCCACCCTTTCTCTCCCCCCCCTCCGCTGCTTTCCTCTTCCTGTATCCTCCTCTCATTCTTTCAAATTTTTCCCCATCATCCGAGTCCGATATCTCCTCCAAGTCCATTTCATCCAGCCAACTTTTCTTCTTTACACCCTCATCCGTTGTGCTCCCCGTGTTCATCGCCGATTCTGGAATGCTCGTTGTGCTCCCCGTGTTCATCGCCGATTCTGGAATGTTCGTTGTGCTCCCCGTGTTCTCCGCCGTTTCTGGAATGTTCATCTCCGTCTCACGTGTAGTAGTCGTTGTGCTCCCCGTGTTCATACCCGTCTCTGTTATTGTCATTAAACTTAAGACCCTCTCCATTTCTTCACCCCCCGAGGTACTTGTTTGTGCTGTGCTTTCCCCCAAAACCCGTGAGTCCCCCGTGCTTCCCCCCAATCCACTTCCCCTCTCCTCCTGAAAACTCCACCTTCTTATTTCCGAATCCATACTGCTCCCAATTTCGTTAATCTTCTGGTCTTCTTTCTTCTCCCTTCTTCCTTCCTCCGTCTCTCCACCTTCCACCACGTCCTCTCCTCCATCTTCTTCTCCTTCTTGCGATGATACAACTGCTTCCTCGAATAGTACTTGACTCCCCTCTTCAGTCATAACTTCTCCACAGTTGCACTCCGCCAATCTCTTTCTGCATCTTCCACAAACATTCCTTTCCTTCTCTCCGACACACTCTCTCGCATAATGGCCTTGATTGCCGCACTTGAAACACTTGAATTCAGGGCAATCTTTAACTATGTGCCCAGGTTGTATGCACAATCGACAAACTCTGACCTGCTTGTCATGGATCACCCTGAAGTATTCAGCTCCTTCCAGCGTCTCAATTTTTGTGGAATATGGCAATGATTTTACTTTTTCCGTAAATTTAACTTTACAAAACCGTGTTCCGTCAACCACCTCCGTTCCAGGCCAAACTCTCCTCCTTATCTCCGAGACGGCCGTTACTCCCCAGCTACTCAGCTTGTCCAGTATAACTTTGTCTTCGATGTATACCGGGAGATTCATAAAAGACACCACCAATTCATTTACATTCACATCTCTCGCCATAATCCTGGTGTCCTTTATCCTTAAACCGTCCATTAGCCGTTCTTTACCTTTTCCGTTTTTCATCGTAATTTCATACTTCTTCTCGCCTTTCATTCGGCATCCCACCACCTCTCCACACATCTCCTTAATTGCTCGCAGTAATTCCATCGTCGTCATCTTTTCTTCTCCCACCAACTCAATTGCCACCGTGTATTCTTTTCCATATTTCATTCCTCCTTTTTCGTTTTCCTTCCGTTGCGCATTTTCGTTGTCTTTGTCCGTTCCGTTTGTCGTTGCCATGTTGTCCGTCATTGTAAATCAAAAATGAAAGCGAAAAAACCTCCCCCAGGCAGCAAAACTGCAGGGGGGGAAAACTAAACAAAACTAAAAACTATCCAAATAAAAAACAATAAATTATATTGCAAAAACCAAAAAAAGAAACGAAAATAGCTCTCGAGCAAACACTCTCAAGCAAACACTCACAGCTCAATTACTCGCACCTGTCGTCACTTCTCCAATCAAGGATTAGCGCCCCCAGGCTGGTATGGCCGTAAGCGAGAAACAATCTCTTGCTACAACATATATAGTCAAAGTGAGTCTGATAAAACAGACATTTAGTCAATTCATCATTAAATGCTTACTACAAGGCAGTGTTGCTGATGAAATAGTGCAAGAGCACACCCTCGTGGACAAAATGCTTACAGCACCTGGTATTCCCAGGCGGTGTCCCATCCAAGTACTAACCAGGCCCGACCCTGCTTAGCTTCCGAGATCAGACGAGATCGGGCGTACCCAGGCTGATATGGCCGTAAGCGAGAAATAATCTCTTGCTACAACATATATAGTCAAAGTGAGTCTGATAAAACAGACATTTAGTCAATTCATCATTAAATGCTTACTACAAGGCAGTGTTGCTGATGAAATAGTGCAAGAGCACACCCTCGTGGACAAAATGCTTACAGCACCTGGTATTCCCAGGCGGTCTCCCATCCAAGTACTAACCAGGCCCGACCCTGCTTAGCTTCCGAGATCAGACGAGATCGGGCGTACCCAGGCTGATATGGCCGTAAGGGAGAAATAATCTCTTGCTACAACATATATAGTCAAAGTGAGTCTGATAAAACAGACATTTAGTCAATTCATCATTAAATGCTTACTACAAGGCAGTGTTGCTGATGAAATAGTGCAAGAGCACACCCTCGTGGACAAAATGCTTACAGCACCTGGTATTCCCAGGCGGTCTCCCATCCAAGTACTAACCATGCCCGACCCTGCTTAGCTTCCGAGATCAGACGAGATCGGGGGTACCCAGGCTGACATGGCCGTAAGCGGGAAACAATCTCTTGCTACAACATATATAGTCAAAGTGAGTCTGATAAAACAGACATTTAGTCAATTCATCATTAAATGCTTACTACAAGGCAGTGTTGCTGATGAAATAGTGCAAGAGCACACCCTCGTGGACAAAATGCTTACAGCACCTGGTATTCCCAGGCGGTCTCCCATCCAAGTACTAACCAGGCCCGACCCTGCTTAGCTTCCGAGATCAGACAAGATCGGTCGTACCCAGGCTGGTATGGCCGTAAGCGAGAAACAATCTCTTGCTACAACATATATAGTCAAAGTGAGTGTGATAAACAGACATTGCATTTTCACCAATTAGATAAGCAGCTTGAACTTTGTGTCACTGAAAAAGTAGAAGAAATTACAAACACTGTTCCCATCACTTTTTAGCACAGGTAGTTGGATAAAATACAAACTTTATTTCCTTTCATCATTTGAACAGGGCAAAGGAGCACAAAGCACACACAAGCTGCATTCAGCAACAATATTCTTGTTTGTCTTATAAATACAAGGCAGATGCTAATTGAAAACACAAGGAAATTTGATCCTATTAAAAAGGCAGGAAGCTGCATTTAGTCAATTCATCATTAAATGCTTACTACAAGGCAGTGTTGCTGATGAAATAGTGCAAGAGCACACCCTCGTGGACAAAATGCTTACAGCACCTGGTATTCCCAGGCGGTGTCCCATCCAAGTACTAACCAGGCCCGACCCTGCTTAGCTTCCGAGATCAGACGAGATCGGGAGTACCCAGGCTGGTATGGCCGTAAGCGAGAAACAATCTCTTGCTACAACATATATAGTCAAAGTGAGTCTGATAAAACAGACATTTAGTCAATTCATCATTAAATGCTTACTACAAGGCAGTGTTGCTGATGAAATAGTGCAAGAGCACACCCTCGTGGACAAAATGCTTACAGCACCTGGTATTCCCAGGCGGTCTCCCATCCAAGTACTAACCAGGCCCGACCCTGCTTAGCTTCTGAGATCAGACGAGATCGGGAGTACCCAGGCTGGTATGGCCGTAAGGGAGAAACAATCTCTTGCTACAACATATATAGTCAAAGTGAGTGTGATAAACAGACATTGCATTTTCACCAATTAGATAAGCAGCTTGAACTTTGTGTCACTGAAAAAGTAGAAGAAATTACAAACACTGTTCCCATCACTTTTTAGCACAGGTAGTTGGATAAAATACAAACTTTATTTCCTTTCATCATTTGAACAGGGCAAAGGAGCATAAAGCACACACAAGCTGCATTCAGCAACAATATTCTTGTTTGTCTTATAAATACAAGGCAGATGCTAATTGAAAACACAAGGAAATTTGATCCTACTAAAAAGGCAGGAAGCTGCATTTAGTCAATTCATCATTAAATGCTTACTACAAGGCAGTGTTGCTGATGAAATAGTGCAAGAGCACACCCTCGTGGACAAAATGCTTACAGCACCTGGTATTCCCAGGCGGTCTCCCATCCAAGTACTAACCAGGCCCGACCCTGCTTAGCTTCCGAGATCAGACGAGATCGGGCGTACCCAGGCTGATATGGCCGTAAGCTAGAAACAATCTCTTGCTACAACATATATAGTCAAAGTGAGTCTGATAAAACAGACATTTAGTCAATTCATCATTAAATGCTTACTACAAGGCAGTGTTGCTGATGAAATAGTGCAAGAGCACACCCTCGTGGACAAAATGCTTACAGCACCTGGTATTCCCAGGCGGTGTCCCATCCAAGTACTAACCAGGCCCGACCCTGCTTAGCTTCCGAGATCAGACGAGATCGGGCGTACCCAGGCTGGTATGGCCGTAAGCGAGAAACAATCTCTTGCTACAACATATATAGTCAAAGTGAGTCTGATAAAACAGACATTTAGTCAATTCATCATTAAATGCTTACTACAAGGCAGTGTTGCTGATGAAATAGTGCAAGAGCACACCCTCGTGGACAAAATGCTTACAGCACCTGGTATTCCCAGGCGGTGTCCCATCCAAGTACTAACCAGGCCCGACCCTGCTTAGCTTCCGAGATCAGACGAGATCGGGCGTACCCAGGCTGGTATGGCCGTAAGCGAGAAACAATCTCTTGCTACAACATATATAGTCAAAGTGAGTCTGATAAAACAGACATTTAGTCAATTCATCATTAAATGCTTACTACAAGGCAGTGAGGCTGATGAAATAGTGCAAGAGCACACCCTCGTGGACAAAATGCTTACAGCACCTGGTATTCCCAGGCGGTCTCCCATCCAAGTACTAACCATGCCCGACCCTGCTTAGCTTCCGAGATCAGACGAGATCGGGGGTACCCAGGCTGACATGGCCGTAAGCGGGAAACAATCTCTTGCTACAACATATATAGTCAAAGTGAGTCTGATAAAACAGACATTTAGTCAATTCATCATTAAATGCTTCCTCCAAGGCAGTGTTGCTGATGAAATAGTGCAAGAGCACACCCTCGTGGACAAAATGCTTACAGCACCTGGTATTCCCAGGCGGTCTCCCATCCAAGTACTAACCAGGCCCGACCCTGCTTAGCTTCCGAGATCAGACAAGATCGGTCGTACCCAGGCTGGTATGGCCGTAAGCGAGAAACAATCTCTTGCTACAACATATATAGTCAAAGTGAGTGTGATAAACAGACATTGCATTTTCACCAATTAGATAAGCAGCTTGAACTTTGTGTCACTGAAAAAGTAGAAGAAATTACAAACACTGTTCCCATCACTTTTTAGCACAGGTAGTTGGATAAAATACAAACTTTATTTCCTTTCATCATTTGAACAGGGCAAAGGAGCACAAAGCACACACAAGCTGCATTCAGCAACAATATTCTTGTTTGTCTTATAAATACAAGGCAGATGCTAATTGAAAACACAAGGAAATTTGATCCTATTAAAAAGGCAGGAAGCTGCATTTAGTCAATTCATCATTAAATGCTTACTACAAGGCAGTGTTGCTGATGAAATAGTGCAAGAGCACACCCTCGTGGACAAAATGCTTACAGCACCTGGTATTCCCAGGCGGTCTCCCATCCAAGTACTAACCAGGCCCGACCCTGCTTAGCTTCCGAGATCAGACGAGATCGGGAGTACCCAGGCTGATATGGCCGTAAGCGAGAAACAATCTCTTGCTACAACATATATAGTCAAAGTGAGTCTGATAAAACAGACATTTAGTCAATTCATCATTAAATGCTTACTACAAGGCAGTGTTGCTGATGAAATAGTGCAAGAGCACACCCTCGTGGACAAAATGCTTACAGCACCTGGTATTCCCAGGCGGTGTCCCATCCAAGTACTAACCAGGCCCGACCCTGCTTAGCTTCCGAGATCAGACGAGATCGGGAGTACCCAGGCTGGTATGGCCGTAAGCGAGAAACAATCTCTTGCTACAACATATATAGTCAAAGTGAGTCTGATAAAACAGACATTTAGTCAATTCATCATTAAATGCTTACTACAAGGCAGTGTTGCTGATGAAATAGTGCAAGAGCACACCCTCGTGGACAAAATGCTTACAGCACCTGGTATTCCCAGGCGGTCTCCCATCCAAGTACTAACCAGGCCCGACCCTGCTTAGCTTCCGAGATCAGACGAGATCGGGAGTACCCAGGCTGGTATGGCCGTAAGGGAGAAACAATCTCTTGCTACAACATATATAGTCAAAGTGAGTGTGATAAACAGACATTGCATTTTCACCAATTAGATAAGCAGCTTGAACTTTGTGTCACTGAAAAAGTAGAAGAAATTACAAACACTGTTCCCATCACTTTTTAGCACAGGTAGTTGGATAAAATACAAACTTTATTTCCTTTCATCATTTGAACAGGGCAAAGGAGCATAAAGCACACACAAGCTGCATTCAGCAACAATATTCTTGTTTGTCTTATAAATACAAGGCAGATGCTAATTGAAAACACAAGGAAATTTGATCCTATTAAAAAGGCAGGAAGCTGCATTTAGTCAATTCATCATTAAATGCTTACTACAAGGCAGTGTTGCTGATGAAATAGTGCAAGAGCACACCCTCGTGGACAAAATGCTTACAGCACCTGGTATTCCCAGGCGGTCTCCCATCCAAGTACTAACCAGGCCCGACCCTGCTTAGCTTCCGAGATCAGACGAGATCGGGCGTACCCAGGCTGATATGGCCGTAAGCGAGAAATAATCTCTTGCTACAACATATATAGTCAAAGTGAGTCTGATAAAACAGACATTTAGTCAATTCATCATTAAATGCTTACTACAAGGCAGTGTTGCTGATGAAATAGTGCAAGAGCACACCCTCGTGGACAAAATGCTTACAGCACCTGGTATTCCCAGGCGGTCTCCCATCCAAGTACTAACCATGCCCGACCCTGCTTAGCTTCCGAGATCAGACGAGATCGGGGGTACCCAGGCTGACATGGCCGTAAGCGGGAAACAATCTCTTGCTACAACATATATAGTCAAAGTGAGTCTGATAAAACAGACATTTAGTCAATTCATCATTAAATGCTTACTACAAGGCAGTGTTGCTGATGAAATAGTGCAAGAGCACACCCTCGTGGACAAAATGCTTACAGCACCTGGTATTCCCAGGCGGTCTCCCATCCAAGTACTAACCAGGCCCGACCCTGCTTAGCTTCCGAGATCAGAAAAGATCGGTCGTACCCAGGCTGGTATGGCCGTAAGCGAGAAACAATCTCTTGCTACAACATATATAGTCAAAGTGAGTGTGATAAACAGACATTGCATTTTCACCAATTAGATAAGCAGCTTGAACTTTGTGTCACTGAAAAAGTAGAAGAAATTACAAACACTGTTCCCATCACTTTTTAGCACAGGTAGTTGGATAAAATACAAACTTTATTTCCTTTCATCATTTGAACAGGGCAAAGGAGCACAAAGCACACACAAGCTGCATTCAGCAACAATATTCTTGTTTGTCTTATAAATACAAGGCAGATGCTAATTGAAAACACAAGGAAATTTGATCCTATTAAAAAGGCAGGAAGCTGCATTTAGTCAATTCATCATTAAATGCTTACTACAAGGCAGTGTTGCTGATGAAATAGTGCAAGAGCACACCCTCGTGGACAAAATGCTTACAGCACCTGGTATTCCCAGGCGGTCTCCCATCCAAGTACTAACCAGGCCCGACCCTGCTTAGCTTCCGAGATCAGACGAGATCGGGAGTACCCAGGCTGATATGGCCGTAAGCGAGAAACAATCTCTTGCTACAACATATATAGTCAAAGTGAGTCTGATAAAACAGACATTTAGTCAATTCATCATTAAATGCTTACTACAAGGCAGTGTTGCTGATGAAATAGTGCAAGAGCACACCCTCGTGGACAAAATGCTTACAGCACCTGGTATTCCCAGGCGGTGTCCCATCCAAGTACTAACCAGGCCCGACCCTGCTTAGCTTCCGAGATCAGACGAGATCGGGAGTACCCAGGCTGGTATGGCCGTAAGCGAGAAACAATCTCTTGCTACAACATATATAGTCAAAGTGAGTCTGATAAAACAGACATTTAGTCAATTCATCATTAAATGCTTACTACAAGGCAGTGTTGCTGATGAAATAGTGCAAGAGCACACCCTCGTGGACAAAATGCTTACAGCACCTGGTATTCCCAGGCGGTCTCCCATCCAAGTACTAACCAGGCCCGACCCTGCTTAGCTTCCGAGATCAGACGAGATCGGGAGTACCCAGGCTGGTATGGCCGTAACGGAGAAACAATCTCTTGCTACAACATATATAGTCAAAGTGAGTGTGATAAACAGACATTGCATTTTCACCAATTAGATAAGCAGCTTGAACTTTGTGTCACTGAAAAAGTAGAAGAAATTACAAACACTGTTCCCATCACTTTTTAGCACAGGTAGTTGGATAAAATACAAACTTTATTTCCTTTCATCATTTGAACAGGGCAAAGGAGCATAAAGCACACACAAGCTGCATTCAGCAACAATATTCTTGTTTGTCTTATAAATACAAGGCAGATGCTAATTGAAAACACAAGGAAATTTGATCCTATTAAAAAGGCAGGAAGCTGCATTTAGTCAATTCATCATTAAATGCTTACTACAAGGCAGTGTTGCTGATGAAATAGTGCAAGAGCACACCCTCGTGGACAAAATGCTTACAGCACCTGGTATTCCCAGGCGGTCTCCCATCCAAGTACTAACCAGGCCCTACCCTGCTTAGCTTCCGAGATCAGACGAGATCGGGCGTACCCAGGCTGATATGGCCGTAAGCTAGAAACAATCTCTTGCTACAACATATATAGTCAAAGTGAGTCTGATAAAACAGACATTTAGTCAATTCATCATTAAATGCTTACTACAAGGCAGTGTTGCTGATGAAATAGTGCAAGAGCACACCCTCGTGGACAAAATGCTTACAGCACCTGGTATTCCCAGGCGGTGTCCCATCCAAGTACTAACCAGGCCCGACCCTGCTTAGCTTCCGAGATCAGACGAGATCGGGCGTACCCAGGCTGGTATGGCCGTAAGCGAGAAACAATCTCTTGCTACAACATATATAGTCAAAGTGAGTCTGATAAAACAGACATTTAGTCAATTCATCATTAAATGCTTACTACAAGGCAGTGTTGCTGATGAAATAGTGCAAGAGCACACCCTCGTGGACAAAATGCTTACAGCACCTGGTATTCCCAGGCGGTGTCCCATCCAAGTACTAACCAGGCCCGACCCTGCTTAGCTTCCGAGATCAGACGAGATCGGGCGTACCCAGGCTGGTATGGCCGTAAGCGAGAAACAATCTCTTGCTACAACATATATAGTCAAAGTGAGTCTGATAAAACAGACATTTAGTCAATTCATCATTAAATGCTTACTACAAGGAAGTGTTGCTGATGAAATAGTGCAAGAGCACACCCTCGTGGACAAAATGCTTACAGCACCTGGTATTCCCAGGCGGTCTCCCATCCAAGTACTAACCATGCCCGACCCTGCTTAGCTTCCGAGATCAGACGAGATCGGGGGTACCCAGGCTGACATGGCCGTAAGCGGGAAACAATCTCTTGCTACAACATATATAGTCAAAGTGAGTCTGATAAAACAGACATTTAGTCAATTCATCATTAAATGCTTACTACAAGGCAGTGTTGCTGATGAAATAGTGCAAGAGCACACCCTCGTGGACAAAATGCTTACAGCACCTGGTATTCCCAGGCGGTCTCCCATCCAAGTACTAACCAGGCCCGACCCTGCTTAGCTTCCGAGATCAGACGAGATCGGGAGTACCCAGGCTGGTATGGCCGTAAGGGAGAAACAATCTCTTGCTACAACATATATAGTCAAAGTGAGTGTGATAAACAGACATTGCATTTTCACCAATTAGATAAGCAGCTTGAACTTTGTGTCACTGAAAAAGTAGAAGAAATTACAAACACTGTTCCCATCACTTTTTAGCACAGGTAGTTGGATAAAATACAAACTTTATTTCCTTTCATCATTTGAACAGGGCAAAGGAGCATAAAGCACACACAAGCTGCATTCAGCAACAATATTCTTGTTTGTCTTATAAATACAAGGCAGATGCTAATTGAAAACACAAGGAAATTTGATCCTATTAAAAAGGCAGGAAGCTGCATTTAGTCAATTCATCATTAAATGCTTACTACAAGGCAGTGTTGCTGATGAAATAGTGCAAGAGCACACCCTCGTGGACAAAATGCTTACAGCACCTGGTATTCCCAGGCGGTCTCCCATCCAAGTACTAACCAGGCCCGACCCTGCTTAGCTTCCGAGATCAGACGAGATCGGGCGTACCCAGGCTGATATGGCCGTAAGCGAGAAACAATCTCTTGCTACAACATATATAGTCAAAGTGAGTCTGATAAAACAGACATTTAGTCAATTCATCATTAAATGCTTACTACAAGGCAGTGTTGCTGATGAAATAGTGCAAGAGCACACCCTCGTGGACAAAATGCTTACAGCACCTGGTATTCCCAGGCGGTCTCCCATCCAAGTACTAACCAGGCCCGACCCTGCTTAGCTTCCGAGATCAGACGAGATCGGGGGTACCCAGGCTGACATGGCCGTAAGCGGGAAACAGTCTCTTGCTACAACATATATAGTCAAAGTGAGTCTGATAAAACAGACATTTAGTCAATTCATCATTAAATGCTTACTACAAGGCAGTGTTGCTGATGAAATAGTGCAAGAGCACACCCTCGTGGACAAAATGCTTACAGCACCTGGTATTCCCAGGCGGTCTCCCATCCAAGTACTAACCAGGCCCGACCCTGCTTAGCTTCCGAGATCAGAAAAGATCGGTCGTACCCAGGCTGGTATGGCCGTAAGCGAGAAACAATCTCTTGCTACAACATATATAGTCAAAGTGAGTGTGATAAACAGACATTGCATTTTCACCAATTAGATAAGCAGCTTGAACTTTGTGTCACTGAAAAAGTAGAAGAAATTACAAACACTGTTCCCATCACTTTTTAGCACAGGTAGTTGGATAAAATACAAACTTTATTTCCTTTCATCATTTGAACAGGGCAAAGGAGCACAAAGCACACACAAGCTGCATTCAGCAACAATATTCTTGTTTGTCTTATAAATACAAGGCAGATGCTAATTGAAAACACAAGGAAATTTGATCCTATTAAAAAGGCAGGAAGCTGCATTTAGTCAATTCATCATTAAATGCTTACTACAAGGCAGTGTTGCTGATGAAATAGTGCAAGAGCACACCCTCGTGGACAAAATGCTTACAGCACCTGGTATTCCCAGGCGGTCTCCCATCCAAGTACTAACCAGGCCCGACCCTGCTTAGCTTCCGAGATCAGACGAGATCGGGCGTACCCAGGCTGATATGGCCGTAAGCGAGAAATAATCTCTTGCTACAACATATATAGTCAAAGTGAGTCTGATAAAACAGACATTTAGTCAATTCATCATTAAATGCTTACTACAAGGCAGTGTTGCTGATGAAATAGTGCAAGAGCACACCCTCGTGGACAAAATGCTTACAGCACCTGGTATTCCCAGGCGGTCTCCCATCCAAGTACTAACCATGCCCGACCCTGCTTAGCTTCCGAGATCAGACGAGATCGGGGGTACCCAGGCTGACATGGCCGTAAGCGGGAAACAATCTCTTGCTACAACATATATAGTCAAAGTGAGTCTGATAAAACAGACATTTAGTCAATTCATCATTAAATGCTTACTACAAGGCAGTGTTGCTGATGAAATAGTGCAAGAGCACACCCTCGTGGACAAAATGCTTACAGCACCTGGTATTCCCAGGCGGTCTCCCATCCAAGTACTAACCAGGCCCGACCCTGCTTAGCTTCCGAGATCAGAAAAGATCGGTCGTACCCAGGCTGGTATGGCCGTAAGCGAGAAACAATCTCTTGCTACAACATATATAGTCAAAGTGAGTGTGATAAACAGACATTGCATTTTCACCAATTAGATAAGCAGCTTGAACTTTGTGTCACTGAAAAAGTAGAAGAAATTACAAACACTGTTCCCATCACTTTTTAGCACAGGTAGTTGGATAAAATACAAACTTTATTTCCTTTCATCATTTGAACAGGGCAAAGGAGCACAAAGCACACACAAGCTGCATTCAGCAACAATATTCTTGTTTGTCTTATAAATACAAGGCAGATGCTAATTGAAAACACAAGGAAATTTGATCCTATTAAAAAGGCAGGAAGCTGCATTTAGTCAATTCATCATTAAATGCTTACTACAAGGCAGTGTTGCTGATGAAATAGTGCAAGAGCACACCCTCGTGGACAAAATGCTTACAGCACCTGGTATTCCCAGGCGGTCTCCCATCCAAGTACTAACCAGGCCCGACCCTGCTTAGCTTCCGAGATCAGACGAGATCGGGAGTACCCAGGCTGATATGGCCGTAAGCGAGAAACAATCTCTTGCTACAACATATATAGTCAAAGTGAGTCTGATAAAACAGACATTTAGTCAATTCATCATTAAATGCTTACTACAAGGCAGTGTTGCTGATGAAATAGTGCAAGAGCACACCCTCGTGGACAAAATGCTTACAGCACCTGGTATTCCCAGGCGGTGTCCCATCCAAGTACTAACCAGGCCCGACCCTGCTTAGCTTCCGAGATCAGACGAGATCGGGAGTACCCAGGCTGGTATGGCCGTAAGCGAGAAACAATCTCTTGCTACAACATATATAGTCAAAGTGAGTCTGATAAAACAGACATTTAGTCAATTCATCATTAAATGCTTACTACAAGGCAGTGTTGCTGATGAAATAGTGCAAGAGCACACCCTCGTGGACAAAATGCTTACAGCACCTGGTATTCCCAGGCGGTCTCCCATCCAAGTACTAACCAGGCCCGACCCTGCTTAGCTTCCGAGATCAGACGAGATCGGGAGTACCCAGGCTGGTATGGCCGTAACGGAGAAACAATCTCTTGCTACAACATATATAGTCAAAGTGAGTGTGATAAACAGACATTGCATTTTCACCAATTAGATAAGCAGCTTGAACTTTGTGTCACTGAAAAAGTAGAAGAAATTACAAACACTGTTCCCATCACTTTTTAGCACAGGTAGTTGGATAAAATACAAACTTTATTTCCTTTCATCATTTGAACAGGGCAAAGGAGCATAAAGCACACACAAGCTGCATTCAGCAACAATATTCTTGTTTGTCTTATAAATACAAGGCAGATGCTAATTGAAAACACAAGGAAATTTGATCCTATTAAAAAGGCAGGAAGCTGCATTTAGTCAATTCATCATTAAATGCTTACTACAAGGCAGTGTTGCTGATGAAATAGTGCAAGAGCACACCCTCGTGGACAAAATGCTTACAGCACCTGGTATTCCCAGGCGGTCTCCCATCCAAGTACTAACCAGGCCCTACCCTGCTTAGCTTCCGAGATCAGACGAGATCGGGCGTACCCAGGCTGATATGGCCGTAAGCTAGAAACAATCTCTTGCTACAACATATATAGTCAAAGTGAGTCTGATAAAACAGACATTTAGTCAATTCATCATTAAATGCTTACTACAAGGCAGTGTTGCTGATGAAATAGTGCAAGAGCACACCCTCGTGGACAAAATGCTTACAGCACCTGGTATTCCCAGGCGGTGTCCCATCCAAGTACTAACCAGGCCCGACCCTGCTTAGCTTCCGAGATCAGACGAGATCGGGCGTACCCAGGCTGGTATGGCCGTAAGCGAGAAACAATCTCTTGCTACAACATATATAGTCAAAGTGAGTCTGATAAAACAGACATTTAGTCAATTCATCATTAAATGCTTACTACAAGGCAGTGTTGCTGATGAAATAGTGCAAGAGCACACCCTCGTGGACAAAATGCTTACAGCACCTGGTATTCCCAGGCGGTGTCCCATCCAAGTACTAACCAGGCCCGACCCTGCTTAGCTTCCGAGATCAGACGAGATCGGGCGTACCCAGGCTGGTATGGCCGTAAGCGAGAAACAATCTCTTGCTACAACATATATAGTCAAAGTGAGTCTGATAAAACAGACATTTAGTCAATTCATCATTAAATGCTTACTACAAGGAAGTGTTGCTGATGAAATAGTGCAAGAGCACACCCTCGTGGACAAAATGCTTACAGCACCTGGTATTCCCAGGCGGTCTCCCATCCAAGTACTAACCATGCCCGACCCTGCTTAGCTTCCGAGATCAGACGAGATCGGGGGTACCCAGGCTGACATGGCCGTAAGCGGGAAACAATCTCTTGCTACAACATATATAGTCAAAGTGAGTCTGATAAAACAGACATTTAGTCAATTCATCATTAAATGCTTACTACAAGGCAGTGTTGCTGATGAAATAGTGCAAGAGCACACCCTCGTGGACAAAATGCTTACAGCACCTGGTATTCCCAGGCGGTCTCCCATCCAAGTACTAACCAGGCCCGACCCTGCTTAGCTTCCGAGACCAGACGAGATCGGGAGTACCCAGGCTGGTATGGCCGTAAGGGAGAAACAATCTCTTGCTACAACATATATAGTCAAAGTGAGTGTGATAAACAGACATTGCATTTTCACCAATTAGATAAGCAGCTTGAACTTTGTGTCACTGAAAAAGTAGAAGAAATTACAAACACTGTTCCCATCACTTTTTAGCACAGGTAGTTGGATAAAATACAAACTTTATTTCCTTTCATCATTTGAACAGGGCAAAGGAGCATAAAGCACACACAAGCTGCATTCAGCAACAATATTCTTGTTTGTCTTATAAATACAAGGCAGATGCTAATTGAAAACACAAGGAAATTTGATCCTATTAAAAAGGCAGGAAGCTGCATTTAGTCAATTCATCATTAAATGCTTACTACAAGGCAGTGTTGCTGATGAAATAGTGCAAGAGCACACCCTCGTGGACAAAATGCTTACAGCACCTGGTATTCCCAGGCGGT
>NC_138298.1:4827500-4830000 GCF_965601325.2 Salmo salar
GGTATGGCCGTAAGGGAGAAACAATCTCTTGCTACAACATATATAGTCAAAGTGAGTGTGATAAACAGACATTGCATTTTCACCAATTAGATAAGCAGCTTGAACTTTGTGTCACTGAAAAAGTAGAAGAAATTACAAACACTGTTCCCATCACTTTTTAGCACAGGTAGTTGGATAAAATACAAACTTTATTTCCTTTCATCATTTGAACAGGGCAAAGGAGCATAAAGCACACACAAGCTGCATTCAGCAACAATATTCTTGTTTGTCTTATAAATACAAGGCAGATGCTAATTGAAAACACAAGGAAATTTGATCCTATTAAAAAGGCAGGAAGCTGCATTTAGTCAATTCATCATTAAATGCTTACTACAAGGCAGTGTTGCTGATGAAATAGTGCAAGAGCACACCCTCGTGGACAAAATGCTTACAGCACCTGGTATTCCCAGGCGGTCTCCCATCCAAGTACTAACCAGGCCCGACCCTGCTTAGCTTCCGAGATCAAACGAGATCGGGCGTACCCAGGCTGGTATGGCCGTAAGCGAGAAACAATCTCTTGCTACAACATATATAGTCAAAGTGAGTCTGATAAAACAGACATTTAGTCAATTCATCATTAAATGCTTACTACAAGGCAGTGTTGCTGATGAAATAGTGCAAGAGCACACCCTCGTGGACAAAATTCTTACAGCACCTGGTATTCCCAGGCGGTCTCCCATCCAAGTACTAACCAGGCCCGACCCTGCTTAGCTTCCGAGATCAGACGAGATCGGGCGTACCCAGGCTGATATGGCCGTAAGCGAGAAACAATCTCTTGCTACAACATATATAGTCAAAGTGAGACTGATAAAACAGACATTTAGTCAATTCATCATTAAATGCTTACTACAAGGCAGTGTTGCTGATGAAATAGTGCAAGAGCACACCCTCGTGGACAAAATGCTTACAGCACCTGGTATTCCCAGGCGGTCTCCCATCCAAGTACTAACGAGGCCCGACCCTGCTTAGCTTCCGAGATCAGACGAGATCGGGAGTACCCAGGCTGGTATGGCCGTAAGCGAGAAACAATCTCTTGCTACAACATATATAGTCAAAGTGAGTCTGATAAAACAGACATTTAGTCAATTCATCATTAAATGCTTACTACAAGGCAGTGTTGCTGATGAAATAGTGCAAGAGCACACCCTCGTGGACAAAATGCTTACAGCACCTGGTATTCCCAGGCGGTCTCACATCCAAGTACTAACCAGGCCCGACCCTGCTTAGCTTCCGAGATCAGACGAGATCGGGCGTACCCAGGCTGATATGGCCGTAAGCGAGAAACAATCTCTTGCTACAACATATATAGTCAAAGTGAGTCTGATAAAACAGACATTTAGTCAATTCATCATTAAATGCTTACTACAAGGCAGTGTTGCTGATGAAATAGTGCAAGAGCACACCCTCGTGGACAAAATGCTTACAGCACCTGGTATTCCCAGGCTGTCTCCCATCCAAGTACTAACCAGGCCCGACCCTGCTTAGCTTCCGAGATCAGACAAGATCGGGCGTACCCAGGCTGGTATGGCCGTAAGCGAGAACAATCTCTTGCTACAACATATATAGTCAAAGTGAGTGTGATAAACAGACATTGCATTTTCACCAATTAGATAAGCAGCTTGAACTTTGTGTCACTGAAAAAGTAGAAGAAATTACAAACACTGTTCCCATCACTTTTTAGCATAGGTAGTTTGATAAAATACAAACTTTATTTCCTTTCATAATTTGAACAGGGCAAAGGAGCATAAAGCACACACAAGCTGCATTCAGCAACAATATTCTTGTTTGTCTTATAAATACAAGGCAGATGCTAATTGAAAACACAAGGAAATTTGATCCTATTAAAAAGGCAGGAAGCTGCATTTAGTCAATTCATCATTAACCTCTATGGGACCGGCGGGACGAATTCGTCCCACCTACGTAACAGCCACTGCCAGCCTGTGGCGCGATTTTCAAAATCTTCAAAATCCTATTACTTCAATTTCTCAAACATATGACTATTTTACAGCCATTTAAAGATAAGACTCTCGTTAATCTAACCACACTGTCCGATTTCAAAAAGGCTTTACAACGAAAGCAAAACATTAGATTATGTCAGCAGAGTACCAAGCCAGAAATAATCAGACACCCATTTTTCAAGCCAGCATATAATGTCACCAAAACCCAGAAGACAGCTAAATGCAGCACTCACCTTTGATGATCTTCATCAGATGACAACCCTAGGACATTATGTTATACAATACATGCATGTTTTGTTCAATCAAGTTCATATTTATATCAAAAACCAGCTTTTTACATTAGCATGTGACGTTCAGAACTAGCATACCCCCCGCAAACTTACGGGGAATTCGCTAACATTTTACTAAATTACTCACGATAAACGTTCACAAAAAGCATAACAATTATTTTAAGAATTATAGATACAGACCTCCTCTATGCACTCGATATGTCCGATTTTAAA